>NW_027556180.1:22148871-22501371 GCF_003287225.1 Phascolarctos cinereus
TTCCTGTGGGAAAAACATAACTATCTCATTTTTACAAGGTGTGGGTGATCCCTCCATCTGGCCAAGAATATTCAGAAAAAAAAGAATTTGGAGGAGCAAATCAGAATGAAATATATTCTCTATCCCAGGGGAGTGGGGTGGGGGGAATTCAATGTATTCAGGAAAATGATTGATACTGCTTCGGAGAATGTAGGGGCAGCTGTCTCCATTGATATAAATGTATTCTGAAGACCTAATTTGGAAATGGGTTTTGGCAGACAGAGAGAAAGGTCTAGACAACCTCCTTCTTGCTGGACACCCTTCTGGGCTTTATGTAATTAACATTTGTAAGACATGCATAAACTTCCTGGAGTTCTTAAGCCAATCCGAATTGCTCTTTTAAAGTGTTCCCTATCATAAATGAAAATTGAAAGATTTTACTTGTCTTAACACACCAGTGCTGCCTCCCTATAATAGAGACAATATAACTGGCAAGCAAGGATTTCATTCATTTTGGTCTGTTATCCAACTACCTTCTTTCAAGAATCTATTATAGATGGAACCAGAAAGACTGGAAGCCGGCTCAAGAGAGCTGATGGTAAAATTTTCAGTGTGAACATTTTTACCTTGAATATTGGTAAATGCTACAAATCAGGGCTTGGTTTACTGTTTTGTGAATTGTCTAGACTTAGGAAAGTAATGGAGAAAATGTAAATAATGCCTGTAACCTCAATCCCAACAACAATAGGGATGAGGCTCTCTTATTGGTAGAGAGTAAGGTCCTGCTCTGTATGAGGGAGATGAGAGCTTCAGTTCTCAGGTTCCCCTTCAGGGAATCTGAGCCTTCTTTGAGCGTATTGTTGAGCTGGCTTCTAGCTTTGAGAGAGAAGAGGGAAAAGGTCAACCCCACTGCAGGTTGCTGAAGGAATAGGCTTTGGAAAAGATGAGAGGAGCCAGCAGTCTCTATCATGTCCCTGTCTCCAGCTTATTACTCTAGAGATTTCCGGAAGTTTGCCCTTGGGTGAGACCTTGGACACTCTCTCTTGGTTCATGCCCTTCCCATTTGGAGAGCTCTTTCATTCTGTATTGTCTGGAATATATTTTCCTATTTCTATTTTGCTATGATTTGGATAAATGGGCTTGTTTGCTATTTGGTATGAGTGTTCATTGTAGAACTGGTAGTGGGTGGGAAAAAGGATCAAACTTCACATACGTTATCTAATATCATCCTCACAGCACAACCCTGTGATGTTGGTGCTATTTATTATCTTTGTGTAAGAGATGAGGAAACTGAGGCTAAGACAGGTTAATTGACTTGCTTCTGGTTACATAGCTAATAAGTATGTTGAGCAGGTTTTGAACTCAGGTTTTCCCAGCTCCAAGTCCAACACTATCCACTGCACCATTTAACTGCCTGCCATTTTATGCTACTAGTCTACATGTATGTGCACACATGCACACATCTCATATATTTGAAGCCATATTGTGACTTACTAATGTGTTTATGTATATGTATATAGTATGTATACATGTACAAACTGTATATAGTGTTTATAGTGTACATATGTATACACACGTGTACATATATATATATATATATATATATATATATATATATATATATGAAGCCATACTTCTTGCAATGACAAATAATTGGAAAGAAAGTAAATGCCTATACATTGGGGAATGGCAGAAAAATTGTGGGAAATAAATAGAATATTTCCCTGCTTTCAGAGACAAAAGAAAAATTCAAAGACATTTGGTAATACTTGTATGAATTGATGCAGAGCAAACAAAGTTGAACCAAGAGGACAGTTTACACGGTGACCACAATAACATCAAGGAAGACAACATCAAAGGACTTTTTGAACTCTGATGAAAGCGGTGACCAGCCACTATGTCATAAAACTGAGGGTGAAGCATTTTACCTGACTGTTACCGGACGGGTTGTGGCCAATGGATACCGAACGAGGCATCATTAGACATGGCAAACCTGTTGGTTTTTTCCACTTAATTCCTTCTGGATCATAGAGGAGGGTTCTTTTAAGGAAATGAATCATAGCCACTTCATGAAAAAGGACACTTTTTCAGTTAACCTTCATTTATCAGACACATACTATATGCCGGGCACTGTGTTAAACCCTGAGGATAGAAAAGCAAAACAAACAAAAACAAACAAAGGCACAAACAAGCAGTCCTTGCTCTCGAAGACCTCACACATTGTTTTAAAACAAAAAAAAATCCTCTGTTTAGTGTGAACAGAATATAGTTTTAAGCCTGGCTCTAATACTTATTACCTAGGTACTAAATCCTTCTTAGGGAATTACTTAACCTCCATTTCCCCGTCTGTAAATGGGGAGTTTGACTAGCTGACCCTTAAGCCCCATTTCTTATCTAAATCCCATGATCACTTATAACATATGGTCTATAACTTGGAAATTGTAATCTGAACACAGAGATGAGATTTCTTGTAATGGAGCTCCTGAGAGACCCTGGGGGGAGTTAATTCTGTTAATGGAGAGGTATCTCTGATACACAAAGTTCCGGACATTCTGACAGTGAAGGTATATTATCACTGGCAGCCTGAGTACCCACCCCTCAATATGGGGAAATCCCAAGTGTCCTTCCTCAGAGTCTTCCCCTGGGCTGAGGATTGTGCCTGTGCTTATACCATATGTGCTTAAACCATGTGGAAGCTATAGCTGACATTTTTCCTCCATCTGCCTCTCCAAGTCTTTCTTCTTTACTGTCTTCCTTTTTTTTTTTTTTGCCTTAAATACTCTTTTAGTCCCCATGATGCTGGAGACTGCCAGGACTACCCTTCTGCCTCTATAGCCCCATGTAAAGGTAGAAATGTTGACACCTGACACTGATGTACAGAAAACTTAGAAAGCAGTACAGGTGGGTGCGTGGTCATGTGCTCAGTTTCCAGGTAGGTATGTTAATAAGTGCAGAGGGAGATCAGCAAAAGGAAACATTGATGTAGGTCACATAATTTGGAAGAAGTTCCATGGGAATTTCTACTAAATTCTTACAATGATGTCACACTGTGGCATGGCAGTGATCTTAGGCTTTCAAAGGATGTGCACAAGTTATAGAAAAAATTCTGGATCTTTTCCAAGATGACACCCAATTATTTTTCATTCGAGAGTTAGCTTTGAAGAGATTAAAATTACTAGAGTAGACTCAGAGTCATGGATTTTTGGTTTGCCATGAAAATGGAATAATGAGTTCTGGAGACAACATGTGGTCCATGTTGGTTGAGGAAATACCCACACTGATGAAATCACAGATAAATGAAAATTCCTGTACTTGGAGTCAAGAAATTAACTTCACAAAAATATAGGGGAAGAATGGCTAAATAGTAGTTCACAATTATATAAAAGAAGAACACAACTCTGGGGCTTTTAGTGTGTTGCAAGCTCAACATAAGTCACCAAAGCTATATCATGGCCCAAAAGGTGAAAGTGATTTGAGGCTGCATTAAGAGAAATGTAGTGTCCAGGAGAAGGGAGTGCCATGTTGTATTCTACCCTGATCAGATCACCTCTGGGATCCTGTGCTTAGCTCTGAGAGATATGGGTGATGAAGGATTATGGCACCATGCTATCAAAGGAACCATTGAGTGCTCTGTGAATATTTAGCCTGAAAAAGACCCAGAAAGCACATAATGGCTATTTTGAAGTGTTTGAAGAAGTAGGAAAAAAAAACCCCAGGCAACTGGAGATTAAATTTGTTCAGTTTGGCTCCTGAGGGAAGAATTTGAGAGATCAGTTGAAGTTATAGGGAGTCAATCTGAGGGCTGATGAAAGGAAGAGTTTCTTTAACAATTAGAGGTAAAGAGGGAATGGCCTGCCTCCAAAGGGAGTCTACTTCCTTCCACTGGAAGTCTTCAAGTGAAGTTTGGATGACCACATGATAGAGATGCCAAGGGAATTCTTGGGGATGTTAAGGCCAAGTATAAGTTGACTCCTCAGGTTCCTTTAACCTTTAAGATTTTTTTTTATTCTTGAACTATTGAAGTCTTCTTGGATGAGGTTGAACTCTAGCTACACCTTGAGAGAAGGACTGGTTTTGCATAGACAGAGGGAGGGGTGGGGAAAAGATGCTGGCAAAACTGGCTTGATTGAGATAAAGGGTATGTTTTGGTGAGTGGCAGAAAATTTGGCTGAAGTGGAAGAAAAGTATTAGACTGTAAAGTGTCTAGAATGCCAGGCAAAGATGTTTATGCTTAAGTTCATGAGCAAAAATCTAAACCGAGCCATTATAGCTTCATGAAAGGGGGAATGACATGAGGTGGGCCATCTCTGAGAAGATGAATCTAGAGGACTGCCTGAAAGATGACAGGCCCTATTTGGTATGATTTCCTAGGCCAATCTAATTGGTCTGGACAGCTCTAAGACATCATTTCCCCATTACTAGTCCAGGAAAAGAAGTTTCGTTGATCTACAAGTTTAAAATTTTAATAATAAACTTCCCTATTTCTTAATACATCTGAACTGAAATAAATATTCTTCTTCTCCAAGTGTCCTTTCCTTCCTCTTTGAAGTCCCCACTCTTTGAAACTCTCAAAGCTTATAGAAACCTAAGCGATGGAAGTTGGCTATTTTACTGATTCATGCCGTCATTAGGAAACCCTGCCCTGAGCACATGTGGGCATTCCTGGCTCCGGGCCATGTGACATCCAAACCAGAAGATATTTTGGTCATGCAGAATTCTGGCATTGTCATATAGATATCCCCAAATTGGAAATGAAGAGAGAAACCTCTCTTCATCTGGTAGAGTAGAAGGAGGCTAGGCCTTGAAATGTTTCATGGAGGAAGTAGAAGACCTGGATTTAAGTCCTGGCTCAGTCACTTACCAGCCATGTGTCCTTGGACAAGTTACATTACCACTTTGAGCCTCAGTTTCCCCTTCTGTAAAACACAATTTAGTAGTTATCCTCAACTCCTCACTATATGACTTCCCTTATCCAAGCTGTTGCCAAGGGCTTTGATTTTATTTATTAATTTATTTTTAGTTTTCAACATCCACCTCCATAAGCTTTTGAGTTTCAAATCTTTTCCCCCTCCCTCTCTGCCTCCCTCCCCAAGATGGCACACAATCTTATATAGGCTTTACCTATACATTCCTATTAAACATATTTTCACATTAGTCATGTTGTAAAGAAGAATTAGAACCAATAGGAGGAACCACAAGAAAGAAGAAACAAAACGAAACAAAAGAAACAAAATGAAAGAAAGGAAAAAAAAAGCAAATAATATGCTTCGATCTGCATTCAAACTCCATAGTTCTTTCTCTGGATGTGGATAGCATTTTCTGTCATGAGACTTTTGGAGATATCTTAGATCCTTGCACTGATGAGAAGAACTATGTCTATCAAAGTCAGTCATTAAACAATGTGGCTGTTACTGTGTACAATGTTCCCCTGCTTCTGCTCACTTCACTCAGCATCAGTCCATGCAAGTCTTTCCAGGTTGTTCTGAAGTTTGCTTGCTCATCATTTCTCACAGCACAATAGTATTCTATTACATTCATATACCACAACTTGTTCAACCATTCTCTAATTGATGGGCATCCCCTCAATTTCCAATTCTTTGCCACCACATATAGAGCTGCTATAAATATTTTTGTACATGTGGGTCCTTTTCCCATTTTTATGATCTCTTTGGGATACAGCCCTAGAAGTGATATTGCTGAGTCAAAGGGTATGCACATTTTTATAGCCTTTTGGGCATAGTTCCAAATTGCTCTCCAAAATGGTTGGATCAATTCAAAATTTCACCAACAATGTATTAATGCTCCAATTTTCCCACATCTTCTCCAACATTTATCATTTTCCTGTTTTGACATGTTAGCCAACCTGATAGGTGTGATGTGGTACCTCAAAGTTGTTTTGATTTGCATTTCTCTAATCAATAATGATTTAGAGAATTTTTCACATAACTATAGATAGCTTTAATTTCTTCATCTGAAAATTGCCTGTTCATATCATTTGCCCACTTATCAATTGGTGAATGACTTGTATTCTTATAAATTTAACTTAGTTCTCTATGTGTTTTAGAAGTGAGGCCCTTATCAGAGATACTGGTTATAAAAATTATTTCCCAGTTTTCTGCTTCCCTCCTAATCTTGATTGCATTGGCTTTGTTTGTGCAAAAACTTTTCAATTTAATGTAATCAAAATTATCCATTTTGTATTTCATAATGTTCTCTATCTCTTATTTGATCATAAATTCTTCTGTTCTCCATAAATGTGAAAGGTAAACTATTCCTTGCTCTCCCATTTAGCTTATAGTATCAGCCTTTATATCTAAATTGTGTACCCATTTTGACTTTATTTTGGTATAGGGTGTAAGATTTTGGTCTATGCCTAGTTTTTGCCATACTCTTTTACAATTTTACCAGAAGTTTTTGTTAAATAGTGAGTTCTTATCTCAGAAGCTGAGGTCTTTGGGTTTATCAAATAGTAGATTACTACAGTCATTGACTACTGTGTCTTACATACTTAACCTATTCCACTGATCTGCCACTCTATTTCTTAGCCAGTACCAAGTAGTTTGGATGATTGCTGCTTTATAGTATGATTTAATAATAATATAATAATAATAATACAATTCCCTAGCATTTCTTTTCGTTAGTTCCCCTGATATCCTGACCTTTTGTTCTTCCACATGAATCTTGTTATTATTTTTTTCTAGCTATATAAAATAATTTCTTGGTCATTTGATTTGATTGGTATGGTACTGAATAAGTAAATTAATTTAGATAGAACTATCATTTTTATTATATTAGCTTGGCCTACCTATGAGCAACTGTTGTTTTTCCAGTTATTTAGATCTGACTTTATTTGTGTGAAAAGTGTTTTGTAATTGTGTTCATAGAGTTCTGGGTTTGTTTTGGCAGGTAGACTCCTAAATATTTTACAATGTCTATAGTAACTTTAAATGGAATTTCTCTTTCTATCTCTTGCTGTTGGGCTTTGTTGGTAATATATAAAATGCCAAATGATTAATGTGGGTTTATTTTATATCCTGCAACTTTGCTAAAGTTGTTTATTAGTTCAAGTAGATTTTCACTTGATTGTCTAGGATTCTCTAAGTATATCGTCATATCTTCTACAAAGAGTGATAGCTTTATTTCTTCTTTGCCTATTCTAATGCATTCAATTTCTTTTTCTTCTCTTATTGCTAAAGCTAATGTTTCTAGTACCATATAGGCCTGTTGATTTTATCTCTGCAACTTCTCTCCAATATGCACCCTTTTCTCCTTTGACACTGTCCCCAACATTGGTGCAGGTCTTTGTTATTTCAAGTCTGGATTATTGCAATAATCTGCTTATGGGTCTGTCTGCCTCAAGACTCTTCTCACTTCAATCCATTTTCCATTCAGTCACTAAACTGATTTCCCGAAAATGCAAGTCTGATCATGTCATTCCCCTACTCGATAAACTATAGTGGCTCCCTATGGCCTCCAGGAGCAAATAGAAAATGATCTTTCTGGTGTTCAAAGCCCTTTATAACCTAAGCCTCCTCTTGCATTTCCAGTCTTCTTATACCTTAGTCCCCAACATGTATCCTTCCATCAGGTGACACTGGCCTATTGATTGTTCCATGAACAAGATTGTCCATCTTTTGGCTCTGGGCATTTTTTCTGGTTGTCTGCCATGCCTGGAATGCTTTCCTTTTTCAACTCTGCCTACTTGACCTCCCTGGCTAAAATTCCATCTTCCTCAGGAAGCCTTTTCTAACCCAACTAGTTCTTAATTTTAGTGGGGCAGCTAGGTGGCAAAGTGGATAGAGTGCTGGGCCTAGAGTCAGGAAGACTTATCTTCTTAAGTTCAAATCTGGCTTCAGATGCTTACTAGATGCCTTACCCTGGGCAAGTCATTTCATCCTGCATGCCTCAGTTTCCTCATCTGTAAAATGATCTGGAGAAGGAAATGACAAAGCACTCCAGTGTCTTTGCCAAGAAAACCCCAAACGAGGTCACGAAGAATTGAACTTCACTGAAAAAAAATTACCAAATAACTTAATTCTAGTGCCTTCCCTCTGAATTGTCTCCTATTTTTCTCGTATAGCTTGCTTTGTATATCTGTTTGCTTGTCTCCTCCATTAGATTGTAAGCCCTTGGAGGACAGGGACTATCTTTTGCTTCTTTTTCTATCTCCAGTACTCAGCATAGTGACAGGAACATAGTAGGTGCTTAGTAAATGTTTATTGACTGATTGAGATTTTTACTGTCTATCTTACCAGGTTGCTGTGGAGAAAGTGCTTTGCAAACTGTAAAACACCATAAAATATGAACTATAAAAGCAGTTAACTAGAAAGTGAAAAAATCCACTCAATCAACTAGTTGTTTTCTTTACATACTAATAATCATAGCAATAAGTCACATTTACAGAGTACTGGGAAGTCTGCCAGGTACTCACTGTTTACTTTCTCATTTGATTTGAAGATGAAAACACTGCTCTCTAGCTCGGGGACAGCTCAGTCAACTGCAGCTGGGTAGATAGATCCTAAGTGTACTTTGCAATAGTCCTGCATATCTCTCTGTTCATCTTTCCCTTAGATGTCAAGCTTTCCAACTGCTCTCCCTTCCCTACCCTTGTGATACCAAGTATACACCATGAGAAGCAGCATGGTACAATGAATTGGAGTCAGAGGTCCTGAGCTCAAATCCTGACTCTGTGTGATTTTGACCAAGGCACTTTACCTAACTAGGCCTTAGTTTCCTTATCTATAACATGGGCAGGGTTGGGTTGGCTCTAGATGACTTCTAAGTTCCCTTCTGGCCCTAAATCTCTAATCCTGTGATCCCATGTGCACAGTAGGTGTGATATGTTAGTAGAGGAAGAGGGCATACCATTGAGAAAAAAGAAGAAAAGGACATTTCATGGTGACAATCAAGTTGTAAAGAGGATCATTTTGTTTTAATTTAGTGAGGCAGATGATTGCATTAGGCAGGTCATAATTGGCAGGGAATGTACTGGTGTGTCATAATTCTACTGCAGTGTTTTACATTGAAGATGTCATGGCAGCCCCATAGCCTTCTGTGGAGGGGCCAGGATTCTCCAGGCATAATTAATTTTTATGGGAAGGCTACAGCTTTGAGGTGGTTGAAGGGTTTATGAAGTACAAGGAGAGAATGTGGTTGCCATGCCTCAGTATGGGCTCCAATGAGAGTTTTTGAGAACAGTTTTAACACCAAATTCCGTAAATGCTTAGGTTGAGCCATCAGTAATGTTGATATTCCTGACAACTCTGTATGTGATTGCCCATTTCTTTCTCCCTATGAAGATAGATGCTTTTAACTACCACACATCTTGTTTTATCCCTCAAAATGGCAGGTTTATGAATATACAGATTTTGATCGTTTCTGATGACATCCAGCTTCTATAGCTCTTTTTGGAAATGATGCCAGCTTTAATTTCATCTGTGCTCATAGAATTTGATCTTTCTATGTTCTGGAGACCTGGCCAGGACTATGTAGATTTCTTTCTGGCCTTTGATTGGTTTCCTTTGAACTTTACTTATTTTGCAGCAGATAACATTTTTCTATGCATCCGAGTGTATTGGGAGGTATTTTTTAAAGCATAAAGTTTATATACACACACACACACACACACACACACAATTCATGTCATATGACTGAACAATAGCTATCTTTGGCTGGGAAGAATCACTAGCAAAATCATGAAGCTAGAGTGTGCTTCTACTTTTGAAGGTTATCAGTCTGAAAGCTAAAGTTGCTCATATGCCCTATTGACAGGTATCAGTACATGAAAATAGTGATTGTGCTTAGGTGCCTGATTTAAAATTATGATATTGTGTGCCATCTGAAATTCACATACACTGTCAGAAATTCCACCATCTATTGGCAGGGATTAATTACTATTAAACAAGACAAAACTTAAACAAATGGCAATACTTGACAATAGAAGGTTGTAGGTCCTCTAGTGTGACCCTTTGATTAAATCCAAATTTCGCAGAACAAACCCCCTTAATAAAATAATTTGTTCTGTGAAGTTTGGATTCAGTGAAAGGGCCACACTGGAGGGCCTAGAGTGCCACACACGGCCTCCAGGCTGTCGGTTCCCCACCCCTGGCCTAGGACTAACAATATTGACAGTAGAATAACATCTCTACTCCTTGTTCCTCTTCACCTATTAATCTGAAGTGCCATCAAGAGCATGATATTGCTTTTCTTGCCCTGAGAGGGTACGACCAAGAGCAATGGGTAGAAATTTCAGAGAGACACATTGAAGCTTCATGTGAGGAGAAACTTCCTAATAGTGCTTTCCAAATCCAAATGGGCCTCCTTGGGAGGCATTGGCTTCTCTCTTACGGGGAATCTTTCACCAAAGGCTAAATTCCTTCATGTTGGGAAGATTACAGAAGGGATTTTTATTCATGCATAGCCTGCCAAACTGGATCCTGAGTTCCCTTACAACTCTGAGAATTTGACATTCTATGAATTGCCAGTTTTTCTTCCTTGTCATAAATGTTAGCATGTTTGTATTTTTTTTTTGTGAGGCAATCAGGGTTAAGTGACTTGCCCAGGGTCACACAGCTAGTGAGTATCATGTGTCTGAGGCTGGATTTGAACTCAGGTCCTGCTGACTCCAAGACTGGTGCTCTATCCACTATACCATCTAGCTGCTCCATGTATGTATTCTTTAACTGTGAGAGGGATGGCCATAAACAGGGCTACAACTGTATGGCTGATATGCTTCCTCCCTAATCTTTCTTATCTTCTAAACTAGCTTCCTGAAATGATGTGTATGACTTGCATACCTGAATTTAACCATGTAGGGTCATAACTCTGTCCAAGTGTGTACTGCTGGAGGTAACAATATAAATGTAGAATGTAAACTCTGTAGAATGCAAACCCTTGTGCCAGGGCATTTTCAGCACTAGCATAAGCTTAGCTATAATGCTTAGGTGTTTACCAAATGTTTGCTGAATTGAATTGAATAAAGGAATGAGTAATCACTTTGAGTGTCCCCTTTCATTTCCCAGTGAAATAACCAACTGCACTGAAATCTCCTTAGTAGGTTTCTGTTTTGAATGAATGAACTCTAATTCTCAGATGCTATTGTCATACAGTGTTATGTAGCTGTTCAGAGCAAAAAAAAAATCACTGGTCAGTCAGCAGGCATTTACTTATTAAGTAACTTTTATGTACCAAGTACCATGATAAGCACTGAGAATGCAAAGAAAGGCAAAAACACAACAATGACAACACACACACACATACACACACACACAAAGCCAAAACAAAAAAACCAGCTCCTAATCTTGTTACTCAGTCTAATGTGAGAGACAACGATGTACAAACAACGATGTACAAAAAAGTTATAAACAGAATAAATTGAGACGAATCTCAGAGAAAAGGTATTGAGATTAAGGATGGCTAGGGAAAAGTTCATGTGGAAACTGAGACTTGAACCAAGACTTGAAGGAATCCAGGGAAGCCAGGAAGAGAAGATGAGGAAGCAGAGGAGTCCAGGCATGGAAATAAAAGTGCTTAGAGTTGGGGGATGGAACTATGTAGGAGGAACAGCAGTGAGGCTAGAGTCACTGAATCACAGAGTATGAGGAAGGGATGAGGGTAGAAGACCGGAAACATAGGAAAGGGGCAGGGTAAGAAGTACCTTCAGGGGGGCGGAGCCAAGATGGAAGAGTGAAAGCAGTGACTTGCTTGAGCTCTCCCCCAAACCCCTCCAAATACTCATAAAAAATGCCTCTAAACAAATTCTGAAGCAGCAGAACCCCCCAAAAGACAGAGTGAAACAAATTTCCAGCCCAAGACAACCTGGATATTGATCAGAAAGGTATATCTTGCCGGGCTGGGAGTGCAGCGCAGCGTGGTGTGGGCGCGCAGGCCACGGCGAACCTGGAGCAGGCCTCAGAGGACTGAATCGCAGGCAGCTGTGGCAGTTTCGAGATTTTCAACCCACAAATGCTACAGACAACTTAGAAGGTCAGTGGGAAAAGTCTGTTTCTGTGGTGCTCAGATAGGAAGGCAGGGCTTCAGCTCCATTCCCCAAGAGTGTGGCGCTGGGAGGGGGGCAGCTGCTTCCCAAGCTTCAGGCCCACAGACTGAGGGGGAATCCAGTGGCTGATCAGAGAGGGATTGCAGGGATCTCTTTGCCAGTGCTGAGGCAGGAATCTCTTGCTTTGCCCATGTTTGTAACTGGTCACAGTTCTGGGTGGAGGTGATGGGGTAAGGAGGAGCACTGGAGTGGAGGAGCTTGCAGTAGCTGTAGAGAGGAGCCCTCCCTCACAGTTACAGGACAGAAAGGAGTACTTGTGGTCACAGGCCAGGAAAGGAGTAACACCTCGCTCCTTATCATATCACTTTGGAAGAACTGAAAATTTACAGGTCCCTACAAGTATCTCTGAAAACAGCTATACAAACCCCTGAAGCTTGGAACAGTACACTCTCCACATTGGAAGCAGACTCTTACCTTAACAAAGAGTTTAAAACTCACATAATTGGCCGGGATCATGAGCAAGCAGAGCAAAAAGAGTCAGACCATAGAATCTTATTTTGGTGAAAAAGAAGGTCAAAATATACAACCAGAAGAAGACAACAAAGTCAGAGCTCCTACATCCAAAGCTCTTCCAAGGCTTTGGAAGAGCTCAGAAGGGATTTTGAGAAGCAAGTAAGGGAAGTAGAGGAAAAACTGGGAAGAGAAATGAGAGTGATGCAAGAAAATCATGAAAAACAAGTCAACAGCTTGCTAAAGGAGACCCAAAAAATTACTGAAGAAAATAACACCTTAAAAAATAGTCTAACCCAAATGGCAAAAGAAGTCCAGAAAGCCAATGAGGAGAAAAATGCCCTAAAAAGAAAAATTGGCCAAATGGAAAAGGAAGTCCAAAAGCTTACTGAAGAAAATACTTCCTTAAAAATTAGGATAGAGCAATTGGAAGCTAGTGACTTTATGAGAAATCAAGACACTGTAAAACAAATCCAAAAGAATAAAAAATTAGAAAACAATGTGAAATATCTCATTGGAAAAGCAATTGATCTGGAAAATAGATCCAGGAGAG
The DNA here is from genome assembly GCF_003287225.1 of Phascolarctos cinereus. Lineage (NCBI taxonomy): Eukaryota > Metazoa > Chordata > Mammalia > Diprotodontia > Phascolarctidae > Phascolarctos > Phascolarctos cinereus. Next base: position 22,161,912 of record NW_027556180.1, read on the forward strand.
AGAATTTAAAAATTATTGGACTATCTGAAAGCCATGATCAAAAAAAGAGCCTAGACATCATCTTTCAAGAAATTATCAAGGAAAACTGCCTTGATATATTAGAACCAGAGGGCAAAATGGAAATTGAAAGAATCCACAGATCTCCTCCTGAAAGAGATCCCCAAAGGAAAACTCCTAGAAATATTATAGCCAAATTCCAGAGTTCCCAGGTCAAGGAGAAAATATTACAAGCTGCCAGAAGGAAACAATTCAAGTACTGTGGAAACACAATCAGGATAACACAAGATTTAGCAGCTTCTACATTAAAGTACCGCAGGGCATGGAATATAATATTCTGGAGGGCAAAGGAGATAGGATTACAACCAAGAATCACCTACTCATCAAAACTGAGTATAATCCTTCAGGGGAAAAAATGGTCATTCAGTGAAATAGAGGACTTTCAAGCATTCCTGATGAAAAGACCAGAGCTGAATAGAAAATGTGACTTTGAAATACAGGACTCCAGTGGAACATGAAGAGGTAAACAGGAAAGAGAAATCATGAGAGACTTATTAAGATTGAACTGTTTACATTCCTGAATGGAAAGATGATATTTATAACTCACGAGACCTTTGTCAGTATTAGGGTAGTTGGAGGAAAGAAATTATATGTATGTATAATAGATAGATAGATACAGGGCACAGGGTGAGTTGAAGATGAAGGGGTCATATCTGGAGAATAAAATTAAGGGATGAGAGAGGATTATACTCGGAGAAGAAGAAAGGGAGAGGTAGAATGGGGTAAATTATGTCACAAAAAAACCCAGAAAAGTCTCTTACAGTGGAGGGGAAGCAGGGGAAGGTGAAAGGGAATGAATGAATCCTATTGTCATAGGATTTGGCTTAAGGAGGGAATAACATACACATTCAATTGGGTATGGAAATCTGTCTTACCCTACAGGAAAATAGGGGGAGAAAGGAACAAGAGAGCAGGGGGATGATAGAGAGGAGGGCAGATTGAGAAAGGGGGTAATCAGAAGGAAATAATTCTGAGGAGGGACAGAGTGAAAAGAAAGAATAGAATAAATGGGAGGGCAGGATAGGATTAAGGGAAATAAGAGTTAGTTTTTCACAACATGTCTACTATGAAAGTGTTTTGCATAACTGAACATGTATAACCTATATTGAGTTGTTTGCCTTTTCAATGAGGGTGGATGGGGAGGGAGGAAGAGAGAAAATTTGAAACCTAAAGTTTTAAAAACATGTGTTTAAAATTTTTTTTTTATATGCAACTGGGAAATAAGAAACACAGGAGATGGGGTATAGAAGTCTATCCTGCCCTACAGGAAAATACAAGGGAAAGGGGATAAGAGAAGGGGGGAGAGATAGAAGAGAGGACAGACTAGGAGAAAGGATATTCAGAATGCATGCCATCTTGGGGCGGAGGGAGGGGTGAGATGGGGCAAAAATTTGGAAGTCAAAAACTTGTGGAAGTGAATGTTAAAAACTAAAAATAAATAAATTTATATTAAAAAAAAAGTACCTTCAAAGCCAAAGAGTAGATTTTATAGTTGACCCTGAAGGTAATAGGGAGCCACTGGAGTTTACTAAGTGAGTGAGTGTGTGTGTATGTGTGTGTGTGTGTGGGGGGGATCACTCACACTGGAAGGATAGAAAAAGTCACTGGCAAACCCCAGGATGATTGTGATCTGCAGAAGGGTGATTGCCAATGGTTACTCTAAAGAAATCATCCTGAGAAATATGGTTTCAATTAGAAGCTGAATGGCACATTAACTGCTACTAGATCATGGCATCTCCATCATCTTGCTGTTGCTAGAAATGCAGCACGAGGCAGCCAGAAGTGATCTCATTAGGCTTGGCACTGGACAGACATTTATTAATGAAGCTCATTTGGGACTCCCTGACTGTGGAGAACAGGGGGGAACACATGGAGATAGTCTTAGGGGGGCATAATGAAAACAATTAATAAGTTGCAACAAAAGGGCCTATGTATAGAGAACAGAGGAAATCAACAATTTTACAGGGAGAGATAGTGTGGTCTAGTGGGTAGACAATTAGTATTAACACCAGAATGACCTGGGTTCAAGTCCCACTTCTGGCATATCTCTTTGTGTGACCCAGGGTAAGTAAGTCATTTATCATCTCAGGGCTTTGGGCAACTCTCTAAGACCATAAATTGTAGAAAAGATGCTGACTTACATTGGAAGAGTGTTTTTCCTACACCAACAAAATCATGTATTCAAGTCCCCTCTCCAACCTCTACAATAAATGTCAGAGACATTGTAATTATCATGGGTTACTAGCTAAAGGAGATTCTTAGCTTTACTGAGATCATATCAAGGAGTTTCAGCTACACTAGTTGAGATCTAGGTGTGTATGTCAGGTACTGTGGAGAAGGTTAATGCTAGTATAAAGCTATAAAGCAACCTGTGATGCATCAGTCATCACTTTCTATCTTTGGTCATAAGATTCAGAGTTAGAGATCATTTGGTTCATTACCCCCCTCATCATGAGGAACTGAGGACTAGGAAGCTTAGAAGATGAGAGTGCTCAAATGACAAGCTCTCAAGGAAGATGGAAAGGGATAGACAAGATCACTGAAGGGTATTCTATTTGGCAACAAGATGGGTTACCTTTTCCTCAAAGAGGAGAAAAGGAAGAGAGGCTAGCTGAAGGTAAGGTGGTAGTTTTGAGGTGTGGAGGAGGAAAAAGGAGGGAGCTCCTAATAGATGGCCTTGATTTTCTTAGCAATAGAAGTCCCATGGTAAGAGAGAGGGGATGGTCGGAGATGTGTTAGGCTTGGGGAGACACGAGAAAATTTGGAAGAGCCACTGAGGAAATCATGACAGGGAACCAATCAGAGAAGAATAAAAGGGTTGCTTTGTAGGAATGAAAACCAATCTGAGCTTAGATAATGCCATGAATTCCTCCTGGAACCTCCATTTTGAGGAATGGCCCAGAGCTGCCATCCTTTATTCTCCAGATTTAAACATTAAGCCTTGATTGCTTTTTCATTTAAATCCTTTTTTTTTTTTTTGCCATTGATGAGTTCTTCTTGGGACCTCCATTTTGAGGAAAGGCCCACACCAACCATCCTTCCTTCCCTGGTCTTTGCCACTATGCATTTTGCATAACTCTCCACTATTTTCAACTTCTTTTTATGTGTTGTCCTTGAAGGCAGGGACTGTCTTATTGCTTGTATTTGTATCCCCAGCATGTAGTAAAGTGCCTGGCACATATCAGTGCTTAGTAAGTGTTTATAGATTAGATTTGGTCCACTTGAGAGTGGACCCAGTCAGTAAGGTTGCACATCCTCCTCAAATAGTATTCAATAGCTTGGAAGTCGCAGAAGGAAAGTCAGATAATAGGAATGATATTGGGTTAAGGCCTGGCAGGAGGTGAACCACAGAAGAGTAAAGGGTCATGGGATTCAAGTGGAGAATTGTGCAGAGTTGAAGAGGTTACCTGTTGGTAATCAGGACCACGAGGATTGTGATTCAAAGAAAGTGAGAGCAGAGCAGATGTGATACACTGGGGGTTGGAGATGGGGAGGAAAGTGGTAATTAAAGACCTCAATTGCTTTATACAAGATGAAAAACTGAAATGAGATAGAGGATGTGATGGAAAGACAGATCTGCTTTTGCTTCTGTATTCTTAATGCCTAACACAGTATCTAGCATATAGTAAGAGCTTGACAAGTCCTTAATAAACGGCTAAATGATTATCCCTTGTGTGTCCAAGGTAGAGTGGAGATGCAGAAATAGAGAGCCTTGATGAGCTGGGAGGCTGTGTTGTTTGAAGGGGGTATTATAGTGAATACCGAAGAGTTCAAACAAGAGGCCAGGAGTTGGGAAGAAGAAGACTTCGAGGTGCTGAATTCTTTGAAAATCAAGGAGAGTGATGAGATTAGTAAATAACATCAACAAGAATCTGAACAAGACATGATGAGTGAACCTCAAACGTGGGGATATTACTGAGTGACAATGGCAGCAGGACAGTCTGGGAGCGAAATAGGGAGCAAGAAAAACACCAACTACTCTTCTTGGCTCCATTTATCAAGGTCATGTGAAAGAAAACAAACAGCATTGTAAAGGGCAGATAGGGCAGAAATGTTTTCTAGAAAAAGCCAGGTTTCCATGAGAAGAATAAAATGGAAAGAGTGTATGAGAGGAAGAAATTTAGGCTAAAGGAGAACTTGTTAGGAATAGAGAGAGCAACAAAGTCATAGAAAAACAGAGATTGATAGTGATTTTGTATGGGGCCACAGCTGCTCTTGATGAGAATGGGATGTAGAGAGGTTATAAGGAAAAGGGCTTTCACCTGATTCACAGGGATTAGTTGAACAGGAGATGGAATATAAATACAAAGAGTGAAACAGTACCTTCTCTCAAGGAGTTTGTGTTCTAATGGGCAAGATGACAAATGCATAAATGTATATACAGAACAATTATAAATAAAACAAACATAAATCAATAAAAATAGTTAAATACAAGACAGTTCTGAGGCAGCACAAGCAGTTGGGGGAAATCAAGAAAAGATTCATATGACAGGCAATGTTTGAACTGGATCTTGAAAGAAGAGAAAGATTTCATGAGGCAGAGCTGAGGATGGAGTACATTGCATGCATGGGGTATGACCCCAAGGTAAGGACATTGGAAATGTCAGTAAAAAGGAAACATAGAGAAGGCCAGTTTAGCTGTATCATAGAATGAGGGAGGGAGAGAAAGGTAAAATGAGACTGGAAATATAGGTTGGGGCTAGATTATGAAGGTTATAAAAGCTAAGCAGAGACTTTAAAATTTATCCTAGAGGCAAAGGAAGCAACAGGAGTTTATTGAAAAGTAGAGTGATGGGAGTTCCACTTCTGGAAGCCAAGATGGAGGAGTGAAAAGGTAGTCGCTCTCACTCTCCCCTATCAACCTCTGAAAACCCAGAAAATATCACCCCAGAAAAAAAACCGTGGAACACTTGAACTAGAAGAAAGACGGGGAGCAGCAGTGCAGCAGCCCAGCAAACGGATCTCCCAGTGCCTCAGCAAAAATAAGGGAGGCAGAACTACAAGGGGCCCCAGGGATAAGTACCCTGCAGCATTCATCTGAAAGGAGGTGAAGAAAACAACCTAAAGGCTTCCTAAAGCCCGGACCTTGCTGATTCCAACCCAACAACAGGTGAGCTATCAGAGCCCTGAAGCCTCCAATTGTGAAGAAATCCTGAAGCCCAGGTGGTAGAGCAGGCAAACACCAACACCTGGACCTCTGAGTGCCTCAGTGAGGGTGGGGGGAACCGGTGGAAACCAGCTCAGAAAACCACCAGGTGCCTCGCACTCACCACAAAGGAATCTCCAGTGCATTAGCAGAAAAGGGAGACAACACTGCAGGGGCCCCAGGCAGATAAACACCCTGCAGCACCCATCTAAAAGGAGCTGAAGAAAGCTAAAGGAAAGGAAAAGCAGGCAACCTAGAATTGCCTGAAAGTTCCAGCCTTGCTGATTCCAGCCCAACACAAGGTAAGCTGCCAGAAACCTACAGCCTCCAATTGCCAGCATAAGAGGCCCCAGACACAAAGCCAGTGACCAAGACCTAGGCTCCCAACACAAGAAGCTTGGGTCAGTACCCTCTGTTCCCCAGCAGAAGAGCTCAATCTCTTTAAAGGCCAGGGAATAAAGAAACACCATGAGTAAAAAGAAACATACCATAGATTCATATTATGAGAAGAGTGAAGATCAAGACAGAAATTCTGAAGAGGACAACATTGTCAACAAACCCACATCTGCAACAACAAAAGGGAATATGAACTGGTCTGAAGCCCAAAAAGCCTTCTTAGAAGAGCTCAAGAAGGATTTTAATAGTCAAATGAGAGAGGTAGAAGAGTCCTTCAAAAATACAATTGGCCAATTGGAAAAAAAATACACTGAAGAAAACAAGTCCCTAAAAAACACAATTGGCCAATTGAAGGAAGGACAAAAACTAACAAAAGAGTACACTGAAGAAAACAAGTCCCTAAAAAACACAATTGGCCAGTTGAAGAAGGAAGTACAAAAACTAACAGAAGAAAACAATCTGTTAAAAACTAGAATTGGACAAATGGAAACTAATGTCTCTATGAGAGAGCAATAATCAGTCAAACAGAAACAAAAAAATGAAAAAATAGATGAAAATGTAAAATACCTCATCAGTAAAACAACCGACCTGGAAAACTGACTCAGGAGAGACAATTTAAAAATTATTGGACTACCTGAAAATCATGATGAAAAAAAGAGCCTGGACAGTATCTTTCAGGAAATCATAAAGGAAAACTGCCCAGAAGTCCTAGAACCAGAAGGGAAAATAACCATAGAAAGAATCCACCGATCACCACCTGAAAGAGATCCCAAATTGACAATGCCAAGAAATATAATAGCAAAATTCCAAAATTACCAGATGAAAGAGAAGGTGCTGCAAGCAGCCAGAAAGAAAGAATTTAAATATCATGGAACCACAGTCAGGATTACACAGGACCTTGCAGCTTCTACATTAAAAGACCGCAGGGCGTGGAACATGATATTCCATAAGGCAAAGGAGCTTGGAATGCAGCCAAGGATCAATTACCCAGCAAAAATGAGCATCATTTTTCAAGGGAGGTGGATATTCAATGAAACAGGGACTTCCAAACTTTCCTGATAAAAAGACTAGAGCTCAACAAAAAATTTGATCTTCAAGTACAGGACTCAAGAAGGACTTAAAAAGGTAAATGGGACAGAAAGATACAATATGTTGTTAATAAGGGGGGGGCTGTTTAAACCCCTACAAGGGAATATGAGACTTGCAACCCTTGAGAACTGTATTGTTATTACACCTTGTTAAAGGAGTATACATAAAGAGGGTGGATATTAGTTGACTTTGATGTAATGATAAAAAAAAATCTAATCAAGTGGGTTAAATGGATCCAAATAAGTGGATCAATCTGATCTTAGAAAATGTACTGAGAAAGGAGGAGGCAGACAAGGGTAAATTACATTACAGGAAAAGACACAAAATCCTATTACAGCAGAGGGAAAGAAGGGGGGGAGCATTGTTTGAACCTTACTCTCATCAGATTTGGCTCAAGAAGGGCATAATATAATCAGTTAGGTATAGAAATCTAACTTGCCCTATAGGCAGTAGGAGGGAAAAGGGGAAAGAAAAGGGGGGGGGAAAAGAGGGAAGAAGCAGTAAGACTAAAGGGGAAGAAAAGGGAAAGGGATAATAAAAGGGGAGGGACTGAAGGAGTGGTCAAAAGCAAAACACTAGTGAAGGGGGAAAGGAAAAAGGAGAAAGAAAAGCATAAATAGGGGGAAAAGGATGGAGAAAAAGACACAGATAGGAATCATAACTGTGAATGTGAATGGGATGAACTCTCCCATAAAACGGAAACGGATTGCAGAATGGATTAAAAACCATAATCCTACAATATGTTGTTTACAGGAAACACATTTGAAAAAGAGTGACACATACAGGGTAAAGGTAAAAGGCTGGAGCAGAATATATTATGCTCAGCTGAAGTAAAAAAAGCAGGGGTAGCAATCCTGATCTCAGACAAAGCAAAAGCAAAAATAGATCTAATCAAAAGAGATGAAGGAAACTACATCCTGCTAAAAGGCACCATAGACAATGAAGTAATATCATTACTAAATATATATGCACCAAATGGTATAGCATCCAAATTCTTACAGGAGAAGTTCAGGGAGTTACAGGAAGAAATAGACAGCAAAACTATACTAGTGGGGGACCTGAACCTCCCCTCTGCACTAGATAAGTCTAACCACAAAATAAACAAGAAAGAAGTTAAGGAGGTGAATAGAACATTAGAAAAGTTAGGTATGATAGACCTCTGGAGAAAACTGAATGGGGATAGAAAGGAATATACTTTTTTCTCATCAGTACATGGCACATACACAAAAATTGACCATGTACTAGGGCATAAAAACCTCACAATCCAATGCAGAAAGGCAGAAATATTAAATGCATCCTTTTCAGATCATGATGCAATAAAAATTATATGTAATAAAGGGCCATGGAAAGATAGACTAAAAAATAATTGGAAACTAAATAATCTAATCCTAAAAAATGATTGGGTCAAACAACAAATCATAGAAACAATCAATAATTTCATTCAAGAGAATGACAATAATGAGACAACATACCAAAACCTATGGGATGCAGCGAAAGCAGTTCTTAGGGGAAGTTTTATATCTCTAAATGCTTACATAAATAAAATAGAAAAAGAGGAGATTAATGAATTGGGCATACAACTAAAAAAACTAGAAAAGAACAAATTAAAAATCCTCAACTAAACACCAAATTAGAAATATTGAAAACCAAAGGAAAAATTAATAAAATTGAAATTAAGAAAACTATTGAACTAATAAATAAAACTAAGAGCTGGTTTTATGAAAAAACCAATAAAATAGATAAGCCTTTGGTTAATTTAATTAAAAAAAGAAAGAAGAAAACCAAATTACTAGTATCAAGAATGAAAAGGGAAGCTACCACCAAGGAAGAGGAAATTAAAACAATAATTAGGAATTATTTTGCCCAACTATATGCCAACAAATTTGACAATCTTAGTGAAATGGATACATATTTACAAAAATATAAATTGCCCAGATTAACAAGAGGAAGATAAAATACTTAAATAACCCCATCTCAGAAAAAGAAATTGAACAAGCCATTGATGAACTCCCTAGGAAAAAATCTCCAGGGCCAGATGGATTTACATGCGAATTCTATCAAACATTTAAAGAACAATTAATTCCAATACTATATAGACTATTTGGGAAAATAGGTGAAGAAGGAGTCTTACCAAATTCTTTTTATGATACAAATATGGTGTTGATACCTAAACCAGGAAGAGTCAAAATAGAGAAAGAAAATTATAGACCAATTTCTCTAATGAATATAGATGCAAAAATTTTAAACAAAATACTAGCAAGTAGATTGCAGCAACTTATCACAAGAATAATACACTATGACCAGGTAGGATTTATACCAGGAATGCAGGGTTGGTTCAATATTAGGAAAACTATCAGTCATTGAGCATATCAACAACAAAACCAACAGAAACCACATGATCATCTCAATAGATGCAGAAAAAGCTTTTGATAAAATACAACACCCATTCCTATTAAAAACACTAGAAAGCATAGGTATAAATGGAGTCTTCCTTAAAATAATAAATAGCATATATCTAAAACCTTCAGCAAGCATTATATGTAATGGGGACAGGCTAGAAGCATTTCCAATAAGACTCGGGGTGAAACAAGGATGTCCATTATCACCACTGTTATTCAATATTGTACTGGAAACCTTAGCTTTAGCAATAAGAGAAAAAAAGAAATTGAAGGCATTAGAATAGGCAAAGAAGAAACAAAGCTATCACTCTTTGCAGATGACATGATGATATACTTAGAGAATCCTAGAGAATCAAGTAAAAAACTACTTGAAATAATAAACAACTTTAGCAAAGTTGCAGGCTATAAAATAAACCCACATAAATCATCAGCATTTCTATATATTACCAACAAAGCCCAACAGCAAGAGATAGAAAGAGAAATCCCATTTAAACTTACTGTAGACATTATAAAATATTTAGGAGTCTACCCCGAAACAAACCCAGGAACTCTATGAACACAATTACAAAACACTTTTCACACAAATAAAATCAGATCTAAATAATTGGAAAAACATCAGTTGCTCATGGGTAGGCCGAGCTAATATAATAAAAATGACAATCCTACCTAAGCTAATTTACTTATTCAGTGCCATACCAATCAAACTACCAAAAAATATTTTATAGAGTTAGAAAAAATAATAACAAGATTCATTTGGAAAAACAAAAGGTCCAGAATATCAAAGGAACTAATGAAAAGAAATGCAGGGGAAGGTGGCCTAGCAATTCCAGATCTTAAATTGTATTATAAAGCAGCAATCATCAAAACTGCTTGGTACTGGCTAAGAAATAGGGAGGTGGATCAGTGGAATAGGTTAAATATGCAAGACACAGTAGTCAATGACTATAGTAATCTATTATTTGATAAACCCAAAGACCCCAGCTTCTGGGATAAGAACCCACTCTTTGAAAAAAACTGCTGGGAAAACTGGAAAAGAGTATGGCAGAAACTAGGCATAGACCCAAATCTCACCATATACCAAAATAAAGTCAAAATGGGTTCATGACTTAGATATAAAGGCTGATACCATAAGTAAACTGGGAGAACAAGGAATAGTTTACCTATCAGATCTATGGAGAACAGAAGAATTCATGACCAAACAGGAGATAGAGAACATTATGAAAAGCAAAATGGATAATTTTGATTACATTAAATTGAAAAGTTTTTGCACAAACAAAGCCAATGCAACTAAGATTAGAAGGAAGGTAGAAAATTGGGAAAGAATTTTTACAACCAGTCTCTCTGATAAAGGCCTCATTTCTAAAATATATAGAGAATTAAGACAAATTTATAAGAACACAAGCCATTCCCCAATTGATAAATGGTCAAAGGATATGAACAGACAGTTCTCAGATGAAGAAATTAAAGCCATCTATAGTCATATGAAAAAATGCTCTAAATCGTTATTGATTAGAGAAATGCAAATCAAAACAACTCTGAGGTACCACATCACACCTATCAGATTGGCCAACATGACAAAACAGGAAAATGATAAATGTTGGAGAAGATGTGGGAAAATTGGAACACTAATACATTGTTGGTGGAGTTGTGAAATGATCCAACCATTTTGGAGAACAATTTGGAACTATGCCCAAAGGGCTACAAAAATGTGCATACCCTTTGATCCAGCAATAGCACTTCTAGGGCTATATCCCAAAGAGATCAAACAAATGGGAAAAGGACCCACATGTACAAAAATATTCATAGCAGCTCTTTTTGTGGTGGCAAAGAATTGGAAATTGAGAGGATGCCCATCAATTGGGGAATGGCTGAGCAAGTTGTGGTATATGAATGTAATGGAATACTATTGTGCTATAAGAAATGATGAACAGGCTGACTTCAGAAAAACCTGGAAAGACTTATATGGTCTGATGCTGAGTGAAGTGAGCAGAACCAAGAGGACTTTGTGCACAATAACAGCCACTTTATGCAATGACTAAGATTGTTAAACTGAACCCTTTTCTGCATTATGAGGATCTAAGACATCTCCAGAGGCCTCGGGATGGAAAATGCTGTCCACATCCAAAGAAAGAACTATGGAAGTCAAATCGCTATCACTTATTTTTACCTTCTGTTGAGTTTTGTTTCATCTTTCTGATGGTTCCTCCTATTGGTTTTAATTTTTACTTACAACTTCACTAATGTGAAAATATGTTTAATGGGTATGTAAATGTAAAGCCTATATCAGATTGTGCGCCATCTTGGGGAGGGTGTGGGGGAGGAAGGGGGAGAAAAATTTTCAACTCAAAAGCATATGGAAGTGATTGTAAACCAAAATAAATTAATAAAATTTAAAAAAAAAAGAAATAAATTGACACATCTGGTTCTGTGTTTACAGAAAATCTCTTTGGCATCTGAGTGGAAGATGGACTGGAGTGCAGAGAGACTTGAGGAAGGGTGACCAATTAAGAGACTATTGCCCTAAGAAACTTAACTAATCTGGCCATTATGTGAGTAGAGAGAAGGAAATGAATGTGAGAGATCTTGTGGAAGTTGAAATGACATGGTTTGGCCACTGATTCAGTAGGTGGGGTGAAAAAGAATGAGGAGTTGAGGATATTCCTTAAGTTACAAACATGGGAGATTAGAAGAATGATGGTGCTTTCTGTAGAAATAGGGATTTTAAGAAAAGTGAAAAAATAAAGAGTTATGTTTTGGGCATGTTGAGTTTGAGATGGATATACTGGGATGTCCATTTTGAAATTTCCAACAGGCAATTGGTGATGAAGGACAGAAATTCAGGTGAGATATAGGGGCTAGTTACATTTATCTATGAGTCATCTCCATAGAAATAGTAGTTAAACCTATGGGAGTTGATGACATTACTGGGAGAGAGATTATAGATGTAGAAGAAAAAGAAGGCATAGGACAGAATCTTGGAGAATACCCTGTAATTAAAGGGTATGATACGAATGAGTTAACAAAAGAGACTGAGAGCAAGCAGGTAGGTAGGTGTAGAATCAGGAGAGAGGAGTGTCACAATAACCCAGAGAAGAGTGAGTGTCCAGGAGAACAGAGTGGTCAACAGTGTCAAATGCAACAAAAGGGGAAGAAGGGATAAGGACTGAGAAAATATCACATTTGGCAATTTAGAAATCATTGATAGGCAGTAGGTGGCTATCTGATGCCATGCATAGAGCACTGGATTTGGAGTCAGGAAAGCCACAGATCAAATCTGAACTCAGCCACTTAATGGCTGTGTCATCCTAGGTAATTCACTTACCCTTCAGTTTCTTCTATAAAATAGAGATAATCTTAGCACTTAGCTTCCAGGATTGGGAGGATCGAATGAGGTGGCATTTGAAATGTGCTTTTCAAACCTAACAGAGCTATATAAATGTTAGTTATTATGGTTGCTTTGGAGAAAACATATGTTTTATTTCCCCATTAAATTGGAAGAGATTTGAGGGCAGAGAATGTGTCTTTATCTTTGCATCCTTAGCACCTAGGACAGTGCCAAACACAAAGTGTTTAATCACAGTTAATGTTGCTATTGGTTGTTATTGGTTCTTTCATTTTGTTATTGGTTTTTTAATGAGTCTCAGTACATTTAAACAACATCACAAAAGTTTTTTAAAATATGAACTATACAAAGTATTTGGGAAAAAAAACTTGACTTCACTGGGCAAGGAAATCTTCACAGCATAATTTTGCCCTGAAATTACAAAAACAAATTTAAGAAGACATTAAAGGAATATTTAAATTTCTGTCTTGAGACAGTTGAATTAGCATTGTTTTTACACAGTGTCCCAGTCCTTGCTGGCACATCTCAGTGTGAGATATTTGATCATTTTACAGCTGGCAAAATGATTCTTATCCTTAATTTTCTGCTGGCTATTTCTAATCATAGTCCATGTCTTGATGAATGTCTCATGCTGCTGCCCACAGAACAAAATTGGGAGGATGCTCAGAGAAGCCACGTTGCAGCAGTGTGCATGATATCTAGGGTCAAGAGGGTAGAAATTTTATGAGGCTGAGGTGACTGGAGTAAAATCTCCAGCCACTGATATTTGTTGGGGGGGGCATGTTTATCTCCCAGGGTGACCTGGGAATAGACTTCCCCCTGAAGTGATCTAGAAACCAACATCAGTGCATTCCATGTTAGGTAGCTTTCTTTTAGCCCATGCCCTGATGGGGGTCAATGAGGAAGGCAGACTCCAAGAATGTGAGAGCAATGAAGGTCCCTGGCCAAGGAGTTCAGGAGGAAGAAGACTTCTTTTTTTGCAACTATTCCTATAGTTGGATTGTCTAGAGGGAAATCTAACTCTCTCCTTCCCTCTCTGTTACCTGGGGGGGGTACATTTTAATTCTCTGAATGATAATACTGATGATAATGCTAGCTGAAGTTAATAGGGCTTTATTTATATGTATGATATTTACTTATGATATACGTAATATATATTTATATTATGATATATATATATCATCTCTTTGATCCTTACAAATACCCTGTGAGTTAAAAGTATTGCTACCCTCTGTTTCCAAAAGAAGATGAGATTTACAGAGTTTAAGTGGTTTGTCCAAGGAGGTAAGTGTCAAGTCTTTCTGACACGAAGACCAGGACTCTATCCAGTATTTTCCCTGACATGTGACTGAATTTGTTGGGAACCATAGGTACTTCCACATATACCAAATTTGATTCTCTGCAAATAGCATCTTACAGAAAGACATAATGAGACGTAATGGTCATTTCCAGATGGCTTGCCAAACCCCAGCCAGGCAATGTGGTATAATAAAAAGAACACTGGACTCCTATGAGGAGGAACTGGGTTGGAATAGTGTCTATGATACTAATTATGTGACCCTGCACAAGCCACTTGGCCTCTCTGTGCCTCAGTTTCCCCAAATATAAAAAGTGGATAACACCTTTCTCACATGGTTTTCATGAAGATCAAATAAAACAATGTATTAAAAGCACTTTGCAATACTCAAAAGTCCTATAAAATGTTGGCTTTTATTTTAATTAGGTACACCAAGTAGGTAACACAGAGGTTTGAGTATGTTATATGCTTAAGAAATTCTAGTGTCTCCCTATTTTCTCCAGGATAAAATGCAAACTCCTCTATGAGAGTATATAAAGTCCCATTTAAAGTCTGTTTTCTGTCCATCTTTCTAGGCTTGAGGCTTTTCCCCTTCACATACTCTGAGTTTCAGCCAAACTGGCCCATATTCTAATCCCTTTACACAGCCTTCTGTCTGCCATCTAAGTGCCTTTGCTATCCCTTCTTGTCTGGAATGGGCTCCCTTTTGGAGGAAGGAATTACTAATTCTTTCCAGAATCAACTCAAATATTAATTTCTACATGAAGCACATCCTGATGATCTACCAAGACAAAATTATTTTGCATTTACTTTGTGTATATTTTGTATGTATATATGTTATTCCTGATAGAATGTAAAATCCTTGAGTACAAGGACAATTTAGAACTTATGTTTATGTACCCTATACTTAGCATAGTGCCTAGAACCCAGTAGGTGATTAATAAATGTTTGTCAAGAGAATGAATGAATATGACATTGCCTCCTTTTCTTCTTTAAGATTTGAATATCCAATGACATCAACACTACCCCCATACTCCCACATCCAGACTGAAGGAAGGTAGACCATAACATATTCTAGCCCAGACCTATTCACTTTTTATGTAACTCAACTACCAATTATCCCCAGAAACCTATACTGAAGCATAAGACCAAATAAAAAATGTTTTATATCACCTTCAGCTACCATGCTGATAACAAAATTTCTTGCCATGCAATTTTATAGCACTATATAAGCTATCAAGTTACTACGATTCCCATATACTGTGATAGGAATTTGAACTTTGTGGTCCTTTCAAAACAGAATCCTCATTCCATCAGTATGTGTGGGGGTGGGCCCCCTGCTTCTTTATACTTACTGATTCATTGCCACCATTGATGAAATTAAATAAAATCTGTCTTTCCAGGAGGTCTAGAATTAAATGAGAAAATCCACGCTGATGCTAGCCTAGGTCTAAAGGTTGATGGCTTTGCCTTGCAGAATGCAAGGCAAAAGGAAAAATATCCTTTGCCTACAGTAGATAAATACTAGTAAAGCCAAACTCTTCACTTATTTGACATGTTTTGTAGAACTTTTCAAAGCAGGTAAATCTGAATTCTGACTCCACTAAAGGAAGCCTGTCATGTGGTAGATGTTGAAGCCTTACATTTGATTCTAGTGGAAATGGGAAGAAGGGAAGCAGTTCAGTTCCAAAATAAAATTTATTGTGAACGTGATCCAGCCAGTTTGAAGCAACCCCAATGTGTTATCTAACAATATGTCTTGAATACCGGCTTTGATTTACCTACATTATTAGATGTACAACATTGCTGCTTAGCAAGGAAACTGATTCAGGATGAATGTCATAGGAAAAGACTGGGAATATTCTTGTTAGAGCATAAGCATGGGCTACAGACCGTCATGTGTAAATATTCCCTGTAATCTTTGTAATGATCCCAACCATTCAATGTGTTCTCCCTTGGGATGTGTGTGTGTATGTGTGTGTGTGTGTGTGTGTGTGTGTGTGTGTGTGTGTGTGTGTGTGTATGTGTGGTGTGTATCACAGGTCTGGTACTGAAAACTTTGCTGTTTTTCTTTCTAAAACATGGCCAAGCAAGTTGCAGGTTTATCCTAAAGAATAGAACTTTCCAGGGGCAAGGACAACTTCCTCCATTTGGAACCAAGATTATGACAGGTGACACCACTTGAATGCCTTGGCTACCAGTGAAATCTGAGTCCTGAAACAGCCATCAGGTGGATGATGGTTTTCTTTTCTTGATGAGGAAGGTTGAAGGTGAAAGAAGGGCTTCTCTGTATAACCTCATCCCTTTTCTGCTGAGCATTAATAACATGTTACATGCTTGGGGTTTGATCCAGCAGCCTCATAAGACACTTACCTTCTAGCCTCTCTTGCCTATCCTCAAACATGCAGGCAATGAAAATTTCTTAAGTACTTCCTGTGGTCAGGCACTCTGCTAAATTCTAGGGCTACAATATAAAAATGATTATCTATCTATCTATATCTATATCTATATATATCTATATCTATATCTATATCTATATCTATATCTATATCTATATCTATATCTATATCTATATCTATATCTATATCTATATCTATATCTATATCTATCTATCTATCTATCTATCTATCTATCTATCCATCCATCTATCTATCTTTAACCCCAAGTGGAGGGCCCCAGTAGGAGCTCATTAGTGGGAGAACAGCATGAAGGGAAGGGAAGGGAATAAACATTAGTATAGAACTTACTATATGCCATACACTGCATGAAGTGCTTTACAAATATAATCTCATTCGATCCTTATAACAACACTGTGAGGTGGTGATATTATTATTCACATTTTATAGTTGAGGAAACTGAGGCAGACAGAGGCTAAGTGCATCACAGCTAGGAAGCGTTGAACTCAGGTCTTCCTGATTTTAGGCCCAGCGTTCTATCCACTGCACCACATGCATGACGGAGGAATATTCCAGGGTGAGAGGACAGACGAAACTTTCACCCAGCTTCCAAACTGATCTTCCTAAGGAGTGACTGGTCACCCTACCCTCTCAAAAAGCTTCTGTGCCTCCCTGTAGTTTCTACAATAAAATTAAGATTACTGTGATGAACATTGAAAATCCTTCATTATCCTGCTCTGGTCTTCTTCCCTCAATGAGTCCAGTGCCTGGCAGTCTTTCTCTTCTCTCCAAATCCCAACCTCATACAACAGGGCATCAATACATGCACTGATAGCACCTCAAATAAGCCAACTTCCCAATTCTTCAATTGACTCACTTCCCATTAACTAACCCTTTACCCCACCATAGCTACACACAGAGATGGCCATACCCTTGACCTTGCCATCACCCATAAGTATCCCACATCCATGTTCATGGACTCAGAAATTCCTTCATCTGGTCATAATGTATTGTTATTTTATATTGTTATTCCATTGCTGGTGGCTATATTGGTAAATTGTTAATATTTGTTAAGTGCTTAGCAAAATGCCTGGCACACAGTAGGTGCCATTTAAATACTTATTCCTTTCCCTTTTCCCTCTGTCTTCCAACCCCAAAGTCTGATCTTCATTCTTACCATGACCTCCCATTACTCCACCCCAGGTCTTTCCTAAGCCATCGACTCTGCCCTTGTTACACAGTCTCTTCCCTTCCTCATTTTCACCTCTTGGTCATGAAATAACACAGAAATGATATACTGAATTCAGTCATCTATAAGATACTTGCCACATATTACTAAAACTCAATATATCTAAAACAAACCATCTTTCCCCCTAACTCTCTCCTCCCTTCCCTATTACTGCAGAGGACAATACCATCCTCTTTCCACCTGCTAAAAATATTCTCTTTGATCCTCCCTCCTCCCTCCCCCCTATTTTGTGAAATCCTTTTCTTCCTTTGAGGAGATAAATGAAACAATAAGACCTCCTTCCTGGGCAATTTAGCTCCAAGTGATCAGATGACCCTGGAAAGAGCAAATGATTTTAGGGTTTGAAGACTGGAGTTCAAATTCTGCCTCTGTTTCATTTAATCAATTAGTAAACATTAATTAAGCACCTACTATGTGCCAGGGACTATGCCTAAAAACTGTGGATACAGAAAGATGCAAAAGCTAGTCCCTGCCCTTGAGGAGTTTATAATCTTTTTTATCTGTGTGGCCCTAGGCACTTAATCTGTCTGAGCTCTCTTAGTAAAAGGAAGGGTTAGACTATGACCCCAGAGATCCCTTTCCTTTTTGCAAAGAGCACCTTTTGTTGGTATTTTTTTTAACCTTACAAACACTTGCAGATGACCCCTCCCCCCCCAAATGAAAGGTTTCTTTTTTTCTTACTCAAAATCTTTCATTTCCCTTGCTGGATGGGATTCCTAATATCATTTGTTTGAAGGAACTTTAAAAAAAAGTCATTTATTTCCTTCTTTCCTTTCTTCCTTTCTTCCTTCCCCTTCCTTTTTTTCCTCCCTGTTTTTATGCTTTATTTTCCCTCTCTCAGCAACTAGATTATATACTTCTTGAGGGCAGGGAACATGTCTTATCTGGTATGCTTGTATAGTTCATGTATTTTTACTCTCATTAGTAGCGAAAATATGGCCAGAAGGCTGGCATAAGAGTCAGGAAGACCTATAACAAAGAAGTTTTAAAAAAGATAGAGGAAGATTAAAAAAGTTTCAGAAAAACTGATCAATACCTTAAAAAATAACATTTTATAGAATGTCCCTCACCAGTGGACCCTGTACCTCTGCAAAGGATTGGTGGGGTGGATAGTATTTGGGGAACTGGGAGGTGGTGGGAAAGGTATCCTCTTATCTATTCATTGGGGCCAAGCTTATTCTTTGTAATGTAATTGTTTCCTGTTTGTTCTTTGCATTTACATTCTTGTAGCCTTTATACTTAATTTTCTATCTCCATTGATATATTTCTTATCATTGTGGAAAAAAAATACAATGTTTATTTCCCCCCAAGGGTTAAATAGCGAATGCTGTAGATTCCTAGTCCTAACTCAATGGGAAAGGTGTAATTTGGAATGATGATTTTTATCTATAATTACATTTCTCTCTTGTTATGAAAGAGGGATGATGCTCATAGAAAATGTATTGTTCCTTCTTTGCTAAATTATTGAGGGAGGGGAGATCTTTATTATAGTTGGAGGGGAATTGTGTAATTACCACACGAAGATGCTTGAAACTTTTGCCACATTGAAAAGCACCAGATTTTCTGAGAAAATCAATATGCCATATATCCCTCTCTGAACCCAAAGGGAACACAGTTATTGAGGTCTGAAATAGCATCCCCCCAAATCATAATTCCTGCGCCACAGGGATTTGTGAGTTCTCTGTGAAGCTAACAGCTAATCATACTGTTCTTGGTGAATTACTTTCATTATGTAGAATAAACTTAGTCATTGCACATTACAAGGAGCGCTGAAATCATTCCACTAAATAAGCAATGTTAGGCAGGCTCTTCATTTTTAAGATCTATTGCCAAAATGGTTCATGAATATTAAGTGAACACTTGTTTTGTTCTTTTTAAATTCAATTGTGGTTTGGGCAGTCTGTGTAAAACAGAGGGAAGAAGCTCTAAATTTCAGCAATGACCTAAGAATTGAGACCCTTCAAAGCCCAGAACAATCTTAAGTCACTTAGAAAGTTTGGCACATTTGTAAAGAAACTTGTTAGCATCTGCTTGTCATTGATTTCCAGCCCCAGATGATCCATTCTTCATATTTTATGACTTTACAAATTGCAAAGTCTTTGGTTTGCCAACTGGTGACCCAAAAGGCTTTTAATTGTTAGTTTTGTTTCTAAATCAATCCTAAACAATATGAGGAATGTCTTCAATTCAAAAATGTGAGCATCCAGACCAGTTATCAGTAAGGTTGCTGTAAAGAACAAAAGAAAAACACACATAAAATGTCTTGGGGAAATACAAAAATAATATACAAGGGGAAGATATAGGCATGAGACCCAATAGGTTTATTTACTTATTTGTTTATTTATTTTATTAATTAATTTATTTTTAGTTTTCAACATTCACTCCCACAAGATTTTGAGTTACAAATTTTCTCCCCATCTCATCCCTCCCCCACCCCAAGATGACATGAATTCTGAATATCCCTTCCCCTAATCTGCTCTTCCTTTTATCTCCCTCCCCCCTTCTCTAATTCCCCCCCCCCATTTTCCTGTAGGGTAAGATAGATTTCCATACCCAATTGAATGTGTATGTTATTTCCTCCTTAAGCCAAATATGATGAGAATAAGATTCACTCATTCTCTCTCATTTTCCCCCACTTCCCCTCTACTGTAAAAGCCTTTTCTTGTCTGTTTTATGTGAGATAATTTACCCCATTCTACTCCCCCTTTTTCCTTCTCCCAGTATAATCTTCTCTTACCCCTTAATTTTATTCTCCAGATAACACCCCTTCATCTTCAACTCACCCTGTGCTATCTCTCTCTCTCTCTCTCTCTCTCTCTCTCTCTCTCTCTCTCTCTCTCTCTCTCTCTCTCTCTCTTTCTCTCTCTGTCTGTCTGTCTGTCTATCTATCCATCTATCCACCTATCTATCTATCTACCTATCTATCTATCTATCTATCTATCTATCCCTCCATATATACATACATACATACATATATATAATTTTTTTCCCTCCAACTACCTAATACTGACAAAGGTATCATGAGTTACAAATGTCATCTTTCCATGAAGGAATGTAAACAGTTCAACCTTAATAAGTCCCTTATGATTTCTCTTCCCTGTTTACCTCTTCATGCTTATCTTGAGTCTTGTATTTGAAAGTCAAATTTTCTATTCAGCTCTTGGTCTTTTTATCAAGAATGCTTGAAAGTCCTCTATTTCACTGAATGTGTATTTTTTTCCCCTGAAGGATTATATTCAGTTTTGCTGGGTAGGTGTTTCTTGACTATAATCTTATCAAACCCTTCCAGTCCCTTAATATAGAAGCTGCTAAATCTTGTGTTATCCTGATTGTGTTTCCACAATACTTGAATTGTTTCTTTCTGGCTGTTTGCAATATTTTGTCCTTGACCTGGGAACTCTGGAATTTGGCTACAATGTTCCTAGGAGTTTTCCTTTGGGGATCTCTTTCAGGAGGTGATTGGAGTATTCTTTCAATTTCTATTTTGCCCTCTGGTTCTAGAATATCAGGTCAGTTTTCCTTGATAATTTCTTGAAAGATGATGTCTAGGCTCTTTTTTTTTGATCATGGCTTTCAGATAGTCCAATAATTTTTAAATTCTCTCTCCTGGATCTATTTTCCAGGTCAGTTGTTTTTCCAATGAGATATTTCACATTGTTTTCTATTTTTTCATTCTTTTGGTTTTGTTTTACAGTGTCTTGAGTTCTTATAAAGTTACTAGCTTCCAATTGCTCCATTCTAATTTTTTTTGTTTGTTTTTTAGGCAATTGGGGTTAAGTGACTTGCCCAGAGTCACACAGCTAGTAAATGTCAAGTGTTTGGTCTGAGGCTGGATTTGAACTCAGATCCTCCTGACTTCAGGGCTGGTGCTTTATTCACTGCGCCACCTAGCTGCCCTTCCATTCTAATTTTTAAGGAAGTATTTTCTTCAGTAAACTTTTGGACTTCCTCTTCTATTTGGCCAATTTTGTTTTTTAAGGCATTCTTTTCCTCATTGGCTTTTGGATCTCTTTTTCCATTTAGTTAGTCTATTTTTTAACGTGTTATTGTCTTCAGTATTTTTCTGGGGTCCCCTTTAGCAAGCTGTTGACTTGTTTTTCATGGTTTTCTTGCATCACTCTCATTTCTCTTCCCAGTTTTTCCTCTACTTCTCTTACTTGCTTCTCAAAATCCTTTTTGAGCTCTTCCATGGCCTGAGACCAATTCATATTTTTCTTGGAGGCTTTGGATGTAGGAACTTTGACTTTGTTGTCAAAGTTGTTGTCAGTTGGTTGTATGTTTTAATCTTCTTTGTCACCAAATAAAGATTCTATGGAATGATTTTTTTTGAATGCTGCTCATGATCCCAGCCAATTACTTGAGTTATAAACTCTTTGTTAAGGTGAGGGTCTCCTTCCAGTGTGGAGAATGTACTGTTCCAAGCTTCAGGGGTTTTGTGTGGCTGTTTTCAGAGATACTTCTAGGGACCTGTAAATTTTCAGTTCTTCCAAGGTGGTATGATCAAAGGCGAGGTGTTTACTCCTTTCCTGGCCTGTGCTTTGGTCTATGAGCGACCACAAGCACTCTTTTCTGCCTTGAAACTGTGAAGAGGATTTTCTCTGTACCAGCACTACAAGTTCCACTGCTCCTCCTTGCCCCAGGACCGCCACCCAGAACTGTGACCCAGATCCAAGCACAGGCAAAGAAAGAGAATCCTGCACCAGCAGAGACATCCCTGCAATTCCCCCCTGATCAGCCACTTGATTCCCGCAGAAGCTCTGGAAGCAGCCGCTGCCCCAGGGCTGGGATAAAGCTTCTCTCTTACCACACTCACAGACTTTTCCTACTGGCTAAGTTGTCTTTGGTGTTCATGGATTGAGAAGTCTGGAAACCACTGCAGTTGCCTGTGATTCAGTCCTTTGAGGACTGCTCCAGGTTTGCTGATGCCTGTTTTGCCTGCACACCCATGTGGAACTGCATACCTCTCTTTGCCTGGTGCAATAGGCCTTTCCAATCAACTGTCCAGGTTGTCTTGGGCTGGAAATTTGTTTTACTCCATCTTTTTATGGGTTCTGCTGGTTTAGAATTTTTTTAGAGCCATTTTCTATACGTATTTGGAGGGGTTTGGGGGAGAGCTCAAGCAAGTCACTGCTTTTACTCAGCCATCTTGGCTCTGCCCCCCCCCCCCATAGGTTTTTAATGGGTCATTTTTAGTTCCTGACTACTGAATATGGCCTGGACATCAATAGTCCTTACAACAAAATGAGATGTCAT
Organism: Phascolarctos cinereus; assembly: GCF_003287225.1. Classification (NCBI taxonomy): domain Eukaryota; kingdom Metazoa; phylum Chordata; class Mammalia; order Diprotodontia; family Phascolarctidae; genus Phascolarctos; species Phascolarctos cinereus. Next base: position 22,184,537 of record NW_027556180.1, read on the forward strand.
TTCCCAGGAGGATAGTCTTCCTTTTGAACTTATATTCTCAGCTCTTAGCATAATGTTTGGTACATAGTAATCACTTAATAAATGCATTCTATTCATTCATTCAATAGATCCTTTCTATGGCATGGAGAGGTTGGCAAGGGGTTACCCATAAGCAATCTTCAGTCATGGGCACAACTACCCACCTCCTATATCCTACCTGTACCATGGAAATTCCAAGGATCAAGATTTTGATCCTGGATTTCTGAGTTGAGTCTCCTTCCTTTAGGGCTTTACTCCCTGGATTTTCCAAGGCAGTGTTTGCTGAGCATCTGCTTTGTTCACACTATAAGTGGTTTTGTGGCACAGAGAGACTTAAGACATCTTTCTTGCACTTAAAAAGCTTACAAAAAGTTAGAAGATTGGCATGATTGCTTCACATGAAAAGATAAGTGGCAACACAAAATGCTGTTCTCGTAAGTGTCTAATATGGAACATTGGTGATAATTAGGATAATTGTTCTTTTATTCTTCTTTTCAATAGAAAAAATGGCATCAAGGGTTCTGCCCCAATAAGGGATTTCTGGTGTGAATGTTAAGATAATACAAGATTCCTCAGTTGATGCAAGAAAAGAGATAACTCTCAACAATCCTCTGGTAAATAACAGTAAATAAGGCATAAATCAAGGCACTGTGGACTTTCCAATGGCGTTCATCATCATCATGGTGGATGCCTTGGAAGGTCCCAATCTGACAGGGGCTTCCTATAGATGTCATGCCGTTATTTGTGGATGGCATTGTATTGATTGCATCAAGTGCTTAGAATGAGACAAGACTTTCTTAGTCATATCTAGGACCATTTCAAAAGGGATTGCCCTAGAAATCCACATGGGGGGAAAACCAAACAAATAAATGAAAACAACAAAAACAGTCACCAAATGGATTAATAGTATGCATTGCTCAGATGTTGGCATGCAGTTGGCATGAACACTCCATTAAAATAATCCAATAATTCATAAAATTAGGTGCTGAAGGTGGACAGCAAAAAAGCAATAACTCATATTTATGGAGCATTTTAAGGTTTCCAAAGAGCTTTTATCCCAACAGCCTTTGAGGTGGATAGCGTTGGAAGTATTATGCCCACTTTATCAGTGACAAAACTGAGATTGAGAAGTGAAGCGATTTGCCCAAGGTCACATGAACAGTAACTGGAAAAAAGTGACAGTTGGCTCTAACCAGGTAGAAACTGTGAATGTAGACTGGTCTATTGAAAGAGTCAGCAAAGGCATGTCTCTGTGAATCCTAATGGCTTAATTGGGAGAAAAACATACCTCTGTGTCAGAAACAGAGCAGAGGTAGAGGCGAACAGTGGTTAATGTAATTCAAGGGGACAAATTGTTAAGGACTTTGACATCAACTTAGTTCTATTCACCAAGCATCTTCAGTAATTGTCCTCTATGTTCTAAGCAGTGTACTAAGCATTAGGGATACCTCAGAACCCAACACAGGGCCTGGTACACAGTTACAACTTAATACATGCTTGTTAATTGAATAATTTTCCTTTGGTCTATACTCAGTGAAGAACTATTCAAGGTATTTTGACAAGTGGCATTTTATTATCATTGTTGTCACTATCTCTGCAAAAAAAAAATTCTGCTTTGATGCTTCATTGAAGTGTATAGATTGCCCTGGATTGTTGAGAGCTTTGCCTGGGAAGTTTAAGTTGCCAGGTTCTATCAAACTAGATAGGAACTGAGGTTATATGTCTATCATATGAACTCCACACTAAGTTTGGAGAGGTGTATCACTCCAAGGTCTGCCTTGAGTTGATTTGTTTTTTGGCAACAGTAACAGTAACCCATGAAACTACCTTCTGAGAATGTGTGTGTGTGAGATCTTCATTACATGAGGAAGTGAAAATTTCTTAAAGCATTGAAGTAATCTGTCAATGTTGTCTAGGGGTTGGTTGAAAGGAAGGACAACTGGAATCAGGGAGACCAGTTAAGGTCACGATCAGGAAGACCACCTGTCTTGTCATCCACTCTCTCTTCTCTCTTATGGTGTTTCTTTTTTGACAGGTTAAAAAAATAACAGTGGTCTTAACTTTTTCATTTTGGGGTAGATTCATGGCCAGCAATATATCCTTAAAATAAGATGCTTCAAATGCTATTAACTAATTGATCATTGATTCCCCAGGAAAATATGTTTTTCAAGAGCAAAGGCTATGTGATTTATTTATATCACTGGTCTTACCAGGATACCTTTGATTTAATTAAATTTAATTAGAATTCATAAAGTGCCTACTATATCTCAGGCACTGTGATAGGTCCTAGGTCTGCCTGTCTCTCTATTGCCTGAATTACTACTAATAGCAGCTACTAGCTACCATTTGTGTAGCACTCTACAATTTGCAAAGTGCTTTATAAATATTATCTTGTTTGATCCTCATAACAAGCCTGGGAGGTTGGGCTATCATTATCTGCATTTTGTAGATGAGGAAGCTGAAGCAAACAAAGTTATAGGACTTGCCTCTGCTACTAAGTGCCTGAGGCTAGATTTGAACTCATATCTTCCTGATTCTAGGTGTACTACTCTATCCACTATGTACTCCATGATGCTACATAGCAGCCACACTATATACCTCGATCTCTCCCTTCTCTCTCTCCCTCTTCTTCTCTCTCCCTTTTCCTCTCTCTATCTCTCTCTTCTATCTATCTATCTATCTATCTATCTATCTATCTATCTATCTATCTATTTATTTATCTTTCTCTCGTAACACATGTGCCTATATATCTACAGGTATGTATATGTATATATATATATATATATATATATATACACACACACATATATATGTATATATATGTATATATGTATATATATATACAACATATATATACACACATATATATACATCATATATAAATGTATATGTATATATATACACATATATACATTATATATAATCTATTTTATAAAGAATACATACAATTTTGTCTTTGCATTATAAAAGCAAATATGAGAGGCAATGTAGAGTCTTTGATGAAGAACTGGACTCAGAGTCTGGAAGACCTGGGTTCAAATCCTGTATTTGATGCCTACTGTCTCTGTGACCTGGGCAAATTTTAGTTCTCTATGCTTGGGGTAAATCTCAAAGACTATACATAGCAAAAAAAGATGCTGACCTGCATTGGGAAGGGAGGTTCTTTACTAGGAGCTCCCCAAACCAATGAAATCCCAGGTTTGGTCTTAGAAAACAAACAAACAAAAAAATGCCAACATAATTATAGACATATTAGACATTTAAATGTTGTTTAATTGGAGTGCTACAGTTAGTGTGAGTTTTTTTCTCTGCAGAGCTTGATTTCATTTTCTTTTCACATTAACTCAGCAAAGGTAATAGATAGGGAAATAGGAACACAAAGAGGCTAAGTGAGGATCTTCAAGTCATGTAACTAATGGCAGAGGCCAGATAGTCTAGTACAGCCCCTGCCTCTCACATTAGGACTTTTCCCACTAGAAAGATTACATGATCACCCAGAAAGAAATCTGCAAAGACACCTTCAAGGCAAGATTCAATCTTTACAAGGAGGCTGGGATTGCATGGAAATATTTTGCAACACACTTAGAAACACAATTTTAAGAGACTTGGAGTGGTTCCCGAAGTAATCTATCCACAGTAGAATAGATGTCTGTTTACTTGAGCAAACTGGAAAAAAAATTGGAGTTGGTTCCCACCTGCAGTACCTGCGTGACAATAAAGGAAGATAACTGCTAACAAAGAAATAGCTTTCATCCATCATCAGAGGAGTAAATGGTACCCTTCTCTGATCAGCTACTGATTTTCACCTTCTATCATCCGTCTTACTAATGGTCCATTCCATGACGTTTCAGAGGCTCAGCTGAGATTGGTTGACGATTAGCAATAGTTGGGTCTCCCTTCGAGTTTTAGAAATCTTAAAAGGTGAAACAAAACTTTGACATTTTTTTCATGATGGTGATGATGATGAAGAAGACTACAGTGTGGAGAGTTCTGTAGAAAGTCTGGTTTCTTTATCTACTCCTGTTCATTAATCTTAGACTACCATGTTTTTTAAATCATATGTCTTGTATAAGGGATCTAGAAAATTTATCACCTCATTTATCTTAAAATTTTATTTGAATTATTGGTTGATCAGAATATGAACATGTGAGTAACAGAGGCATTTGGTTAGTACATTTAAACTTTTATAGGTCCACTTTTTTTTTTTTTTAGGCAATTGAGGTTAAGTGACTTGCCCAGGGGCACACAGCTAGTAAGTATCAAGTGTTTGATCTGAGGCGGGATTTGAACTCAGGTCTTCCTGACCTCAGGGCCAGTGCTGTATCCACTGCACCACCTAGCTGGTACTCCCTCCATCTGAGCAGTTCGCAACCTATCCATGACTTCTCAGCCTGACCAATTCCTATCCCAGAAGTATACAGTTCAAGAACTATATTATGAAAATTAAAAAAAATTGAAAAATGCAAATTTTCCTGATAAGAAAGGAATAGAGAAAGTGCCTAAAGAGAAACAATGTGAATTTATATATCCCCTTATATTTCTGAAGTATTCCAGAAGATGAAAATGAAATTAAATAACTAAGGATGGACATGAGTATAAGAATGATCATAAGAACACTAAAACCAAGATGAAGCCAATGATTGCAATGAGATGAAGAATCACCAAGAGAACATATTTAGATATGCTGGAGGCAAGCTGAAGTTCAAAAAAGGAATAGGTTTGAACTGCGGGAGCTTAGGGTGAGGTAGGAAACAGTAGGTCAATGAACTGAACATTTGGCTATGTGACTGGATTTAGAGTCAGAGGATCTGATTTTCGAATCTCAGCCTTTGTCATTTGCTGTCTGTGTGATCCAGAAGAAGTCAGTCAAGCTCTATGATACCCAGTTCCTTTATCAGTAAAGGGAGGTGGTTAAATGGGATGAATTCCAATGTCCTACCTAGGTCCTAGGGCCTACCTAGAAGTCATTTTAACGAACTATATTCTAAATTCACTGACCCAAAATCCAGCATGAATTCAGGCTGTTCTGGGCTTTTCTTCCTTTTTTTGGTGACAAATTCTGTGATGGTGTTATCATTTCCTCCCAAGGTTATAGTTATTTCTGCCCAGACATCCAGTATCTCCTTATCAGTAAGGAAACTCACCATATAATTGACCCCTTCAACAAATCCTTGCATGTGCCCCCTTAATATTCATTTTGTTTTTAATTTCTGGGTTCATAAGATCGTAATTTGAGAGTTAATGGGAACCTTAAGGACCATCAAGCCCCTCGTATTGTAGGTGAGGAAACTGAGGCAAAGAATAGTTAAATAACTTGTTCAGAATTACACAGCTAGTGTCTGAGGCAAGTTTCAAATTCAGATCTTCCAGGTTTTTTACCTGATGCTTCTAGTTGCCTTTAGACTTGGATGAAGAGCTGGTTTATCCTTTCTCCCCTGAATAACTTTATAATTGGGCTACACTAATTTTTAGGCTGAAAAGTAGGGGGGATGGAAAGGAAGGATAGAACTTTCAAAAATATTTAAAAATTGTTTTAACATGTAATTTGGGAAAATAAAATATTAAAAAAAGTAAAATGCCACTGAAAATTAAGTTCAGTTGGTCCCTTAAAAAGGTAGCCTACAAGATCTAAGTGCATGCAAGATATATCACCAAAGGAATGTCTAGCCTTTAAAATTCATTGGAACACTAGACCATTGGTGTAGACAGTGTTGTTACTTGAATTGATATTTTAAACTAGATAATTTGAACATATTTCTACAATGAAGGATTTATTCTAAAAAAAAGGAAAGCAAGTACATTTGAGCATTAGGGATGACTTGGAACTAATTCCTACGAATGAGGCTAGGCTAGTTTCCATGCCCAGGGCTGGCCAAAAAAGATCGGTAAACTCCATGGCCTTCAGTGCTATCTGCTCACATATTTGACCCCCTCCCCAAAGGTCTAGTAGTTTGTCAACTTACATTTTGTTTCCTGTGACAATTTTTAACTTTGCTCCTTAAACTGCAAGAAGCTTTTTGACATTTTGAATGTGTAAAACTGTTAAAGGACCATATTGTTAAGGGGAAATGGAGAGAGGGATGCAAGAATGTGTGGAGGTGGGATTTAACAAAGTGGTTGTTAGTGTTTTTGCAAGGATAAGATTTCACCCTGCAGCCTTATTCCATAATGAAGATAAAGCCCTGCTGTTAAGTAAAAGGGAGCAGTGACAAGAGTGAGGGATTGGTGATTAGGAAGGCCTGGGGTGGAATCTGAGGCTTACCAGGCCTGTGACCTAGGTGTTTCATTTCATCTTTCAGAGCTCAGTTTCTTCATATATAAAATGAGAATAATAATGGCACCTTGCCCCCCATGTTGTTGAGAGGAATCAAATGATATTCTCCTTTAAAAGTACTTTATAAACCTTAAAATGCCATCTAGTAGAAGCTATTATAATTAATCATCTTAGTTAAAACAGGATGAGAGGGTAGAGCCTATTGACTTCTTTATTTTACAGATGAGGGAACTGATTCCTAGAGAGAGAGAATAACTTTCCCAACATCCCATTGGGACTAAAGTGCAGAACCAGGATTTGACTCTGATCTCAAATCAATGTCCTCCCATTTCTTTGTAAAGTTTTCTGTGATGCTCATTTGAGAAAACGTGGATTGTATTTTGTAGCTATAAAGTGTTATGAAAATGCCAGCTGCTCGTATTATTTTTAATGGACAAATTTTAAGATGTAATGGGGACACCAGGAAGGTCATGAGCATCAAATGCAATATCTTTCATCACAAGTATCTCCTTGTCACCTGGGCTCCCATGTAGGCCAGTCTGCAGCTAACTGGTCAGAAATACAATCAATCAAATCAATAAATATCTATCAAACACCTACTATGTGCCAGGCACTGTAGTAAGGGATCCAGAAAGAGGCAAAATACAGTCCTGTCCTAAAGGGGTTTGCAATCTATGGGAGAGACAACATGTAAACAAATATATGTATGCACACACACACACACACACACACACACACACACACACACGCACACGCACACACACACACAGTGAGCTACCTATAAAATAAGGAGGAAATAACTACCAGAGGGAAGGCACTGGAATTAAGAGGGGTTGGGGAAGACTTCCCATAGAATGTGGGATTTTAGTTGGGACTTAAACTTGGGAGGTGAGTAGGTAGAGATAAGGACGGAGAACATTCCAGGCTTGGGGAAGAGCCAGAGAGAATGCTTGGAGCCAAGAGGTGGAACACCTTGCCTGAGGAACAGGCAGGAGGACAGCGTCACTGGATCAAAGAGTATATATTGGAGAGTAAGGGTGAGAAGACTGGGATAGTAGCAGGGGGCTAGATTAGGAAGAGCTTTGAATGCCAGGCGTAGCATTTTGTATTTGCTCTTGGAGGCAACAGGGAGCCACTGGAGTTTATTGAATAGGGGTGGTAACATGATCATACCTGTGCTTTAGGAAAATCACTTTAGTGGTTGAATGGAGGATGAACTGGGATGGCAAAAGACCTGAGCCAAGCGGATGCACCAGCAACTATTGCAATAGTCCAGGCATGAGGTCATAAGGGACTGCACCAGGATGGGGACGGTGTCAGAGGAAAGAAGGGACATAGGTGCTAGATATTGCAAAGGTAAACTAGGCCGCGGCAACAAACTGGACGTGGGGGCTGAGGGAGAAAGAGAGAGAGGGATCAAGGATGACTCTACTGGTGACACCTGAGGGACCAGGGAGGAGAAGTTGAGCATTGGAAAAGCTCTTGTCATGCGCTGCATAGAAAATTGGAATTACAGTTAGGAAGACCATGGTTCAAACTCTTCTCAGATCTTTACTGGCTGTGCGACTCTGGGCAAGGCACTTAACCTGTCTCAGCCCGCATTTCCTCCTCTGTAAAGTGGGAATGACAGTGTTACCCATCTCACAAGGTTGTTGGGGAATCACATGCAATAAAGTTTGTAAAGCACTTTGAAAATTGTAAAAGCACAGCATAGACAGAAGGCTGGATGGAGGACTTACAGAGCAAGTTTTTCAGAAGCAATATGGAAATATTTGGATTGTCAACCGTTTGGGAACTAAATCATCCTTTTATTTTGTTTTTCTAATGGGACAAGAACGAATCCAATTTCTAAATCTTAGCAGAATCATGCACTAAATTCCCACAGGTACTTATCATGTTAAATATTTAACCAATTTTATTTTTTTTGGTAGTAACAATTTTATATAATGCATGAAAGGATGCCTTTTAATTTATCTCTCTAACACATAAGAAAATGAAATGTTCCATTTTAAAAAATAATTGAACAACATGATTTTTTCACTCTTGTTACTGATTATAGCAAAACCTCAGTGACTGGCATCTTTTGAACCCTTCAGAACATCAGAGTTAAAACCAAAAGACAAGTAGATGAATATGAATTTTGATTTCTGGTAAAATCTGGCAACATTTGTCAGACTGATATTTTTGGTGCATTAAATTAATAGCTTCTCTGAAGGATTGTACCACATTTACATGCTGAGTTCCTTTCTCTCCTGTCTGCCTTTCTTTTTCTTTTTGGGAGCCAGGTGGGAAATCAAAACCTCATCTCATGAGATCTAACTCCCATTAAGAAACTAAGCCCATGTCTGTTTGTGGTTCCCACAGTTTCACTCCTACTGGAATTAGATTAAAAATGTCTGAGACAAAAGGAAAAGAATGAGTCTTGTTTATTCCACAGGAGTCAACCTATATTAACAGAATTGAACAGAAGATACAGATGATTTGATTTTCTAAAAAGCATAAGTAGGTTTGTGTCATGTATTATGAAAATAACAAATAAAAATAAAACTGTTTTCCTACAACCTCATTTTATTTGATCTCAAGATGAATCTTTAAAATATCATGCCTTTATTTTATTTCATTTTATTTTTTGGAGGCAGTCGTCTTTTCTTTAAGATAAGAAATATCAACTTACCTAATAAACATAGCTTACTGCTATAGAATTACATGGAACAAAGTTATTTATAACAGGAATGCTATTAGTAATATAAATTATATATATATATATTTGTGTGTGTGTGTATATATATATACATATATATACGTATATATGTATATATATATACATATATATATACATATATATATACATATATACGTATATATATATATATACATATATATATACATATATATATACGTATATATATATATACGTATATATATATACATATATATATATATATATATATATATGTAATTTGTGAAAGGATGCTAATCTCCGAGTTTATTGATCTACCAATGCAAATATACAATTTATAGTTTTAGAGCATCACCTGGCTCCGTGAAAGGTTATGTAACTTAGCCAGGATCATATAATTGGGCTATGTCACAAGCTGGACTTGAACTCATAGCCCTCTGATTCCAAGGTTTTCTTTTTACTCCAAACTGCCTTCTTTTTTTTTTCTTTTTTTTGAGTGGGAAGGTGGTAGTCAAGATTTGTGAGTTTATTGACATTGGAAACTCTGTATACTAATGCAGATATACCAGGATTGATCTTAGAGAAGGAAAGGGAGAAAATGAATAAGGATTATATAGCATCTATTATGTGTCAGGCACTGGGCTAAGTGCTTTTTACAAGTAGCATCTCATCTAATCCTCACAACAACCTCTCAAGGTAAATGAAATTATTATCCCCATTTTACAGTTAAGGAAACTGAGGCAAACTGAAGCTAAGTGACTGGCCCAGGGTAACACAACTAGAAAGTATCTGAGGGTAATTTTAACATATCTTTCTAATTCCAGACCCATCTCCCTATCTACTGTGTCACCGGCTAAAGCTACCTAGTGCTTGCCAGCAGCCAGGGCACTTAATATTTAAGTAAATTGCTCAGGATCACACAGACAGCAGATGTCAGAGGAAGGCCTTGAACAAAGTGCTGATTATGAGGCCTGTTCTCTATCCACTAAACAGTTATGTCTGTACATGCATTATGTCCCTCTGTCTATCTATCTGTCTGTCTATCTATCTACATATATTTATAATACATACAATTTTAATACAAATAACATCTATCTCTATACATATGTACATGTGTATATATATACATACCTACATACACACATATATGAAAAGAAAGACACACACAGAGAAGTACATAATTAAAAAGTTTTACTTAGAAGTACTTCAGTGACCAATACATATTGAATGTAGCATGATAAAAGATAGCTAAAACTTGCTTTTTGCTGTAGATATGATTCTGAAACAATGTGAACAGAAACTTAATTTCTGTTAATCAAATCACATTTTAAATTGTCTAAGAGTCTTTGCGATTTAAAAGAAACTTGTGTAGTTAATTTTTTTGTATCAAAACTAATCCTATAGTGAGATGAATCATTTATCTGTTTTGTAAAATGTTTTGTATTTTTCCTATATTAGATTTTCATAAGGAGAAGTGATACCAAAGTTTTTATTGGAGCACTTAAGAATGCTTAAGGCCTAAATAATGGCATCAAGGGCTCATATAAAGACACAGTTGGAGGTATGGCCTCATCAACATTAGTCAGCCAATTAGCATTTACTATGTGCCAGGCATGATGCTAAGCACCACAGATACAAAGAAAGGCAAAAGACAGTCACTGCTCCAACATAAAAGTCACTATGTGCAATCAAGACACAGATGGGATTAATTAGAAGAAATCGACAGAGGGAAGGCACAAGTATTAAGGAAAATCAGGAAAAATTGCAGAGGTAGGATTTTAGAGGAGACTTGAGAGCCAGTGAAACTATGATGTGGAGATGTAACAATTCCATGTGGACTCCATTAGTTTGGTTCTTTGGGGAAGATTGTTTTGGTTTCTTGGTGACAACTGCTTTGTTTACTAAACTCCTTGGTTGGCAGCAAAGAGAAGGACCTGGTGGAGGACTAATCCTCTTGGAAAGAAGACATACTGTATCCATTGCCAATTTGGGGCAAAACTCCCTCTATCTAATATTAAAACAGGATGGTACCAAGTTAAGACATTTGCCTACTGTGTTCAGAACTCTGCATTATGACCTGGGGGAGATGCAAAGTTTAGATCAGACATCCGGCCCTTAAGGATTTGGTCTTGAGTAAGATCAAGATTGATAGGAATTAGACCCAAACTTTGCCTGGTCCATATTGACTTCACAGACTAGAACCTGGCAGGACACACAGGGAATTTTATTTCTTTAGCAGTAATTTCTTCTGATCTTTGAGGAAGATCCATCACTTTCCTGAAATGAGTTTTTGTACAGCTCAGTAAACTCACTTACAGAGGAAGGAAATAATATTTGCAAGGCAGTGCCAGAAGAAAGAGACATTTAATAAGACAATAACAATGACACCTGCTGATAGTGAACAATGGGAAATGGACAAAAGGACAGATATTGACAGAGATTATTACTATTGACTAAGGAAATTTAAAAGATAAAAATCAATCTCCATAGATGAAAAAAACAAGAACAGAGAAACAATTTTGGAGAGAGAGAGAGAAAAAAAAAACTAAACCAAATAAAGTAGACCTTGCCAAAGGAAGAAATATGGAAATTAAAACTTTGAATATAAACTCATTTATAAAATCTTATAGAAGAAAAGACTGGAAGATTGTACTAGTATTATTGACTCATAAAATAGCGAGAAACAACAAAGAGAAAAGGAAAAAAAAAGAGGAAAAAATCCTAGCTTAATGAGAGACCCAATTAAGTGAAGTCATTCTAAGAACATTTAATGAAAAAACTGAACGTAGGAAAATAATTAGATGGAAAATTTAAAAATAATTGTCAAGATTCTTATGGCAAAATATTTTAGGCCAATTTTTATGGAATTTTCACAACTGAACACTATTATGATTTTGGATGTCTTAAAGGGAAATTAAAAATGGCACTAATGAAAACAAGAATAATAGAAAATAGGAATAGAATAAGAAGAGTATCTGGACCATGCCAGATCTATGAAAAGGAGCTCCATGAAAGATGCTACATATTTTTGAGGATATTGGAGAATTGGTTATTAAGTCATCTGAAAGAAAAGAGGTTGTCAAAGTAAAAACAACACAACAATAACATTTTTACAGAAAAAAAGACAATTCAAAGGATATCAATAAAATACTGTCACCTATGCTTACTTCCTCACCTCCATAAAAATCTTATGATAGTTACCTATATTACATGTCAAGGTCCTCTTTGTGGAGTAAACAAACAGATTTATAGTCTCTATAGCCACATGATTGACTCAAATTGTACAGATCTCTCTGTTAATTGCTAAACATTTGATTTGGTAGTAAAGCCAAAAGAATTTAGAAGGTCTCTTGTAATGAAGTTCTAGAGGCAGCAGATAGACTGATGGGCCTAGAGTCTAGAAAATCTAAGTTCAAATCCAGCCTCAGACACTTACTAGCAATGTGACCCTGGGGGATAATTTGACCTCTGTCTGCCTCGGATTCCTTAACTGTAAAATGTATATAATAGTAGCATCTACCTTCCAGAGTTGTCATGAAGATCAAATGAGATAATATTTTTAAAGCACTCAGCACAGTGTCTGGCATAAAGTAGTTTTTAATAAATGTTTATTTTCTCTTCTTTCTTCTTTCTTTCTTTCTTTCTTTCTTTCTTTCTTTCTTTCTTTCTTTCTTTCTTTTTATTTCTTCCTTTCCTTCCTTCCTTCCTTCCTTCCTTCCTTCCTTCCTTCCTTCCTTCCTTCCTTCCTTTTTTCTTCTCTCTTTATTTCCTTCTTTCCTCCCTCCTTTCTTTTCTTTCTTTGTTTCTTTGTTTCTTTCTTTCCTTCCTTCCCTCCTTCCCTTTTTCATTCTTTCTCTCTCATTTCAATTTCTGAGGTTCGGAGCTTCGTATGATCATTTTCTGCCTAAGAAAAAGTCCAATCATGCCAAGAAGAGGGAGGAAAAGAGCAAGGAATACCAAAGACAAATGAGACAAAGACCCTACCAGTGCATTCTCCAGATACAGTCCGTTTCTCCGTCCTCTGTTTAGGTGGTTCATGGTGTTGAAGGCCTTGAGAAGCAATGTCATGAACGCTAAGCATGCTTCCCCAGTCTGATAGAATAACATTGATGAGTTGTCAGGTCCAACCAAATAGTAAGGGACACTAGCAAATAAGATAGCCCTGAATATAGCTTACTTTTATCCCCTCAATATCTTTTCAGGCACATTTTTATGTATGTTTAACAAAATAGGTAAAAAATATAATGCAACATAGATAATGTGAATCTTTGGTTTTCCGAGTCAATATGTGGTCTACAGGGGCCTGTTTCTATTTGAGTTTGACAACACTGGTGTTGTGGTTAGCCTTGGTGCCAAGGAGAATTGGTTTCAAATCCTGCTTCTGTCACATGCTGCCTTGTGTGGCTATGAGGCAGTCACTTAACTTCTCAGTGCACCTGACAAAATGTGATTGGGGAAGGGGCTTCTAAACTGGGAGTTGCCCATGAGAATGAAATCTGAGGTAAGAAACAAAACAAAGGACATATCACCCTTCTCATCTGGGTATCTGGTCTTGTTTCTCATATTTTACCACAGCCATTGTCAAATTTCTTTGGCAAGACAACATTCATTCTCAGATATTAACAACTTCTCTCTTAAGTGTCGGAGTTTTATTCATGATGTGGATAGTTGGAAATCCCAATGCTTCTGTAGCCTGAGCACAGGGTTTAAATTCCATTTCTGAGGATTGCTAGTTGTATGATTTGGGGGGATACCTTCATCTTGTAGGGCCTGTTTTCTCCTCCATAAAGAGAATGGATTGGACAAGAACACCTCCAAAGTTCCTTCCAGATGTCGTTCTACAACCATACTATCTTCAACAACTTCCCAAGGTGGAGAGTTTAAGGGTTTTGTTTGTCTGTTTTATGTCATTCTGAAATTCCCCCAATGAGTTCTGTTGATCACAGTTCTGCAAGTCATTGCTCAGTTCAATCATTTCACCTATATGGCTCTGTCATGAAACAAGAACATTTTAAGAGAATATTTCATATATATATCAAAAGCTAATCCATGGATAGGCCAAGTTTCCTCCTCCTAAGGGAAGATTTAAAAAATAGTTTTCAAGCAAATTTTCTTTTTCTTTTTGAAAACAGAAGTTAATCAGTGATGGGCACCTGCATTGTGGTAGGGAATGTCTAACGTTGTGAAGGTAACTGCGTAGTTTGTCGCTCCCCCTTTCCTCCCAGTTATGCACTTGGTTTACCGGGAGGGAGGATTCCCTCTTGATGGGCTTTTGCCCTGGGCTTCCTGGTTGCACATGCATTTCCCCATGGCCATTTATCAGTTAAGATATGGATGTTACTTTGCTTCATGGGAAGTTAGCATCATCTGGCATCCCTGAATCTCATCTGTAGCAGGGGAATGTCAAAATTAAGACAACTAAAGACTTCTTTCAAAACCAACCCAAGGGAATCAGAGGTGCTAAGAGAAAATGATATCATCTGAAACCAAACCAAACATTTCTTGGCCAGATTTGTAGGGAAACTGTTTCTCTCTGTCTTCAGTTGAACTGAATGGTCATCCATGTGTGAGAAAATCAATTTGAAAGCTAACTGAAATCTCTGGTTCATCATTCCCAGTGTGTATCTTCTACATCGGCGAGGCTTTCAAATTTATTCCATCACGCATGGATGGCTGGGCTCTCCAAATAAAGTTGGCAAGCCATAATCTGTTCATGGGTGTGCGTGTGAAACTCGCCTCCCTGAGAAAGCAGCTGGTTTTGCAATGAACTTCACAGCTATTTCTAGATGTTTGTTTTTCAGGGCCATCATCTTCCCTATTGTTCATTCTTGGCTATGTTCAGAGTGCTTATCTAGTATTTTCTGTTCCCTTGTGAAAAGCATGCTATTGATTAGACATAGCAAAAGGTACAGGAAAGTGATATGTAGACAGACTCATGTACATGATGATATTCAGAGCGATGAATGCCTCATTTCCTCAGCTTCAAGGTAGGAATTCCCTCCACCAAGACAGATCTCAACTGATCCATGGCTTGTGTAGTAGATAAATTTTAAGATGATGCCTAGAAGTATCTTGGGGTTAAGTGACTTGGCCAGGGTCATGCAGCTAATAAATGCTAGAGGCAGAATTTGAAGTCTGTCTTCCTGACTCCAAGCCCAACCCTCTAATCTGTTATACCACATTGCTTAAGAACATAATAACTTTCAAAATACCTTGTAGAAAGGCATTTCTCTCCTTCCCCCCCAAAAAAAGCCCTTCTGCCCCGATCCCCCTGTTTGAATCTTTGCGTCTTTTTCTTTTTTTTAAAGTGGAGCAACATTTAACTGGGGCTTGTCTTGTACTACACTTTCCGTGTGATATACTAGGATTTAGAACTGAAATCATCAAATCCCTTCCTTACATTTCATGGATGAAGAAGGTGAGAATTAGAAAGGTGAAGGGCCTTGCCTGAGGTCATGCAGGTAGTGATAGCGGCAACCTGAAACTTTTCATGTTATTAGAAAAAAGTCAATTTTCTTTGGGACCATCTTGTCCAAACACACGTGGGTAATTCTCTTTGTTCCCTCCATTAATTGTGTGTAATTTAAGAAACTGATATAATTTTTTCAATATCTGTTCAGTGTGGCACATGATAATTCATTTTACTTGTCCTCATCAATTTTACCTATTCTGTGAAATAGACTTCAAAAGGAAAAGTTCTATGTGAACCATCTAAATTTTTAAAAACTAATTTTTAGAGTAGCTAAAATAATAACTAGGTACAGATTGACCTCTAATTATTTCTTTGGGTAATGAACATTAGTTTAGTTGTCATATCACTGTCTTTGTAGATAGTGATGCTGTCAACTATCCTTAACTCCTAGGCATTGTCTGCTCCTTTGGACTCAATGACTGTATATGTATATGTATATGTATATGTATATGTATATGTATATGTATATGTATATGTATATGTATATGTATATGTATATGTATATGTATATGTATATGTATATGTATATGTATATGTATATGTATATGTATATGTATATGCATATGTATATGTATATGTATATGTATATGTATATGTATATGTATATGTATATGTATATGTATATGTATATGTATATGTATATGTATATGTATATGTATATTACTTGTCTGATTACTTGTTCTCAGTTCCCTTAGCTGGATCATTATCATTCTGTCAGTTATTGTGGGACCCTTTCCCTTCCCCCACACTTCTTCATCCAGGGCCCTCTTGTCTTTTCTTTCTTATGTTGATTTATCAAGTCTGATAAATATTATTCCTCACCTTCCCCTACTCAAAAGTCTTAATTGGCTCCCTATTGCCTCTAAGATGAAACACAAAGTCCTCAACCTACCACATTATAGCTCACAATTACATTTCTAGTTTTATTCCATGTTATGCTCTTTACACACTCCATCGCAGTCAAAGTAGCTTGGTAGCTGTTCTCCATATACAATATTTCATCTCTGGAATGTATGTGTTTGCACAGATGGTCCCCCAACATGGAAAGGCATTGCCTCCTTACTTCTACGTAATAAGATATGTAGTTTTCTTTAAAACACAGGTAAGAATCATGACATTAGAGGACTGGCAATGGAGGATGCCTCCTGATTCTTGTTAGAGACGTGTTGGGCTCTAATTATGGAATGCATCACACCTCTCTGGACATATCTAGTGGCATGACAATCCAGAAGGTATGGACCTGGTGTACTGGCACACCCAGAAAAAGTTTTCCCATTGGCCCTTCCTCTTGTCAGTGGCCAATGAAAATGTTCTTAATTTCACAATAAAAGAAATATTTTTTTAAAAAATAAATAATTAAAAAAAAGAAAATGGTCCCCTGAGTGTGTCAACATCCCTGACCCACATTCCATGCATTCTTATACCCAATGTGTTGATTTGCTTTGCTTAACTGTACTTTGTTATATGGGGACATGCCATTCTAATTTAGGGGCTGAGGAGGAGTGACATAATAGAACCTAGATACTAACCATGTGATCTTAGCCAAATCAACCTTAGTGGGCCTCAATTTCTTCATCATTACAAAATGAAAGAATTGGACTAGATTAATTCTGAGGGCCTTCCAGCTCTAGATTTATGATCATATGATCCTATGAAAACATTAAGAAAGGAATTAAAGAAAATCAGTGAAAGAGCCCAAGTCATGGGCCACTTAGGGCCTTTCCCAATCTCCCCTATGTTTAGTGATCTCTACCACCTGAAATCACTTTCTGTTTCTTTTGTACAGTCTTGGTATTTGCCTATCTGTGTATATATTAAAATGCTTCAAGAGATTATAAGCTCTTTGAGGGCAGGAACTGTTTGATTCTTATCTTTTTATCCCTAATGTGCCTCTCTTATGACACGTGCTTAATATGGTCTTGGCAAATTGAGTTGAAATGGATTTGTGACCATGAGAAAAATAGTGAATTTCCCATAATGAACTAACTGGAAATTGACAAATCTGATCACCTTCTGCCATTGTAAAATTATTACTTGGATTCTGTCTATTGTGCCAAGGTGGGGGAAAAACATAAGCTTTCATAGCATTGAAATTACAGCTTAATACATTCAGCATAGTGCCTCAGATGTTTTGAGTGCTTGAAAAAAATAGATCCATTTACCAAAATAACAAGAGGAAGCAAGTTCATGCTGGGACAACAGACTTCCTGACAAAAGGTGATCCAATTGGCACAGATCGGTAGGAGAATGAGTCATTAATTCGGCACTGAATTGATCTTCACAAGTTGGTTCTGGGTTACCATTTAAAATGCCTTAGCCTTACACTCATCTTTTGATATTAAAAATGAGCTCTGCTGTCTTGATCAAGCTGTTGCCATGAATACGAGGAAGGTCTGTCCTCACTGGACAGCAAGTACTGCTTTTCACTTTTGCCTTACAACCCAGAACCCAGCGCTGTGCCAGGATAGAGGAATAAAAATAAGTAGCATTTAAGCATGTTACAATTTGGAAAAAAGTTTGCTATAAATGATCTCGTTGTTGTTCAGGCATTTTTCAGTTGTCTCTGACTCTTCATGACCCCATTTGGGGTTTTCTTGTCATAGATGCTGGAATGGTTTGCCATTTCCTTCTCCAGCTTGTTTTATAGATAAGGAAACTGAAGCAACAGGATGAAGTGACTTGGCCAGGGTCATACACCTGGTAAATGTCTGAGGCCAAATTTGAACAAAGGCAGATGAATCTTCCTAACTTTGGGCCTGGCATTTTACCCACTGTACCATCTAGCTGCTCTTAAGTTATCTCATAGTATGGGTTTAATATATATCTGCTGAATCTAACTGAATTGGACTATCAGACCAAATAAGAGAGGACTGGTGGGACATGATAGTTATCCTCAAATATTTGAAGGGCTGTCATATAGAGGGGAGATTAGATTTGTTCTGTTTGGCCCTAGAAGGCAGATCGAGGAACACTGAGGGGAAGTTATGTAGAGGAAATTTAAGCTTGATGTAAGCAAGGAACTTCCTAACAATTCAAGCCATCCTAAAGTTGAATCATTTGCCTCGGGGGAATAGTGGTTTTCCCCTTAAACAAAAAGCCAAATCACTACTTGTTGGGAATGTGGTAGGACAGACTCCTTTTTAGGTATTTGTTGAACTAGATGGTCACTGAGTTGTCATTTAAAGCATTCTGTGAATTGAATTTGCATAAAGAAAATATAGGAGCCATAGAGCCCAGAAATGCCTCTTTCCTAAAGTGACAAGAAATCCATCACCAAACTGAGATGAGAGCCTCCAGGTCTGGTCCAGGGGCCACTGGGCAAGCAAATCAGCTTTCTATATAAGTAGCCTTGTCAAAATGTTGCATTAAGGTCTACCGTGATGAATGGCTCTTGGTAAGTATCAACCAGGAAATAGAATTCTATTGATAAACATTTTTCTAACAAGTGGCATCATATGGAGTGCTAGCCATATATAGTTCCCTGAAAATATTTTCATTTTCTCCCTTGATTTTAAATTACATTTCCCCCCAAAGCGCTGCAGGAGACAATGTGAGAGTCGCATTATGGTTCCTAACATATGTGAGAGATAACAAGGGAAAGGCAAAAAAAACCCTCAGGCTCTTCAATTTCACCATCATTCCGAAGCAACGAAAGCATTTTTTCCTATCACAAAGCACAGACTGTCATATTCTCATTTCCCTAATTTTTTATTTTATTTTTTTAAAGTTCGATCTTTTCCTTTTAGGTTACTTTTTTATTCATTCTTTAGTATTTTGTTCAGAGCAAGCCAAATGTTATTTTACCCTTTCAGGAGGGGGAGGTGACATCCTGCATTGTGTGCAGGGAGAAGCTGATAATGTACCTTTTTCTCCCTGGTGTCAGCTGATGCAGGGGCTTTGAAATAGACACAGCAAATCATTTGCAAAATGCCTTAGAAGAAACTTGCAAGTTACACTCCAGAAAGCCAGTGTTTGTCATTTCTAATAGAGCAGGTGTCTGGGGGCGTTGGTACAGGCATTTGGCTTTGAATCATTTAATGGGCTTCTCTCCACTCACACGGCCAACCCCTTAGTGCAGGCTCATCACCTCTCACCTGGACTATTGAGAGCGCTTCTTAATCACTCTCCTGACCTCAAAGTTCTCCCCACTCCATCCCATCCACCACATAGCTGCCAAAGGGATTTTCCTGAGGTGTTGGTCTTTTTTGGGTCACTGGCGTGCTCAAGAAGCCCAACTATCTCCTTATTCCTTCTGAGATAGCATACATACTCTTCAGCTTGGTATTTACAGTCTTCCACAATCAGGTTCTAGCCTGCTTTTCCAGATACATTACACTGATCTGCTTTATGCACCACGGTGATTTTTGTTCCAGAGATACTGGTGTACTTGTCATTCCCTTAACTAGACCTTCCATTTCCTTACTTTGACTTTGCACAAGGTGTCCCCTGTCTTTGAGAATACAGACTTTCCTTCAAGGATCCAGCCAGGTGGCAGAACCCATAAAAAAACCTTTCCTAATGAAACAACTACTACTACTACTACTACATTTAAAAAGTGTTTTACTTATATGTGAACTCATTTGATTCTCATAACACTCCTTTAGGGTAGGTGCTATCATTATCCCCAAATCACAAAGAAGGAAACTGAGGCAGAATGGTAAAGTGACTTTCCTAAGGTTACATAGCTAGGGAGTAACTGAGTCAGGATTTTAGCTCAGGTCTTCCTGACTCTTAAGTCCAGTATTTTATCCATTTTCCTGATCTCCCTACTCAGTAGTGCTCTTTTTCTTCACATTGTCCCATTATTTAATTATCTTTTAAAATACTTAATATTCCCAGTAGAACAGAGGATGTGTGGGGGGATTGATTTTGCATTTATTTTGCTTCTCAGTAAATGCTTTTTTGATTAGAAGCTACTAGATGATCCTGAAAAGAGTAAGTTCTTCCCTCTTCCCCCTCATGCTACTACTGCTCCTCGGTTCCTCTGTACTCCCTCCACTTGGATAGAGTCAAGAAGACCTGAGTTCACATTTGCCCCTGGACACTAGCTGTATGATCTTGGACAAATCACTTAACTTCTGTTTGCCTCAGTTTCCTCATCTATAAAATGATGATAATAGCAGCACCTACCCTACAGAGCTGTTGTGAGGATCAACTGAGGTAATGTTTGGAAAGAAGCACATAGCGCAGTGACTGGCACATAGTAGGTGCTTTGTGTGCTATGTGTGATCTAACCATGCATATAGCAACAACCAGGCTAATTGACATCTATCCATTGCTCAGATTATAAAATGTACTTAGATGGATCACCATGAGAACATCCATTAATATTTATACCTGGGAAAGACATTTCAAATGAGTAATGAATTGGGTTGAGAATAAAATAGGTAGAGGAAAGAGTTCTGAGAAATTCAAGCTCCTTTAATGACCTCAATTTTCCCCTAAAGCAGAAATCTGACATTTTAATGCTTATAGGCAGTGCTATGGACACCATAGTGTCTGGCAAATTTTAATGGAGTACCGCTTATAGGGCAATGGAAAAGTCCATGGTGGGTTTGAACACACGTGATGCATATGAAATAAGGAATTTGGGAGAAAAGCCAGAGTAAAACTGTCACCAAAGAAATACGTGGTTGAAAGAGAAGACTGGCTGGCCATGTGGTGAGAAGCAGGAAAAACAGTTGAGAAACTCGAATGCTCCCTTGGTATCTTTGCCTCAATTTATCTTTTGCATCTGCTCCTGAGTCTTTGGACTTTGCTACTTCCACTCCAACAGCCTTTTTGCCCTGGAGATCCCTTCACCCCTATAGCCACCTCATCGAGTTGGGAAGTTGCTGGAACTGCCAGCCTGGGCATTGCCTAGACTGGGCATGCTCACTTCTCTCTCCGCTCCATTCCTGCTTTTCAGTTTTTTCTCACCCTGTCCCTATCCTATGTTTCATTTTCCTTTTGGGTGTTGTCCTCTCTTCTTAAAATGTAGGGAGTATGTGTGTGTGTGTGTGTGTGTGTGTGTGTGTGTGTGTGTGTGCGTGTGTGTGTGTGCATGGCACATGAGTGAATGCTTACTTGTGTTTGTACTCTCATTTTGCACAATAACTCCTTAATAAATGTTCTCATTCTTTTTCTCTTTCTCCCTCCTCGTCCCCCTCCCCTTTTTCTCTTTCTCCCTCCTTCTCCCCCTCCCTCTCTTCCTCTTCCTCTCCCTTCCTCTCACTCTTACTCTCTTTCTCTTTTCTTTCTCTCTGAGAAAAATCAAGGATGGTCTCCTCTATATTGGTTGGTTGCCTGCGATGAAGATTGGGAGGCTGTGAACAAGGGATCTATAGGATGAGAAAGCAGCAACAGGTTGAGATATGCATTGTTGGAGGGAATATGCACATCCATGAGGTCATAGATCAATTTGTAGATTTGAAGATTTAAGTATATATATATATACATAAACATATACAATATGGCATATCATACAGTACATAATATAAGCAGATATGTAGGAAATACAAAACATTGGTGATACATACAAAATAGAGTACATGATTCTTAGTCCAGATTTCCCCCTCCCCCATTACAACTGACCTAGAATTTTGCTGGTATTGTAATGCAGAACATTATTTTACCATTTGGGTAGTAGAACCCTTTAGGCCATGGAAAACTCCAAATTCCTTAGCAAGACCCTTATCTGGCTGCTCAGGCCACAGCCCTCAGATCATATCTCTGGAAGCCTCCATTGTGAGAAAGTTTGCAGAGCATTATCATATCTACACAGAGGGAGAAGGGTGTCCTTGACCAGCCCCCCCCAAAAAACCTCTTCCTCTTGCCAGACTTCAAAGATCCATCCCCCTCCCTGTCCTGTATACTCCCTATATAAACCCTAGCTCAACCCCTGATGGGGGCTGCTTGATTTGGATGTGAATATCCCTGGCAGCCGCGCGCTAATAGCTAATAAAGTCCACAATTTAAAATTAGCTTGGGTCATCAACTCGCTCATTTCTCGGTATAACAGTATGTTCAATTTTAAATCACAGAAAATCTTCTTTTCCTAGACTGAACCTGAGATTGAATCAACACAAGGAAATAGATGCAAATGGCAAGTAGATTAACGTAGTCAGAGAATTGTTTGAATCACCAAGAGTTTAAATGACATACTCAGACTCATCTAGCTAGGCCGGGTCAGCAATGGGATTGGAACCCAGGTCCTCCTGACTCCAGGGTCTTTCCTCTATTTAATAGGGCAGTGCTGCTGCTCATATGGAAAAATGACAATGAATATGGAAAAGCAGAAAGGAGGAGAGCAGAAGGGACTAGGGAGCCAGGAGACAAATGAATGCAGTAAGGGACTGGATCTGTGACTTCACTGATATAGCAGATTGACCCCTTTTCTGCAACTTAGAGACTGAGAGGGTTACTGAGAGTAGTAGTGCCAAACTCAGACCCAGGGGCCTCTAAACACTATGTCAGGACCTCTGTGGGTCCCAAATTCCACTTGGAAAACCACATATTTATATACATCTTTTAAAATTAATAGATCAACACATTAAAATCAGATAAGAGCTACATTTTGATCTGGTTCAGTCCATACTCAAGAATGTTGTGAACCACATGTGATCCCCATCTCTGGCCTAGAACATTGACGATTTAAGTAACTTGCCCAGGGTCACATAGTCACTGCACATCAGAAGCGAGATTTGAACCCTTATCTTTCTGGCTTTGAGATCAGCTCACTATCTTGATACCGTGTTGGTTCTCAAATGCAGAAATAGGACAGTTGAAAAAAAGGGCCATGTCTATCTTGCCTTGAAGAGGATTCCCAGCCAGGACTCTGTTTTCAATTCAATACTGCATTTTGCATAAGTGCAGATATCATTTGTGCTCTGGATGAAGCCAATGGTGCTGTGTGCATTTGGAGTTTGAAATAAAATGAAGACAGAAGGGTCAACTTGGGTGGCAGAGAAATAGGGAGTTGCCATGACAACTTCTTTGTCACACGACAAATCTGGGGAGGGTCGTCATGCCCCTTCTGGAGACCACTCAAGCTTTTCTGCGTCTCAGTATCAAGTAACAAATTCTTTAATGTGCTCAGTTTTGTGGTGGCATGGGGGCCACGAACGAGTTGGGTGTCACAGATGCTGCCTGGATGCTCTGCCATACATGGCCCTCGCTATGCTGTAATTTCGTTCAGTAACTTCCATTTCCAGGATCAGTTGATTTCCAGTATTTTCTTGATGATTGTTCTTCGGAGGGGGCTTATTTGCTTTATATAATTGTGTCTCTTTGGTTGCCTTGGCAACATAATACGCATTTTAAATTTAGAAACTCATTTATTTTCTGTCACTTTGCGTTCTACTGTTAAGGAGACAAGCTGTTTTCTGTTAAATAAAAAAATTAAAAAGCATTCTATTATAATGGATGAATTGTCAGGCACTGCTCTTTGTCTCACTGGAAGCTGGAGGTGAAGGGAGCAGGCAATAGGGACAGAAATTGAAACACTTATATATATATATATATATATCCGTGGGTGGGATTGAGGCAGGATATGTAAATCCAGGGAAGAATCTACTTCTAGTGGAATAGGAAAGCTGTCCATAGCATCTTTCTAATAATGGGGCTGGCCATGGGCACGCAGATTAAGAATAGGTCAAGTCTCAAGTGATGTTCAGATTGGGCTTTCTCAAAGAATGGTGAGATTCCTTTTCAATCTCCTCCCCTTTATTCTTTACCCTCCCAGCTCATGAAAAGGGATGAATAGAATTCAGATCATTGTAATAAGAAACCTTTGATTCCAGAGGATTTATGATGAAATATACCCCTCCCCCAGTTCTAGGTACAGAGGTGGTGAATTATGGGTATGGAATGAAGAATGTACAGTCAGGCACGGTCAATATACCACTTGCTTTTTTTTTTTTAAATTTTCTTTTACTTCTTTGTCACAATGGAGCTATCAATTACTGGGCAGGGGATTGTTGGGAAGGGTCAATAGTATAAAGACAAGCAAACAAACAACTCCCCGCCCCAAAGGAATAATGGAATAAATCAATACAAACCATTTTAAAACAACTAAGCAGACAACCCTAGAAAACAAAGTCCTAATCAATCGATCCATCGATCACTAACAGGCATTTATTGTCTACTGTGTGCCAGGCACTGAGGATATGCAGACAATAATGAAATATTTCCTGCTTTTCACAGAGTGTGTATTCTATTGGTGAAGTAGGGATGGTGCAACAGGCAGTAAAAAGAACCATTTTATTTGTCCGTGGTTTGGCTCCATCATGGCACCTCTTCTATGCCATCATGCATGCCTTAAAGCAAACCATGCACTTCAGTCTATTGCAGACTAAGCCTATCCCTAGGAGAGGATAGACCATGCCAAAAGGTTGCTACACAATGTAGGAGAGTTGAGGTTCACTCTATAGAAATCATTCAGTTTGTGGCTTAAATCATAGTTATGTCTGAAAGGGAAGAGATTTTTGATCAGTTGGTCTAAACCCATCTTTTTTGGGGGGTTATGGTTTAGGGGAGAGAGGTCTAGATTTGGAGATAGAGAACCTGGGTTCATGGCCTGTCTCTGGTTCCTTAGTTCCATATGACTTTGGGCAAGTCACTTCAATTTTCTGGGTCTCAGTTTCATTATTCTACAAAATGAAGGGGTTGGACTTAGGGACTTTTCAATTCCTTCCAGTTTTGTAAGCATGTATATACGGAGAGGGAAACTGAGAGCTGGAGAAAGGAAACGACATTCAAAAAGTCACACAGCTAATTAAGGACGGAGCCAGGAGTAGAACCCAAGTCTTTTGATTCTAAGGTTGATTCTCTTTCCTTCATAAAGAAGTGTTTCCTATTAACTGTTTTTGATTACTTGCATATGATTTGATGGACTGAACCAGGCTACTTATAAATGGGGCCTACTGTCCTCAAATAATCACCATATGTTTTGACAGTCTTAAGTAGTTGTGAGAAGTAATACATTGGAGTATACTGGAAGAAGCTAACTCAGCAGAGAGTTGTGATTGATTTTCTCAAAGTGATTTGGTGTCTTTCATGCATTCCCATTGAACTTCATGCTAGGATAGATAGACTCCTGAAGAGAAATCTGTCCCAGTGGGGATCATGCCACTTAGCACAGTGCCTGGTGCGTAGCAGGCACTTAATAAATCCTTGTCAAAAGATTGATTTGAGAGTGGTGTCAGCAGTGGATGGTATGGAGGTCTTTCATCTGAGAAGCAATCTAGCTTTTCATCAGGAGATTGGTGATCGATAATCATTTCGGGAAGCGATATAGGCATTCCTCTTCTGTTTTGGTCCAGTGGTGAGAATACTAGATCCAGAGTCAGAGGAGCTGGGTTCAAAATTGGTCCTGGCCATTACATGACTAAGTCATTTAACCTCTCTTGACCTCAGTTTCCTCATCTGTAAAGCAAAGGACTTGTTTTAGGTGATGTCCCAATCTAAATCTATAATCTCATGAATACTTGGTCTATTTCTTTGCCATAAGAAATATATTGAAGCACTGGGTGTCACTCTTATTCTGCTTCAAAATGAAGAGGAACAGGATTCTACACTATAGGTAACTGAAAATAGGAGAGGGGTCAGGCTGGGAGAGCTGTAGTTTTTAATGGAGTATCTAATACCAAGTTGTTGTGACAATTTCAGATGGATGGCAGAAAGCAGAAAAACACGTTTTAATCAATTTCTAATGGGAATACTTCAAAGTAGGAGGCATTTTTGGAGGGAGTTGGAGAATTCTCTTTTATCTTGTCATTTTTTTTTGGCGACCCTAGGTTAGAGAATTCAATAAATGAAGATGCTGTTTAGCTTCCTAGTCATACCGCCAAAGATTAAATCACTGTATCATTCATATGGAGACAAAGAAGCATAATTTTTCTATTACATAATATGCTGGCCCTGATCCTTTTTGGGGTCCCACAGAAATGAAGGGGCCTGGGTAGAACAGAAAATGAGTGTAAAATATTGATGTTGCTTTTACAGAAATAGTTCTGAGAGATTTCACTTTAAAAGATAAGATGACAGCTTAGTAACAACCCTCAAATGATTCAGGAAAGCTGAATAAAAAGGGGGCTTAATGACACAGTACAGAGAGGATGAACGAGGAGGTCACCAACTAAAGACTCATTTCCTTCTGACCCGCTCATCTGAGTAAGATTGTTCTCATATTTATTTCAATTCATTTTGCATGGCTATGTTTCTGGCTCACCTGCAATGACATTGGATGTCTATGGCTTTATAAAAATTTCTTTTTTCAAGTGCAGATTATGAGGCACTTTCTCATCTTTGCCACATGGTTGCTGAGTGACTTACAGCTGTGTGCTCTAGTCAATTACAAGTGATTAAACCATTTAAGACCCAATCCTTTATCCTTCCTGAGTAGGAATTACTGCTGGAGAGAATTAGTTCCCTACAGAGGTGATCATTTGCTGCACATTATTCTTTACTTCCCAATAGGCTGCCTCCATGCCTTTGTCCAGGATGCTTTCCATATCTGGGATACTCATCCTCCTCATTCCCACCTCTGAGAATGCTAGTTTTCTTCAAAATGCAGCTCAGTCACTACCTCCTGCATTAAGCCTTTCCGTTTGGTTCTACCTTATGACATTATGTGTTTTAAGCTACTTATAATACTTAGTAACCCAGGTAGCTCTTTAAGACTCTAAATGATGGATCAGAATTGATAAAGAAGAAAAAAAGAATTAATAAAGGGAGTTCCTTCATTGGAAGTCCCACATCCCAGTGAAGAAACAGATTTGGTTTTAATTTTCTCTGCACAAGTACATGTTCTTTGATGATTGTTAGTTTTTCCAGCTGCGCATAAAGGAAGAAAAAATAGTGTATGGGGTGAGGAAAGTGAGGCCAGTGATTTAGTACTGATATTAAAATGCCTGAATTGAGTACTTTGGCCTCTCAGTACCAGAGAGAATAAATGTCTCATGGATTATGCTTAGTAAACAATGCTATAAAATATTTCTGGTCTTTTCCACCATGCTCCAGCAGCCTCCTGTCCGGAGAAGATCCCTCTGCTCTAGCAGTCCCCTGCTCTGATTGATGACTTCCTCCTGAAGCTTCCATCTTGAGAAAATGCCCAAGGTAGTGATGTTCACTCCTTTACTGCTGTTTCTACTCCACTCCTCACTCTCCGAACTTCTTCACTAGGTCCCTTTGTAGCACCTTTCTGAGTCCCTTTTTATTGGTTGTCTTCCTTAATTAGAATGTAATCACCTTGAGTGCAGGAACTGTCTTTTTTTTGTTTTGGTAGTCAGCCTTAGCACAGTGCCTGGCACATGGTAAGTGTTGAATAAATGCTTCTTGACTCCACTTGAGTTATAACAAAATTAAGGAAGCAATTTTTATCAATTCATAATTTATGATTTTGTTGAGACCTTTCATTTTTGCTTAGGATTAGAATTCATATTTCAACCAATATTGTTCATTGTTCAGTAGTTTTCAGTTGTGTCTGACACTTTGTGACCCTTGGGGGTTTTCTTGGCAAAGATACTGGAGTGGTTTGCCATTTCCTTCTGCAGCTCATTTTACAGATGAGAAAACTGAGGCAAACAGGTTTAAGTGATCTGCCCACAGTCACACAGCTAGGAAGTATCTGAGATCAGATTTGAACTCATGAACAGGAGTCTTCCAGGTTTAGTACTTTATCCACTGTGATACCTAGGTGCCCATCTTTCAGTCAATAAATGCTCACCAAATATCCACAAAATACATAGGAGTGTATGCTCCTTGGCATTAAGGGATACACTTAAGTAACCTTGATCCTTCAACTTTGGGAGCCCAAATGTTAGCTTATATCAGAGCAAGCCTATGTTTCCCAAAATAGCTTCCAGGACTCCTTGCCATTCCAGCCAAACTGGGCTGGTTGTAGACATTCTACAAGTTTATCATGTATGCTCCCAACCTCTGCTGTCTTGGATGACTCTATGATTAATCAGGCACTGTGCTAAGTGTTATGGATGCAAATACAAAGAATGAAATACTCCCTGCTCAGTAGGGGGAGATGAGAAGTACATACAGAATATACAAATATTGAATATGAAAGTAATAAATACAAATATATAGAAAGTAGTTAAATACAAAGTAGTTTGGGAAGGAGGGAGCTGGCAGTTGGGTTGATTCAGGAAAGGCTTCATGCAGAAGGTTACTCCTGAGCTGCATCTTAAAGGAAGAGTGAGATTTTAAGAATAGAGATAAGGAGGAAATACATTCCAGGTATGGGGGAGAGACAGGATAAAGGCATGGAGGTAGGAGTTTGAATGTTTTGTGTGAGGATCACAAATTTCAATCTGGAAGGGTCCTTAGAATTCATTAGCATAACTTCCTGATTTTAGAGACAGGGAGACAGAGAGCTTAAGTGACTTTCTCAAGGCCGTATGGGTGGTAAAAGTCAGGGCAGAGATTCGAACCATGGTCCTATGATTACAAATCCAAAAACAATGATGCTGTTTTCTTTACTGTGATTGCTGAAGGTATCATGGTACCAGAAGCCTTTCCTAATCCTTCCCTTGGAGACCACCCTCAGTGTAGCCTCTTTGTGTATACCTTGTTTGTACACAGTTATTTGTGCATTGTCTACCTCATTAGACTGTGAGCTACCTGAGAGCAGGGCTATTATATTTTCCCCTTTTTGGGGTATTCCCAGTACTTAGAATAATACCTGGCATATAGCAGGTACTTAATAAATGCTGTAGGTTGACTGACTGACAGTCAAGACTTGAAGTCAGAGGAACTTGGGTCAAACTCACGTGCCAAGATCCTTCTCATCCTTTAAGGTCTGGCTCCAGTGCTTTGGGGCTGGCTCCTCCTCCCTGAAACATCCCAGATCCCCATCCAAGAACTGTCTCTTCTTTTCCTCAACTCCTACAGCTCTCCATTCATAGTCCCCATAAGCAATCTTTGGGTATTGGCTCTTATTGTGGTTATTTGGGCACATGTCACATCTCTCTACTAGACTGTAATCTCTCTGAGGGCAGAGTCCCTTTGTATTCATCTCCTCATAGCCTATCCCTTAACTAAGATGGAAGCTGTGTGCCTAGCGAGAAGGGGATGCATGTGGAAGAAGGATGGACAAGATCTGTCTACTGTCTGGTCATGGGGGTGTAGTGGAAAGGCAAGTGAGGAGTCAGTGTTGAGACTGAGCTGGTGAAAACCTGAGTGACTTGGGAGCACTCTGGTATCCTTTGGGTAGTAATAGGAACCTCCGGAAGATTGGTAGGCTCAAGGGGAAAGACGATGTGATGATATTTGTAGTCCAGGTCACACTCCATCCATGTCTGCTCATCCTATATGACTCATGAATTCAAGGATCTTATGTTCTAATGGGGGGGAAGGTAACCAAGAGGGGGAACTGACAAAGGGTGGGAGTCAAGGGTCTAGAATGTACCCACATAGGACTATGCCATGAGAGGAATGAAACATGGCGTCCTGGGTCCATCCCCAAGATGAGGCCTCCAGAAGGAGCTCTCCAATGGGACAAAGAAGATGGCATGGAGATCCATGTGAGGCCATAGGTGCTGTCCTACCACAAAGGGAAAGAGATGGGGTTGGAGCCTTTATTCCCTGGTCATTACCATTAAGAGCAGAGTACTCCCTCATAGGGAAACTTGTTCCATCTGTGGGTGATATGGGGAGCAAGGGGGGGAGTGAGCATTTCCCAGTGGCACTGCTGCTTGTGGTTTGCTATTAGTTTAGACAATAATGACCCCAGAGCACTGATACTGGGCTCTGAACTGGGGAAGTTTGGAGCTGTGCAGCAGAAAGAGTAAACAAAATTGGGGAGTTCAGGGGTATAAGGGTTGGTATTGTTGTGTGGGAGAAAAGGCCTGCAATTTTGAGTACAGTATGTGATCTTTTTATTATTTATGTTTTATTATTATATTTTATTTCTGTTGCACAATGACTCAGGCCCACAGCTCCTGCGGTCAGTATGCTGGCCCCTTGGGGAGATGCCACAATTTCCCAGGGTGCCTGGCCTTCATTGAAACCTTTGCCCTAGACCTTTCAGCCCATGGCCTTACTGGGGTGACAGGAGGAAAAGCCATGGCAGACCCAGTTTGGGATTACACCTCCTGGTTAGTACAAGGTAGGGGTGCAGAATTACTTGCAACCCCTTTAAAAGTCAGGAAGCTTTGGAGGGAATGTTTAAGTAGGACAAGTAAATGGTTATGTCCAGTATGTACCTGATGTCTCCTGAGCCAGTCATGATCTCCTGCCCTGTTTTCCCCCATTAGAATGTAAGCCCTTTGAGGGTAAGGACTACTTGTTTTCTGGCATTTGCATATGCAGTGCTTAGCATAGTGCCTGGCACATAATAAGCCCTTAACAAATGCTTATAGATTTGACTGAATCTCCCACTCCTGGAATATATTTTTGTGTTTCCATCTCAACCCTTTGAAAGCTGGCACTCCAAAGAAATCCTAACATTGACTTGGTCTAGACTTTTGTTTCAGTTTGCCCAGATCCTCCAAGATAACCCCATCCTTTTTCTTCTCTACCCCTTGTGATTGTCCTGGTGCCAGGCCAAGAAAGGATGGCAAGAGGCCCTGATCAGGAGGACCCTGGTGAGCAAAATGTTACCAAATACTTTAGAAGGAGACAAAGCATAAGAAAATAAGATTCTTGAGAGAGAGGATGCATGAAATAGTGAGCAGAGTGCTTAACTTGGAAAAAAGACGGGTTCAAATCTGCTCCAGACACTCAGAAGTTATAGGACTGTGCCCTTTGCCTCTTTGGGGCTCAATTTCGTCAACTGTAACAGAGAAATTGAAAAGTGCCTACCCTTTGTGGTTGCTTCTTACACATTTCTCTCCAACATTTACTCTCTGATTCAGTGATACTAGACTCCTGGCTGTCTGAAATAAAGAAATTCTATCTCTCAGTTCCAGGCATTTTCTCTGGAAATACCTGGAATGTTCTTCCTCTGCTCAGACTTCTGGCTTAACTGAAATCCCGCCTTTTACAGGAAACCTTCCCTAACCCCTCTTAATTCTAGTGCCTTCCTTCTGTTAATTATTTTCTACTTATCCTGTATGTCATTTGCTTTGAATAGATTTATCTTTGTGTTATCTCCCTCATTAGATCATAGGCCCTTTGAGGTTAGGGACTGTCTTTTGCTTCTTTTTGTATCCTCAGTGGTTAGCACAGTGCCTAGCACATAGCAGGGGCTTAATTAATGTTTAATGATTGATTGAATTAAGATAATAAATGTAAAGCACTTTGGAAATCTTAAAATCCTCTATAGATCGAGCTATTGTTTTTAAGGTCTTATTACAAATCAAATTCCCTGGTATGTTTCAGGGTCCTACATCATCTGGCTGTCTGGTAGAATGAAAATATGACTAGCTCCAGAGTCAGAGGACCTGAATTCAAATCCCACTTCTGATGCTTCCTGGGTGGCCTTGGGCAAATTACCTAAGTAATCTGGGCCTCCATGTCTTCATCTCTAAAATGAAGAGGTTGGCTTGATAACCTCAAAGGTCCCTTCCATTTTCAACCTATGATCTTACATCTCCCAGACTTTTCATGAGTTAATACTCTTAAATGATGAGTTCAGGTGTGATGTTATGGATAGTGGGTAACTCTCTGTCCAAGGGTACTAGTTATAGGAGAGTGCTGCTCTGCATCTGTAGATGGAGTTTCCATAACAAAAATTTTCTGTTCTGAAAGGAATCATTGGTAGGGGTTGGGTAGAATTCAAGGAAGTCTTAAATTATGTCCAGAATGCCAAAAAAGTGGTTGAGAATATTTTAGTGATCTTTTAAGCAAATTCTGAAGCAAAATTATGGTGTTATTTTGAGTGAATTGCTGAGTTTCTCTGGATCTTAGTGTATTCACCATGGGCATGGGGGTGGAAGAAGGAACAAAGAGGGATAGAAGACTAAATGGTTACAAGGCTTGCCTCTAGCTTTTGTTTCAAGTTTTATGACTCTTTGCAAATCCAGTTTTTGACTAAAGAGGAAAATTCAATTAACCTGGATGCCTCATTCCCACAGCATTGTGGTTAGTCAAGACAATTATTACTGTTATTGAAGGAAAAAAAAACACATTTATTAAGTACCTACTATGTACGAGGCAGTGTGCTTAGCACTTTACAAATATGATACCATTTTCTTCTCACAACAACCCTGGGAAGTATGTGTTATTGTTATCCCTATTTTACAGTCGAGAAAACTGAGGCAAACAGGTGTCAAGTGACTTGCTTGGGGTCCCATAGTTAGTAGTTTCTGAGGCCAGAATTGAACTCTAATTTGCCTGCCTGCAGGCACAGCATTCTCTTTATTGTACCACCTAGCTGCCTTATTATTAATTTCCACCTAATTTGTGGGACTCATTTCCTACTTTGCAAGCATGTTCATGATGGGGGGTTGGGACACTTTGCTGCATTTTCAGGAGATGGAGGATTGAATGACAAAGAAACCACCCCACCATTGATGTCAACAGCAACAATTTCAGCACAAACACCTTTCTTCCCCCAGGGGAAAACCAGATTTAATTTTGTGAAATGGAAGGTAATTGTGGCAGCTTCCACATTGGGCTATAAATAAGGCTGCTGTTAATAGAATTTCATACCTGTAAGTAGAGAAGTATCTGATACTAGGAGCTGGCCTGTCATTATTATCCAGGCTAGTTATCGTTGGGGCCATGAAACTGATGGATGGGTAATAGGAAGAGAGGAATTATCAGCTGCTCTGTGTGTGTGTGTGTGTGTGTGTGTGTGTGTGTGTGTGTGCTTGTGAGAGAGGTACAATGATCTAGGAAGTGGGATATGGTTGTGTGGTCAATAGAACTCATACCTGGCTTGTTGTTCCATAAGAAAATTATTCTATAATATTTGTATAAAGCAGTTTTTAAATCACTCCCTTCTCAACTTTCTCATTCCCTCTACTCCCCCAAAAATACAAGCAGAAAAAAAGCCAAGAGACTATATATAATACTTTCACATGTATCCATCTTTCTTATTAATTAGAATTTTACAATCCCAGAATTGTAGGACACTGAATTGGGAGGGGTCCTTCTCTCCTGTTACTACGAAGGAAATTGGGATTCTGAGAAGTGATTTCACCTAAGATCCCAGAATGGCAGAACTGGGATTAAAATAGAGATGTCCTCACTACTAAGTTTGGTGGTTTTTACTTTAGCAGCTGACTATATTATACTCTATGTGCTTAATAAATTCTTGTTGCTTGATTACATAATATATATACATCATGCAATATTATGTATTGTGCATATGTTATGTTTTAATATACTATGAGCTGAAAGTCAGAAATTTGAATTAATCATTTCATGATTTCCATCACAGAGGAATATACTAGTTGATTCAACAAGCATTCATTTTGATACTATGCACAATGCTCTATTCTAGGTGCTGTGGATACATCATCAAGTTACCAAGCATTTATGAAACACCTGCTATATGTCAGGCACTGTGCTAAACTATGGGGATGCACAGAAAGGTCAAAGACAATCTCTACCATTAAAGAGCTCCATTTCTATTGGAGAATACAGGATGCAAACAATCTGCACAAAAAGAGCTGACTATGGAATAGATTGGAGACAATCACAAAGGAAGGCACAGACTGGGGGCGGCGATCTACTTGACATCATGTTCTTCAGAGATGACAAAGAGATCAACCCACCAATGGTGACAACAGCAACAATGTCAGCATAAACACCTTTCTTCCCCCAGGGGAAAATCATATTTAATTTTGTAAAATGGAGGGTAGTTGTGACAGCCAGCATTTGCTCCAAAATGGCCAGTGATGGGGAACCTAAGCATTCTGATTTGGACAGCTCTAATTCTCAGGAAGTTTTTCACCTCTTCACCATCTACCTTTTCGGGCCAAGCAAATTCCTCTTTGGTATGTCAGCTCTTCAGATAGGTAAAGGAAGCACTGTAATCCTAGTTTTCTATCTTCCAGGCTAAAATGTTCATAATAATATTAATTTTCATAATAACTAGCGTTTATGTAATACTTTAAGGTTTGCAAATATTGTTTCATTTGACCATCACAACAGCCCTGACAGGTAGTTGTCCTTTTAGAGTTGAAGAAACTAAGGCAAACAGAGGCCAAGTGACTTGCTCGAGGTCACATGGGTAGTAAGTGTAGGAGAACAGATTTGGAGTCTGGTCTCTACACGCTGTGCCAGTTAGTTACCTAAAAGTTCCCAGTTCCTTCCATCAATACTCATATAGCTAGCTGTCTCCACCAATAGAATACTAGCATCAAGTCAGGAAGATCTGAGTTCAAATCCAGCCTCAGACACTTACTAGCTGTCTGACCCTGCGCTAGGTATTTAATTTTGTTGTGCCTCAGTTTCCTCATTTGTAAAATGGGGATAATAATAGCATTGATCTCCCATAATTGTTGTATCAAATGAGATACAAAAGTGCTTAGCACAATGCCTGGCATATGGTAAGTGTTATAGAAATATTATTCTATTATTTTTATAGTTATGCCCTTCACCATCTGGGCAGACATCCTCTAGGTGCTCTCCATCTTATCAATATCCCTTCTAAAAGGTGGTACCCAGAACTGTACACACAATTTCAGATGTCATCTGACCAGGTTAGAGCATATATGATTATATCTTTCTTGGTTCTAGATACTAATCTTTTCCTAATTCAGCCTAATAGCACATTCACATTTATCATCATCATCATTATCATCATCATCATCATCACCATTGCCATCTAATATTGTGACTTATATTCAATTTGTGCTCCACAAAATACTTATATCTTTTTCATATGAACTAATGCCTACATGTACCTCCCCATCCTATACTTCTGAAGTTAATTTTTTTGAACCCAAGTATAATACTTTACATTTACTCAACTATTTCAAAAAAGCTGTGATCTCAGAAATGTGGATTATCCCTCTAACAAGGTGGCAGACAGCTCATCCATGCCTAGATATCCTGGGTCACCATTATCTCTACCTTCCTAAGGTAACATTTTCTTCATTGAGTTAGGCTTTCTTGGTTATCTTTCTTATTATCTGTAGTAGCATCATTGTCTACGGATATTTGAAACTAATGCTATCATTGCTGCCTCCTTCTTTGTACTATTTTCTCTTATTATTTTTCTGGGTGATTCTATTCATCTTCCTCCTTTCTAGCAACTTTCTATGGTATCTAGCTTGGTGAGATTTATGTATTTTTTTCCTTCTCTATTTCAAAGGCCTTTTGATCAGATTTGCAAAATAGAGACAGTTAAATATATAAGAATATATTGCCAGTACTTATTAGATATACCCTACCCTGGGCAAGAGCCTGACATTCAAATATTTTGTGCCATGGTCAAGAAATCCAAAGCCCATTCTTGGATACCATCTTTTTAAAATCAGATGTTCACATCCTGGAGCCATTGACATTCTTCGTATCCCCTCACAACTTTGTACATAATTTATGTCTGCTGAGAACTTTGGGGATAAATGAGTTTATAGGGCACTTTGAACCTGTTTGGGGGTCCTGGGTTTGAATTAATTTTAATCAATTGCATTTGTAATATATGCAAAGAGCTTTGCAAACTTTAAAGCAATATGAAATATATTTGAATACTATTATGATTCTGATTATTCTAGTTCTCATCTTTTATTTGATGGAATTCAGACAGAAATAGCTCTAGAACAGCTCACTATCCCACTATTATTTTTTTTATGTTTTTAATATTTGGCAGACCATTGAATGAGTAGATATGTCTGATTTTAATAATTCACAAAGTGTCAAGATCATCATTATTATCTTCACCACCACCATTATTCCAGTGCTCTAATATTTACATAGCATTTTCTCATCACAAGCTTGTGAGGTAGGTAATATACATAACAGAATCTTAGATTTTCAGATGAGTAAACTGAGACTCGAAGAAAATGAGTGACTTACTCCAAGGGTTATAGATATCGTCTGATCTTGCATCAGAGCCATCTAAAACAAATTCAATTACTGTGCTTTTTCCACCAAAGATGACATTATGGTACTTTAAAACCTGCAAACATTATCTCATCTAATTCTCACAGCATTTCAGACTGTAGCATTACAGGAATTATTATCATTATCTTACAGATGAGGAAACTGAAGTTCAGAGAGGTTAATTGACTGGTCCATAATCACACTAGTGAGTGTGGTAGGCAGGACTTAACCCAAGTCTCTCAGGACCCCAGATCGAGCTCTCTTTCTGCTATGCTACCTTGTCTCTCCTGTTGCTGCTTTATGGAAGAATGATGCAATTCTAAATATGGAAAATTTACAATCTCTGGTGGAGGAGCAGCTGGGGTCACAGCATTCTGACATTGACAGTAATGAGTGGTGGATAATAACAGTTTAAGACAAGATGTTATAGCATCTGACATTGCCCATAAGGAGTGGTGGATGATGACGACAGTTCAAAACAAAATGCTACAATACAGACGAAAAAAATGTCCCAGATAAAGTTCACATGTCTCTAAATAAGTACTTAAATATTTGACTTTTATGTCTGAGGAACAAGTAGATTAAGATCCTGACATCCATTAATTCTAAGGAAAACAAGGGATTCAATGAGATTGGACACATTATTTGGAAAAAAATATCATAGATTGGCTATTGTTAGCAAAATGTTTATTTAGCCAGCCAAGGTAAAATTTAATTTTAAATTTTCATGGAATATGGTGACAAGCCAATGAGAGAGTCTAGAGGGCTTTAGAGAATGCGCAGATTCGCTCTCCTTGGTGGGGGGACATGGAACATGTCAGTCAGTCAATGATTACTACGTGGCAGGCAGCATTAAGTGCTGGGGATACTGTGTAGTTTTGTAGTTCTCCCACAGAGCAATGACAGGGAAGGAAAGAAAGGTAAAAACAGAATTCAAGCCCTCTTACAGCTCACATTTTAAAATGCAGGAATTGTTGTTTTGTTATTCTTTGGTCCCATCTGACTCTTTGTGACTCCATCTGGGGTTTTCCGTGGCAAAAATACTGGCATGTTTGCTGTTTCCTCATCCAGCTCATTTGACAGATTAGGAAACTGAGGTGAACAGTGTTAAATGACTTGCTCAGGGTCATACAGCTAGTAAGCGTCTGAGGCCAGATTTGAACTCAGGAAGATGAGTCTTCCTGACTCCAGGCCCAGCACTCCATGTCCTATGGCACCACTTAGCTGCCTGAAAAGGAAAGACAACATGTCCAAAACAATGTACAAACAAGGAAATGTAAATGGTAGATTACCTGAGAGGGAAGACACAACAATCATACTGCATGGGAACATTGCCTACCTGCTACCGATCATAGCCATCCTTTCAGAAGCTGGTTTTGGCTGTGATGACTCAGCATTACTGCTATGTGATGATGAAAAGCCTTCTACCTGACTTCATAACTGGAATGACTGATGACTCATAAAGGCAGAGCCAGAATTGTTTGAGCATACATATAAAAAAATCAAGCAGCCTGTCTCTATCTATTTCTCTTTCTGTGTGTCTCCATCTCTTTCTCTCTCTGTCTCTGTTTCTTTGTTTATCTGACTAACTCTCTGTTTCTCTGTCTCTTTTTGTTTCTCTCTGTCTCTATCTCTCAGTTTCTCTACCTTTGTTTCTGATTAATCTGTCTTCTCTTGTTTCTCTCTGTCTCTATCTCTCAGTTTCTCTACCTTTGTTTCTTTGTCTGTCTTTCTCTTTCACTATCTCTCTGTCTCTCCTTTGTCTGTCTGACTCTCTGTACTTCCCCCATCGTGGTTGGTGTTGGAGGAAGACTTCTGTGAACCACTGTGTGGAAGAAAGGCATCTGCTGCCATCTCTCCCCACCTGGACTACCATGTGTCCATGAACTATGTGGACCAGGCCACTTCTTCTTCTTTATGCTAGTATCTTCCCTCTGGTCATTATTTTCAATTTATCTTGTATGTTACTTATTTGTATATAGTTATTTGCATGTTCTCTCTCCCATTATTTATGATCTCCTAGAGAGCTGGACTGTCTTTTGCCTTTTTTTTTTTTTTTTGGTATCACTAGTGCTTACTACAGTGCCTGGCACATAGTAAATGCTTAATGAATGCTTTTTGGATGACTAGAGGAAAGTTTGTCATCAAGTGAATCTGTGACCTCAAAGATATGGTAATTCCCTCCTCTCTTGTTGCAGATTGTATCCCATTTAAATCTGTCTATTTTGTGGGACCCTTAGCTACCTCCTCCCATGAATCCATCCATTGGGGGTCCATTCAGCATACTACAGGCTTTCCTTGAATTCTTCTAGGAGTTCTGAAATACTAATTTAATTCCTCAGGATGTCAAGGTAAATTCTTGTGAAATATAATTCATGTATTTTGGATCCATTTAAGCTTAATGAACTTGAATATGTATTTGGCTAAGAACTCTTTGAAGCCCAAGCAACTTTCAGATTTTTCTCTTTAAAGTCTTTTTAAGCTTTTTATATGTCTAAAAGGGAAAGAAACTGGGATTTCCCAGGAATAAATTAACAAGAGTGAGAACATTTTGAATCATGGGCTTTAAATGAAGCCCTATAGTTTCTTATCCTTAATTGAACTGGCATATTCTTAAAAAGCTAACTTTAAAAGTTAGCATATGGCAGTTCCAATAATTCTCTCAGGGGATTTCTGCAGGATATTTATACACACACACACACACACACACACACACATATGCATGCACATATAGATATATGTACATATGCAAAAAAAGAGAGAGATGTTAAATGGCTATGGAAAGACATTTTGTTCCTTCAGACACACAACTTACTGGGTCTTGTTTTCATGGGCTTCTCTTGGAATGACACTTTAAATATGTTACGACTTGAAATAAATGTTTCCTTCAGTCAGAGGCTGTGTAGGCATATATATGCGTGTGTACGTACACACACACACACACACACATATATGTATATATATATATATATGTATACGTACATGCACATGTATATACAAACACATATAAAACTACACCCAAAACATGTATATCTGTAGGTATATGTAGATATATACACATAAGTGTGCCTATATGTAGATATGTATGTGTGCATATATACCCCAGTTGCTCCATACACACACACACACACACATATACATATATACATACAGGGGTATGTGTGTATGTGTGTGTAAGTATGCATGTAATCCTTCCTCTTCATTCTTGCTCCAAATAAATCTTCAAAAGCCTTTTTTTTTGTGTTGTTCTAGAATGTTTTTCAAGGCCCTTCTCTAGTTCCCTTCATACTCTATTCTCACAGGGCCCTGACATACAGTTCTTCTTGCTTTTTAGGTCAGTTCTCATCTCACCTGGTAAATTCTTGGAGGTCACGGATGGCTTCAGACACAGTACTTTCTGTATGATGAATGCTTAAGAATTTTTGGCAGAATTGAAATGTATGCACTTCAAAATTAAAATTTGAGCTCACTGAAGAGCCCTTGGGCATTGGTCTATTTAAATACTATTAAACTTGACTGGATTTATATGATTTTATTACTTTCATTGCTCCATTGAATTGTATGACTTTCAAGACATAGCTTCTATTCATGTGCACACTTGTCTTCATTCTCCCAGAAATCCTCAACAAAGGAACTGCCTCATGCTCTGGGTGCTGTCCTATTGGGTGAAGCAGCATGGATACCAGTGGAGCCTCTGGGCTGTCCATAGGTTGTCTCTTGCTTTCACCACATGACTGCCTCCCCTCCTTCCAATCATGTTTTAAAAAAATATCCCTTCAGCTGACTCCTCCTGTAATTCTTAATCAGTAATATCTTCTAGCCTGCTCATTACTGCTATGCTTCTCTTCCTTGCCATTTTTTTTTGCCTGTAGCTTTAAGTTGTCAGAGACTTTGAAATTCTGCCCTTTGGAGGCCTAAAGAATCAGTCAAAGACTATTGGGAGTTTTTTTCAGAGCGTTCAACTTTTTGGAAATACAATAAATAGGGACAAATAGGTACAGACTTTTTTTTTTTAACCACCAATTCAAACTACTAGGCATATAAATTAAGGAGGTTAAAGGCAGAAAGAAAAGTCCTATATCCTTCAAAATTAATGGAGCAGGACAAAATGGGAGCAAAGTAGTTGCCCATCATTTGGGGGAAGGGCTAAACAAATTGTGGCATGTGGATGTCATGGCATATTACCGCTTTGTAAGGAATGTTGGATATAAAAAATTCAGAGAACCATAGGAAGACCTGAACTGATGCAAAGTGAAGTCAGCAGATCTAGGACAACAATATTCAAAATCACAAAAATGTAAATGGAAAGACCAATAGCCACAACAACAAAGTGAATGCTATCTAATTATGACAGATAATAATAATAATAATAATGATAACAATAACAACAAACAACTAGCATTTAAATAATGCTTTAAAGTTTGTAAAGTGCTTTACAAAAGCTAACTCATTTGAGTTAGCCCAACAACCCTGTGATGTAGGTGCTATTATTATTATTATTATTATTATTATTATTATTTTCATTTTACAGATGAGGAAACTGAGGCACAAGAAGGTTACATACTTGTCCAGGGTCACAAGGCTGAGTCAGTGTGTGGAGGTTCAGAGCCTAGGAGTTCCCAAGTTTGTGCCCTGCATCCTATCTACTGCACCCTCTAGCTGCCTAATGGAAACGTTTGGTCTGGAAGAAAAGATTAGAAAATAAACCACTCCTATTTATTGCAGAGGTAAGGCATTATGGGTGCAGAACATTGCATATGTTGTCAGATATAGCTGATCCTGGTTAGTTTTGCTCATCTGCTTCTTTCTCTTATTCTTTGTTAGAGAGGATGGTTCTCTGGGTAGAGATCGTCAAATAGATTTCTATCTCTATTCCCCCTTCATCTATATCTACCTTACCTATCTCTATCATCTTTATTTCTACCTTTATCTCACTGTTCAGCAGTCTCTCTCTCCACTTACATTTATGTGTACATCAATATCTATATCTCGGTGTACATCTACATCTATATCTATGAAGCTAATATAAAAGCAAAATATATCAATATATTTTTTTGAAAGTTTGAACTTTTTTGTCAGGGAAAAACATGGGGGTCATTAAGAATATTGCATAACTCTCTAAATGCAATGCAGTCTATTCTCCTATTCAATTCTGGGTCCAGCTATAGAATCTCTCCAAGACACATGGACTGAACAACAAATACTATGACCTGTCCCCTAAACTGCAGCATATAGTCATCTGGACAATAGACATGTGCTTCCCTGTTTCTGCGTGCACAGTGGTCCCTGACACTTTGGTGTGATTATGAACTTCATCTAGGAGGGTCTGCAACATCCTGGGCTCTGGTGAAACCAAAACAAGGTCATTACAAACAGGGGAGTCCATCGTCTCTAGGGAATCTCTCTTCAATTTGAACTTTTGCCAGATAACCTCAATAACAGCAGCAAACATCTTTGGTGAGTACATTTCTTGGTTTAATTTCTTCCTTCATATTTATAATTGGGAGTTGCTGAAAAATTATTTTTTTTGAACTTAAAAGGAGTCTTGCTTGATTTTTAATATATGCTTGGAAGTCACCTTGTTGGAAAAGAGCCTTTAAAGGATTCTTGTGCTATTGAATCAAATGCTTTGTTATTGTCAACCCATAACAAACATGGTTCGATCTTGTATTTTTTGTGCCTCTCAGTTAATTGTGTGACTATAAAATTGTGGTATGCTGTAAAAAATTATTTGTGAAAGCCCACTTATTGTCTTTGTATACTTTCATAAAGGAACCATATTGTTTGTTTTATAACAAACTAGAAAATAGTTTATTATAATTTGAATGGATAGTTTCATTTTATTCCTGCTAGTTATATTTTAGTTTTATTCTTAAATGTTCTTGAGATGCTCTCACTAAAATTTCTACATAAGAATTCTCTCCCTCCACTGTTTATTTTTGTCTTATGAAACAAAACTACTAATAACTTTCTATTCTCCTCTGAAATATTTTGCAGACAAGTTAGCCCCTGCACCAAAGGGTGTGCAATCTCTCAGGTGAGATAGATAACACATACAAAAATAAATAAATACAAAATAAGTATAGGGTACTTCCTTTGACAGGGAGGAAGGCACTGGCGTCTGGAAGGAGCAGGTTCCATTGCCCCAGGGTAATGTCCACACATCATTTTGGCATCAAAGGTCACAATCCAGTCTAGACCCATCCGACTTCCTACGTCTTCCCTGATTCCTCATCACAAACACTGTGTTCTAAGTAGATGGTTCTATATATTGCGCCCCTACCAAACAACACTTATACATCCCTTTCCACGTACTCCAATGGCTAATGTTGTTTCTGCCTGGGCTAGCCTATCATCTCCTCTATGCTGTCTGTTCCCATCTCTTCTAAGAAGCTTTCCTTGACTCTCCTCAGCATATAATTATTTCCTCCTTTGAATATCTGTGACACCTGCTATCTATACCAACCCGTTGCCACTTACTGTAAATTAGATATTGTTGTTTCTTTAATTGTCTTTTTAGGCATAAACGTATATTCTTAGATTGTATACTCTTTAGGGGCAGGGATGTTGTCTTCTTTACTTGATCCAGAATGCATAGCTCAGGACTTGGCTTACATATTTCTAGGTATTTTTTTCTTCTGCTTAACTAATTTTAAAAGGACATAGGCTTTGTGGTTAAAAAAACATGCATACAATATCATGATATAATGAATCAATGGAAGAAAATGGGAATATTGTGTATATTTTGAAATATCATGAAGTACCATTTACCTTGATATTCAGTAGAATGTAAGCTCTTTGAGGGCAGGCATCATTTTTTCTTTTTGTTTTTGTATCTGAAGCTTAGCAGAGTGCTTGACTCAAAGTGGATCCTCAAAAACATGCCTGTTGGATTGAATTCAATTGCAAAGATTAAAAATTAAACTGAGGAGTTGAGAAGCAAAAAAGAAGTAGCTTTTCATTAGGGGAAGGAAATGTCAGCTAGACATTTACTTTCCAGAGCTGGTGGATTCAAATTTTATTTTAATATATGTTAGGAGGTGATAGGTAAAGCCTGTTGGATCTTTATTTTTCAGAACCTGAGCTTTGCCTCCAATTAAGGGTAGGGAGGCCAGTGATTTCTTGTTCATTCTAACAACTGATTTTAAACTCCCCTCATCCTCACTTTTTCCAGACTCCTGCTGTATAATAAAACAACGATTTTTTTTTTTTTTAAAAAGCAAGATGAGTGGTTGGGCCACTTGTAATTGCGTCTCTGGAGTAGTGGGCTTTTTTCCCACTGTTTCTGTTTCATTGAATAATTTAGCAATAGCAAATCTCTGTTGCCGAAACCAATTGAGAAAGTCAAGTGGATAGCAATGAAAAAAGTGTAAGGGGCAAGTTTATGTGTCCAAAAGAATGACTTTCATGGCTATGGTTTTTTTTTTCCACTTCATATCCTGAGAGTGAAAAGTCATCAAGAGCTTGCGGCAATGAATAATTACCTTCAGCAATAGTGCATTATTCCTCATGCTTATTTGTTGGGCTTAAGAAAATTACCCAAGTTGTCCCATTGCAAAGTCATCAGTATAAATTATACCATTAATTAGAATAGGAAAATAGTATAAACCAAGACTCATTAGCTGCTTCAATTCAAAAATGAAAAAGACAGAAAACAAAGCAAATAGTACAGAGCGTTGCTCTTCTGGAGCCTTGCCTCACCAGACAAGGTTCTCAACACATTCTGTATTACTCAAGTCTGAAGATCTGACTTTCCATTTCTTCTGGAGAATTGGAAGGCCAAGCTATGGTTCAGTCTGTCCCCTCCTGAGGTTAAAGCTCAAATTAAAGGGTAGATGGAGA
Organism: Phascolarctos cinereus; assembly: GCF_003287225.1. Lineage (NCBI taxonomy): Eukaryota > Metazoa > Chordata > Mammalia > Diprotodontia > Phascolarctidae > Phascolarctos > Phascolarctos cinereus. The sequence continues at coordinate 22,228,751 of NW_027556180.1, forward strand.
TACTTTTGAATGTAATGGTCAAAGGAAAGGTTGTATACCCACCAGCATCCAGAATTGTCTCATTTGCTCTAAAAATGTAGTAAGTACACTAATTACACAGAAAAGACTGTCATGGGAAGGGTGAGACCTCACCCTTCAGAGGAGGTGGCAGCTTGAATGGGTGACACCAGCAACCAACTCTTTGCAAACAGAAGAATTCCAGGTGTCTAGATGAACAGTTGCCTAGCATAGTTGTTCAACTCAATTTCAAAAGCTGTTCAATTTCACCACCATCTCTCTACTGTTGAACTGCCCCTTTCTGAGTTATATATTCCTTAGGGGAAAATGAAAACTGAAGTTATCCTAGTGTGAGGACACAGTGAGCAGATATGCAAGTGAGCCTATGAAAAAAAGGAATTACTATGTGAATTATCAGGGCAATGGCTCCTGGTTAGAACCAAGAGAGAGGCTCAGAACAAAAAGGGTGTCAGCAAGATAGCAGAGTTCTGGGGCCCAGAGGGCAAAAAGGATCATGCTACACATAGCTTATCCCCAGGGCTTTGCACAGTGCCTGGAAGATAGTAATTGCTTAATAAATTCCTGTTGATTGATTTATTGGGAGATTCCCCAGGGGCATTCCCCTGTGGGAAACTAGTGGAGCAGTGGTTCCTGATTATACCAGCACTTTTTACAGAACCTTAGCATTGGAAGATTTCTCAGAAGCCATACTGAACAAGAATCATACCTGAGACATACATGACAAGGGATCATGAAGTCTCTGCTTGGATAAAGCTAATAGGAATGAAGGTGTAGAACACATTACCTCCTGACCTAGTCTGTTCGATATTTTCTGTGGAGTGATCTCACTATTAGGGTGGTATTTCCCCACTCTCAACATCCAAGTTAATTTTGCCTTGGCATAGTAGGAGTAGAGATTTAGCTAGGGAAGGGACCTCAAAGATCATCCTGTTCAAACACCTCATTTAGTAATTGAAGAAATGGAGGCACAGAGAGCGAAAGGAACTGGTTCAAAGTCACACAGATAAGAAGCAGTACACCTAGAATTTGGGATCCTGTCCTCTGATTCCAATCCAGTGCTCTTTACACTTCACCATGAAAAATGCATAGAAGGGGACCAATTGAGACTGTTAGGAATAGTACTGCTGTTTCACATAGTGTAGAGTTTCAGATCTTTTTCCCATTGTAGAGGTGTTAGAGTATTCATGTGCATCTTTATTATTCCAGGGCCACAGTTGAGCTTCTCGAGAACCCACACTTAGGAACTGGAAAAAGCTGTGGTCAGATGAACCCCAGAGGTGCCTACCTGAGTTGTATGAGCCAAGTTCACTTCTAATCACCCATCACTAGGGAAGAGTGCCCAGGCATGAACACCAGGCATATATAATAAAGGAAGTCCCCAAACTTCCCACTCCAAAAGGATCTCTCTCTGTCAGAGATGCCACCAATGTCTGTGAAAGAGAGCAGAGAGATTAATCCATAACATTCACAGTCTTGGGATTAATTAGAGATAAGCCTTTAGTAAACAGTGATAAGCGGAGTTTTATGCTATACTAATACAGTTTTTTTCTTCAGATCAATCAGATGTTTTTGCCTTTCTAGGAGAACTGGATTCTAGTGGTGAATAGGTCTGGAAATGTTTTCCATGAAGTAAGGAAAAGGCAGCCCCTAAGATGGCTGCTCATTTTCTATGATGGTGTCATAGATTTGAATCTAGAAGGTGCCTGGCATGTAATCTAATCCAGCCCTTTCATTTTTATAGATGAAGAAACTGAGGCACAGAGGGGTGGAGTTACTTGCCCAAAGCCACGCAGGCTGTAAGTGGTAGAGTCATAATCTGACTCCAATTCTGCATTCCCCCATTTCACCATCCTGCCTCCATCTCAAAGCCAAAATGTCCAAAAATGGAAAGCATCACTCCCTTTACTCTTCACGTGCTCCTCCTCCTAACCTCCCATTGCTATGAATGGTAACATCATCTTCATAGGATAGCCAGGTGAAAAACTTTGAGGTCATCTCTGACTTTCCTTTCCCACATCTACCAATCAATTGCTCTCTAAAACCATGAGTTACAGAAAAAGTGTCAACCACCATTAGTAAAGGAATTTTTCTCACCTGGGAGGTCCCTATATTAATGAAACCACAAGTCTAGTCCCCATGCACATCCTTATCTCTTCATTCATGCTGATCTCCATTCCTGAGTTGAAATGGCTTCTTCCAAAATCTGCTGCAAACCATTTCTTCCTTTAATGTTCATCTCAGACATTAGCTTTTCCAGGAAGCCTTCCCTGATCTCTCTAGCTAAAAGGAATATCTCTTTCTGTGAATTTCCCACAATGAACCACTCTGTTCTGAGGTTTGCTATGCATGAATTATAATATGTTATGTGCTTATCAATTAAAATTAATATTTAATGATATAATAATTATAACTGTTACGTGCTTATTAATCCCATCCATCCACTCTTTTTCCCTTTAGATTTTAAAAGTTCCCTGAGAGTCAGGGATATGTAATGTGTCAGCTCTGTATGTGTTAACACCAGGGGTGGATTTGTTCTGTGAGGTGTGGATTCAGTCAAAGGCCACACTTGAGGACTTAGATGGCCTCATGCGGCCCTCCCCACCCCTGGTCAATACCATATGTTGTAGGGTTAGGGACAGGATCTTTGATTTCACTGGTATATGGATGTTTGGATTAATAAGCTCCTTTGCCAATGTAGATGAAAATTTTCTCTATCATCTGTAGTATTAGAGATTTAGCTGGGGCACTGATAGTTAAGTAGCTTGCCTAGGGTCACTCAGCCAACATGCATCAGAAGCAGGATTCAAGCTTAAACCTGCCAGATTCTGAGAACAATGCTCTAATCACCATGCAACACTGCCTCTTACCTCGTATATGCCAGCTTATTAATAAATGTTTGTCCAGTTGAACTCCTTGGACTCTATGAATTAAATCTGCCAAGTTTAGTCAAAGGAATGAAATTCTACAGAATCCAGAAGTGAAAATGAAATTGATGAACAGTGAAAGGTGAGGTTGGTACTAAGATCCTTCAAGGAATTGTGAGTCACATCAGAAATCTGCCCCAGCTATAGGACTGGGGACAGATTCATGATTTATCAATTTCTAAGGCAAGTTTCTGATCAAACATCAAGCCACACTTGGGGCTAGTTTGGACTAAATTAACTATCACAATATAGCTGAACTGTATATTGGGGTTTACAAATTTCAAAGTTGTCTTTGGTCATGATCCCATTTGTAGCAAACAAGAAGAGATAGCTATCTTCAAGTGTTTGAAAGGTTAATAGAAGAAGAAAGAGATTTATTCTGTTTAGTCACAGAGGAAAAAAAAATAAGAATAAAGTGTGTGTGTATGTGTGTGTGTGCATGTGTGTGTGTGCTTCAAAAAGAAGCAAATTTTAGCTTGATATAAGGCAAAATATCCCAACATTTGGAACTATCTGAAAGTGTAATGAACTTTTGGAAATAATAGATCTCTTTTCATATATATATATATATATATATATATATATATATATATATATATATATATATGTATGAACAAGCAGTCCCTGCTCTCAAGGAGTTTAGAGTCTAATGGGGGACACAGCATTCAAACAAGTATATACAAACAGGATTATACAGGATAAATTGGAAATAATCGACATTATAGGGAAGGCACTAGCATTAAGGAGGATTTGGGGGAACTGCATTAGATACATTGTAGCAGGAATTCTTACTTGGGTACAGATTGGAACAGATGGCTTCTGTGATTCCTTTCAATGGTGAGATTTTATGAACTGATCATCACAGCAATCCTTTGAACTCACTGTTGCAGGTATTATTGTTTGTGTTTTTGTATTTGAGGAAACTGGAGCTTCGAAAGATCAAGTTTCTTGTTCACAGTCACACAAGATTTGAACATGGGTCATTCTTAACTGAGTCATCTTCCCTACTTGGTAAAAATATAAGCCAACAATTCATCCAATCAACCTTTAATGTAGGGCAAGCAGGTCATCGAGGTCAGAATGCATGTGTGCTTTTCTAATAAAAGCAGCTAGTTGGTCGAATGGATGAAAGAGTGCCTGCAGTCAGGAAGACCTGAGTTCAAATTCAGCCTCAGACACTCCCTACCTAATGTGATCTTATGCAAGCCACTTAACCTCTGTTTGCCTCAGTTTCCTCAACTGTGAAATGAGGATGATAATCATAGCATCTACCTTGTAGGGTTGTTGTGAGGTCAAATAAAATAATAATTATATAGCTCTTAGCATAGTGCTTGGCCCACAGTGGTCATTATATAAATGGTTATTCCCTTCTTCCCTTCCCCCAGATAATGAAAGCTGATATTGCACTTTAAGTTTTGCACTGTACCTCACATACTGTATGAGGGTCATTGGATGCTGTCTGTAAGATACAGATATTATAGCAGAGCAGGTTGGACAGCTGACTCCCGACCAGGTATATCCTTGTTGCCAGGTCAGTCAGTCAGATATGATTTATTTACCACCTCTGACATGACAGACACTGTGTTAAGCACTCTGACATTTGAATTCTAGTCTCTAGTGACTGGACATTGTGTCCAGAATGAGGAACGTGATAGTCCTGCAGTACTGTGCCCTGGTCGGACTATACATGGGAGTGCTGTGTTCAGCTCTTAGGACCATCTTTTAGGAAGGGCAGTGATTGGTCGGAATACGTCCAGATGGGAGTGACATGGATGGCCAGGCTAGTGAAAGTACTGGAAGCAATCACATACGAATATCACTTGATACGAATGGGGTTGTTTAGCCCAGAAAAGAAAAGAGTTGATATCATGATAGGGCTTTTGAATTATAAAGTAGAGGGACGGAAGGTAATAATCATTCATAGAGTGCCAATTATGCACTAGGCACTGTCTAAACACTTTGTACAAATACCATCTCATTTGATTCTCACAATATCTCTGAGAGATGTGTGCTGTTGTTGCCATGACCCCAAATCATGGACCCCAAACTGAGAACTCCTGATTGAAGGTTATAAGTTACAGTCCAATTGCTCACCTGCATTAGTAATCAAGTGAGATAACACATAAAGTGCTTGGTAAACTGTAAGGTTCTATATAAAAGCTAGTTATTATTATTATTACTATTATTATTATTGTAGAGAATTTCCCTGCTAGGAAAGGGACCTTGTACCTTTTAATACAGAGCCCCGTTTTCTCTGTCTCTATCATTATTTATCTATCATCTATCTCTCTACCAACCATCTATCATTTCTCTTTATCTATCATTTACCCATCTCTCTATCTTCTCTCTTTCTCATCTATCTTATCGTCATGACCACCATCACCACCACCACCATCATCATTTCATCATCATCCTCATTCTCATCATCTCTCTCTCTCATCTCTCTTTGTCTCACTCTGTCTCTGTCTCTCTGTCTCTGTCTGTTTCTTTCTTTCTTTTTCCCTCTCTAACCAACAAGTAAGATAAATTTTTTAAATAGGGATGTTAGGAGCAGGCAATATTGAGCCGGAAAGTTTTTCTTTTCTTTTTAAAATTTGGAACACAGCTTGATTGAAAGAGGTAACATCCAACTAACTCTCAAATAAAGCCTTATGCTTTAAGGAGTAGGTATTGCTCACTATTGGTATTCACAGTCTAAACACTAAATTCTAAGGTGAGTAATCCAGTGAAATAAGTGTGGGAAACAAGGTGCTCTCATTCTTTCCCTTTCCTCTCCCCTTTATCTCTACCACTTACTCTCTCCCTACTTCCCCCCTCCTCTCTTCTTATCTCTCTCCCTTTTTTCTGTTAACAGATGGGAATATGAGGGCAGCATGCCCTCTTCTTCTGCTCTTTCTTTGATGACATTTGGTGAGCCTGGGCACAGAAATTACTTCAAGAGGCGCCTTGGCCATGTCCAAAACAATGACTGACTGTGCATCCAGAGGGTGGGAGAATGCCATCTCATTACTTTCAAGGGAGTCTGCAACTTAAAATCCTATTATTCTTACAGTACGGCACACAGCATGGAATTGGTGACAGATGGCCATTCCAAGTGCCGTAGTCGGTCTCAACATATAATGAAAAATATATAAACCTTCTGTTGCACAGCAGAGGAAAGAGGTTTAAACACCTGTTTCAAATTATTCTGATACCATAAACATTCCTGGAAATTGGAAAGCCTTGTGTTTTTAAGAAAGTGAGAGGCACTGAGGCCAGCTACATTAAATTGAGTAGGCTTGGGTCCAATAAGCAGTATAAAAAGAAAATTATACTCAGAGCCACTGGCAAACAGCTGATAATAATACTGCTACTGAATGTAAGTCAAGTTAAAACCTGAAACTGAATCATTAAAGACTGCCATGTTATGAAGTATCGATTTAAATCAAGACTGAATATTATGTGTTCTGTGTACTAGACAATTTTTCTTCTTCTGTATGTCATTGGATTCTATCTTGCTTAAAAAGAAAAAGGGGAAGAGAAGAGGATGGATGGTTTCCAGTGTTCTAATTAAAAGCAATATTCAAGACTTCGGTTATTATTATTCTTATTCATCATGTGATAGATTAGACATTTTAGCCCTAAGGATGAACAAACTTTCCATCCCATCTTTTATATCCCTCTCGAGGCAAAATCTCAGTTCTTTTCAGCATACAATGAAGTTGTCAGGGCACTTCCCTCCCCTATTCCTTCAGGAAAACATCTGCCTCCTTGACAATTACAGAAGGGCTGCACCTCATTGGGTAATTAACCTGAAAAGATGGCTTGCAAATGGCATTGAGCCAGGACAAGCAGATGTTGTCCCTGGTACCGAGCTGCTGAAGAGGTCAAATGTTCAGCAACAGGCCTATTTTGTCTTTTGCCTTATGGGGATGTTCTGGTTGTGTGATGAGCTTATTCCTTTTGCCCTGTATGAAATCAGAGGTGGTTCAGGGTGTATTGATTGACTGATTAGATCATTTCAAAGGCAGACTCATCTTTAACGCAATTATGCAGTTGAATCTGACTTCAAGATTGGAGGGCTGCAAATAGCTTGTCTGCATGCAATTCAATTGACATCACCTTTTGCATTCATGACAGTTGTCGTTACGCGAACACTGTAATCAGAGATCTGCCAAATACGTGAAAATAAATTGGGTATTAATAAGCGAGCACTTGAAACGCCCTTGTTCTAGTTCTTGCCGACAAGCGACACAGGTTTGGATCATCTCCTTGGGGCAAGCTGGGCTGATGTGGATTAATGCCAGGCCACTGGGGAGATTGGAACTCAGTGGGGCCAGAGCCTGCTCTACTACTGCCTGTTCTATAGGAAAGTCCCCAATGGACTTTGGAACAGCCTTTGTTTCCTGGGAGAATAACTTCAAGTGTGGGTGATTCCTCCTTTGCATCCTCACTAGCCTCTCAGACTGTCTACAGTGGAATTCCCTATGTCCTCCCCCCTTTCCCCAATCCCATTCCTCTTCCTAGGTTCTTGATCGCTGTTGAGGATGCCAACATTTTTCCATTTACTCGGGTTTTCGAGACTAGCAATGTCTTGGATCCTTCACTCCCCCTCATAAACCACATCCAAGCTATTGGCAAATATTGTAAATTTTGCTTCCGAAACATCTCTTGTATCTTTCTCTTATTCTATACTCATATAGCCATCATCCAAAAAAGGGACCTCATCACCTCTTGGAGGATTGCAACAGCCTCCTAATTAATTTTCCTCCCTCCAGTTTCTTCCATTTCTAATTTATCCTCTACCTAGCTTCCAAATAAGTATTGCTAAGGTATGATTCTGAACATGTCCCTCCTTTACTCAAGAACCTTCAATGGCTCCCTCCTGCTTCTAGAATTGCATGTAAACTCCTCTGTCATATAAAACACTTCACAATGCGTCTTCAATCTACCTTTCCACACTGATTTCCCACTACTCCCCTCACCCATAAATGTTCCATTCCAACTGGAGTGACCTGTCTGCTGCTCCCTGCACATCACGTTCCATCTTCTAATTCTGTCACTTTGTACCTTTGTATATGCTGACCCCTGTGGGTCATCTATCCTCATCTCTAAATCTCTGACTTTTGGGGCAGCTAGGTGGAGCTGTGAATAAAGCTCTGGCCTTGGAGTCAGGAGGACCTCAGTTCAAATCCAGCCTCAGACACTTAACGCTTACTAGCTGTGTGACCCTGGGCAAGTCACTTAACCCCATTGCCTCACCAAAAAAAAAAAAAGTAAATCTCTGACTTTCTTCAAGGCTTAGCACTCAGCACACAAGGCTTAGCCTTAGTCCCCTCCTCCACATTACCTTTCCTAATCTTCTCTTCCCTCTTCGATTGGTAATGTCCTCCTGCCCAAAATTACCTTGTGTGTACTTTCTGCATAATTTGTATCAACTCGTCAGTATTCATGGAGTTTCTTCCAGTTCCAAGAGCTTTCAACATGGAAAGTGCAAACTTAATTTTTTTTTGGATAACTTTCAGTATGATTTATTTCCCTTGTAATCCTATTCTTATATCATGCATTTAAAAATACTCTTATGAGGAGGAGTTGATAGGTTTCACCTGATTGCTTAAGGGGGACATGACATAAAAAGGCTAAGAAGCCTATCTAGAAAAAAAATATATGCCCCTTGAGGACAAGGACTGTTTTGCTTTTGTTGTTGTTTTCATTTCTTTTTAAAATTTTATTTTTAGCATCCATTTAAAAATTTTGAATTCAAAATTCTCTCCATCCTTCCTATGCTGCCTCCACACCTTGAGAAGAAAAGTAATATGATACCAATTATACATGTAAAGTCATGCAAAACATATTTCCGTATTAGCCACATTGCAAAAGAAAACACATGCAAAAAGCCCAATCAACATTTTTTAAAAAGTAAAAAAAATATGCTTCAATATGTACCCAGTTCATTAGTTTTCTCTCTGGAGTTGGATAGCACTTTTCATCATGGGTCTATTGGAATTGTCTTGGATCATTATTTTGATCAGAGTAGCTAAGTCTTTCACAGTCAATCATCTTTACATGTTATAATGCTGTTAATATACACAGCGTTCTCCTGGTTGTGCTCACTTTACTTTGCATCAGTTTATATAAATCTTCCCATGTTTTTCTGAAGCCATCCTGCTCATCGTTTCTTATAGCACAATAGTGTTCCATCATAATCATATACCACAACTTGTGTAACTACTCTCCAGTTGATGGGCATCCTCTCAATTTACAACTCTTTATCACCACAAAAAAAAGCTACTTAATATTTTTTGTACATATAGGTTCTTTCCCCCTTTCTTTGATCTTTTTGGGATACAGACCTAGTATTGGTATTGCTGGGTCAAAGGGTATGCAAGTCTTATAGCCTTTTGGGGTTATAGTTCCAAATTGTTTTATATAATGGTTGGACCAGTTCACAACTTCACCAACAGTGCATTAATGTACCTGCTTTTCCACATCTCCAGCATTTGTCACTTTCCTTTTCTGTCATAATAACCAATCTGATAGATGCAAGGTTGTTTTAATTTTCATTTATCTAATCAATAGTGATTTAGAGCATTTATGTGTGACTATTGATGTATTTGATTTCTTCTTTGGAAAATAGCCTTTGACCATTTATCAATTTGAGAATGGCTCTTATTTTTATAAATTTGGCTCAGATCCCTACATCTTTGAAAATTGAGGTCTTTATCAGAGAAACTTGCTGTAAAATACTCTTCTCCCCCATTTTCTGCTTTTAATTTTGACTATGTTGTGCCTTTGCCTTTGTAACCTCTGCAGTTGGCATAGAACATGGCAAATTATTAATGCTTAATGTTTGTTGAATGAATTAATAATTTTCTTTCCTTGATGAACCGTTCCAAACCATCACCCATAACTAGGTTTGATGTTCTGTGATGTGACTTAACCATGACATGCTGTCATCTTCATCTAATTTTGGTGAGCCAGAAAATGTCTTTAGTGTGGGGTTCTTTACATTCCCTGTATCTAGGGCCATGCTGGGTCTTAGAGGGAATTATGGACAAATGGCAAAGGATATAGTGTTGAGGATCCTACCTGGTCTTTATACAGCCTGTGACTGTAGCTATACTAAATGACTTTGACATTACAAGGATATGAGATGTCATTCCTCTACAGATATAAATCACAAGCTCTTTTTACCTAAACAAAAATAATAATTCTCAAGACACGTCCAAAAAATCTGTAGAGGCCTAAGTTCCTTTCCCTCCCCCCCCTTAATTTTTCCTTCTATAACTTAACATCTAAGCACCTAGCTGTGTCTTGCACATACCTAAAGTATGATAAATACAGTTAAAAAAAAAATCAATGAATCATGTATACCAGTCACAAGCTAGTTGATTTTGATGAATAAGTCAAACCTTCAACAATGAATTACTTTAGTACAAAAAGTACCAGGTTTAGAGTCAGTGGGTATGTGCATGTGACTTCTCTATGCCTCACTTTCCTTCTTCATAAAATGGGAGATTACCTTGCAAGACCCCTAGGATTCTTTCCAGATCAGCATCTTATGAGTGACAAGGTATTTTCAATCCTTTTTGGGGGAGAGGAGGGGTGGCACAGACAGCTGGATTTTGCTTTGTTAGTTGCTTAAAATAAGGAGAACATTATTTGTAGCATAGAGCTTAGTTTTACAGGGATTATTGTGTGTATTTGTGCACAATGACATCTGGCTGGTTGGGTTTCTTATTTGGTTAATCCCATGAAATCAGATAGAGTTAGTAGAGAACTCTTGTTTTGGTCCAAAGAATTCTTCCCAACTCACTTACTATTTTAGCAATCAATGGCAAAATTGCAAGGCTGGAGACCTGTGCTACTTTTATCTTTGATCTGATTTATGTCATTGTTTTGATTAGAATTTGGGGGGGAGGCATCAATTTGCTGCTGAAATCTTTGGAATGGTTTTTGTCTCTGCATAGGTTGAGTTAGGCTCACCAGGCTTATGCCAGGTCAAAAACCTTTGAGATGGATCGGTGACCTCTGGGTTGATTAAGCAAATTGCTTTCTGAGCTAAAGCCTGATTTTCCACCTGTTACAACAGCAGCTTCTGAGTCCCACCTGGAGGGTGCTTCTAAAAACCATATTCCAGCTAATGATGCCCTACAGTTGAGAGAGTTGATTAGCTATTGTTGTCTTGATACTCACAGTGGCAGAAACCACAGATGCTGCACTTACTGGGCTAAGAGATGGTTATGATATTTTGTGGACGCAATTGATATTTCACAAAGAGGAGGTAGAAAAATTCACAGCTATCATTTTTTTTGTCTGCTACCTCTAAGGTTTTACTTCTTTGGAAATACCTTGTTGACTCACTTGTGCCATTAAACTGAAGTTCACTCTAGGACCTATTTGATTTATGCATTGTTAGGTTTTCCATATCAAGGGATAGCTAATAGCTCCTTGATGAGCTAGTTCAAGAATTTCTCTGTGTTCAGGACTCATAGTATTCGGAACCAGGTGTTCAACTCTTGAAATTCTTTTTAAATTCTACTATTTCCTAGGAATAGGACAGAAGGGGGAAAATAGGGCACAGCTATGTCCACTTGGAAGACGAGCTTACAACATTATCCATTGAGAAGAGGCAGTATAGGGCAGAGGAAAGAATGCGGGCTTGGAAGACATACGATCTTGTTTCAAAAATCCCGCCTCTGACTCATTAGGTTCCTCCTTAAACCTCAGGTTCCTCATGTATAAAATAAGATGGTTGAACTAGATGGCTTCTGAGGTCTCTTTGGACTCTAAATATATAATCTCATTATTTACTTCCTGATCACCAAAATTGGGCATTTAGACCTCTAGATGTCTAAGGTTTCCAGACTTTCTCCTAACTACTCCATTCCTTAGCTATATGATGGTTTTTGTCTCTGTGTAGGTTGAGTTGAGCTTACCAGGATTACGTCAGGTCAAAAACCTTTGAGATGGTTGATTAAGCAAATCGCTTTCTGAGCTAAAGCCTGATTTTCCACCTGTTACAACAGCAGCTTCTACGTCCCACCTGGAGGGCTCTTCCAAAAACCGTATTCCAGCTAATGATGCCCAGGTAATTTTTCTGCAATGATTTCTTTTTTAGCAGCTTAGTACTTGCTATAGTGCATGTGGCCTTCTAGGTCCTTGGGTGCGGCCTTTTGACTGAGTCCAAGTTTTACAGAACAAATCCTTTTACTAAGAGGATTTGGTCTGTGCAGTTTGGATTCAGTCAAAGGGCCTCACTTGAGGACCTAGAGGGCCACATGTGGCCTTGAGCCTGCAGGCTCTCCACCCTTGGTATAATGGAGAGATTCCAGGCCTTCAAAGCAGTCCCACCTCTGAAACTAGTGAACTGTGTGACCTTGGGGAAGTTACTTAACCTCTATGAAGGGGAAAGGGTATAAGCATTTATTAAATGCCTACTCTGTACCGGGCACTGTGCTAAGTTCTTTACAAATATTATTTGATCCTCACAACAATCCTGAGAGCTCTGTGCTGTTGTTGTCCCCATTTTTACAGTTGAGGAAACTGAGACAGACAGAAGTTAAGTGTGTTGCCTAGAGCCATACGGCTTGGGAGTATCTGAATCTGGATTTGAACTCAGGTCTTCCTGACTCCAGGCCAAGTGGTCTCTCCATTGCACCACATAGCTCCTTTAGACAAGGCCCTAAGTTATCTACTAAATCACTGAAGGGGTGTGATCTGCCTTGGTAGAGAAATTCCCATGTTGAGAAACATCACAGACCTGATGCTCATTTGTAACACATTCTTGAGTTTCCTTTTCCACAATGAAGTATCTATCACTATGGAAATATCTTAAAGACTATGTTCTAATAGTCTTTTCATAATTTGATTTGGGTTCTTGTTTTCTACAATTACTTTTATTCCTCTTCCATTAATACCAGGAATATTTACCAATCTTATGAGCCCAAATGAGGAGCAGAGAAGGGAGGAAAGTAGGGAAACATGGTCTGTTTCATGCCTGTCTTGTGTGGGTTATTGGAAAAAGGGGAGAGATGGAAAAACATTTCTTTCCCAAAATATATCTCCCTTTCGTTCTCCTGCTCTTGATGAATCAATCAATCAATAGTTATTAAGCACCAACTTTGTGCCTTGATATAACTGAATTGTTACACTTAATTGGGATGGGTCTTTTGGTAGAGGTATCAACCTGCAAATATGATTTTGGGATAATGACTAGTAAGCCCCCCCCCATCTCCACCAAGAAGAATGGAAACTACTTGTCCCATTATAAAGTCTCTGGCTGGAGAGAATTCTGGGTATTTTTATGCATACATTTTGTTAGCCTTCTCCACTGTTTATGTTTTTCTATTGAATATTGCTTACGTGTAGCCCTGAGAGATATGCAGTGTGAGGTGGTAGTTTCTGAGAAACCTAAAGTGTGGTTGTTTCTTTGTTAGAGGCAAACTGTTTAATGCACAAAGAAAAACCACTGGCAGTTCCAGAATGTTGCATGAGACCATGTCTAAACAACCAATCAATAATTCAATAATCAACATGTATTTATTGTATGTAAGCTATATGCCAGGCGCTGTGCCAGAGCTTGTTAAAGAAAGAAAAGTGAAGCCAGTCCCTGCTCTCAAGAAACTTACATTCTAATGGAAGGGACAAAATGGAAATAATTAGGTACCTACAATATCCATACAGAGTAGATGGAAGTTAACCTGATAGAAGAAAGCTCCAACATGTGGGAGGCCAAGAAAGGCCTCCTGGGCAAGGTGGTACATGAGCTGAGTATTCTTTAGGAATTTTATTAGCTCTTTGTAAATGGGGCATTACCCTCATGTTGCATGCTTCCCTTTGGGAAGGGCATCCTACCTCTTCATGGGGACTATTGTCCCAGTACTTCACCTGGTTCACAAGTAGCAGGAGCTGCCAGCTGCCATAACAATGTCTCAGGTATGCCATCACATTGTTTCTATGCCTTTTCCCCAAATACTTTGTATAATGCCACTACATTGTGTTTTGATATAATTATTAATGTTTAAGATTTATAAAAAAAATTCTTCCATATTTTCAAGTCTAATGTCTTTCATTTGTTTTGACTATATCAAATTTTCTCAGTATCAGGATTCCCTTTAAGTTGATATTAACAATTTAGCCAGCTAGGTGGTGCTGTGAATAAAGTGTAGGCCCAGAGTAGGGAAAACCTTAGTTTAAATCCAGCTCCTGACATTTACTAGCTGTGTGACTCTGGGCAAGTCACTTAGCCTCTTACTGTCCCATTCTTTTCATCTATAAAATGGACATAAAAATAGTATGCCCCACTCAGGAGTGTTGTGAATATAAAATAAGACAGTAATTATAAAGTGCTTTGCAAATATTAAAACAATATATAAATGCTAGCAACTATTATTATGCCTTATATTTTTGAGTGTGAGAAATCTACGATTTTACTTTTAGGGAAAAAAAAGAACCTAGGATTTTCCCAAACAGGTCACTGGTTTTAATATAAGATTATCTAAAAATGTATGCTTCTAACAGAGAACTGTGAACAAGAAATGATTTTTAAAATTATCCAAGAGATATATAACTGGAAAAGAAGGGCGGCCAGTTATGTCACAAGAGCGAGAAATAACTCAAGGATAGGGAATGTACAACACTAGTACCCATGGCAAGGCAAGAGACATAAAGAAAAGCCCTCACCATATTGAGTGAATCCCCTATAAAGTAATGAGAAGGTATGGACCAGAGTTGTATAGTGAGTGGACATGGCTGATTTGCAATTTTCAAATAGAGGGAAAGAGAGAGCACCCATGTGGCTAAGATCACAAATTGATTGACTCTTATATAGATATTTTTATATCTATATGATATTTGATATATATGATATCTATATGATTTCAAAGGATATGTATGCATGTATGTAATTATACACAGTCATACATATACACACAAGAACACATGTATGTATGTGTGCATGTACATACATTATGCATGTATATACATGTGTGTGTATTTGTGTATCCTTGGTAAAATGATCAGCTCATAATTTGGTTATGTAGGCTTTGTTCCATTGTTTTGGTTATGTCACCTTTTCATGACTCTATTTGGGGATTTCTTGGCAAAGATACTGGACGGCCATTTCCACTTATTTTATAGGTGACAAAAGTGTGGCAAACAGGGTTAAATGACTTGCCCAGGGTCACACAGCTAGTAAATAGCTGAGGTTGGATCTGAACTCAGGTCTTCCTGACTCCACACTTGGTGCTCTCTCCAATGTTTTGCCCCTAAATGTAGGTTAAGGATTATTTTTCTCAACAAAGGGTCTCGTGAAGATCTGGTGGATTTAGTAAACAAGCAAGTCAACTCAAGCTAAAAATGTGATAATGGAGAAAAGTGAATATGATCAGAGACAACAGTGAAGATAATGCAGTAATCAGGAGACATGCTGGCCAATGATGATGCTCGTCACTTCTCAGACCTTACCTACTCAGTTCTGAGGAACACATTATAAAGGGAACTAGGAGAGACTAGAGCATGCCCAGTGGAAGAGGAATCTGGAAATAATGTCATATAATAGGTGGTCGAAGGAAGTAGGTTTGACTTCAGAAAGA
The DNA here is from genome assembly GCF_003287225.1 of Phascolarctos cinereus. Taxonomy (NCBI): domain Eukaryota; kingdom Metazoa; phylum Chordata; class Mammalia; order Diprotodontia; family Phascolarctidae; genus Phascolarctos; species Phascolarctos cinereus. The sequence continues at coordinate 22,244,268 of NW_027556180.1, forward strand.
ATAGATGTAACAAATATTGTAACATGATTCTTAGTTGTGATTCAAATCAAATTAAGAGTGTTTTAATACAAGTTTGGAGATATATTCTACTCAATTTCTATTAAGGCTTGATTGATAAAAGACATTGGAAAAGGTATATATCTATCTATCTATCTATCTAGCCATCTATCTATATCTATTGATAGATAGATGGCTAGATAGATAGATAGATAGATAGATAGATAGATAGATAGATAGATAGATAGATAGATAGATATAGATTTGCCTTACTTTAAAAGCTGACTCTACAGGAATGTTCTACATTACTAATTGATGACAGTAAATTGGCAGCTATGTGGTGTTATACAGAGAGCACCAGACTTTGAATAAGGAACACCTAAAAGTTCAAATCTTGCCTAAACACTTCATAGCTTTGTAATGCTGGGCAAGTCCTTTCACCTCTGAATGCTTCAGTTTCCTCATCTGTAAAATGAGTGTAACCTTCTAGGGGTATTATAACAATTAAATAAGAAAACAAATAAAGTGATTTGCAAACCTTAAAGTGGGATATGGATACTAGTTATTATTAATCATTTCAATAGAGTTGTATTTTTTAAATAAAAGATTCATCTATATGGCTATAACTTTAAGAAGAAGCTTAGGGAAAGATCCCCATCTCAACCTCAGACGAAAGAGAGTCCAATTCATGTGTCTGAGATGTCTAACACTGATCAAATATTAACTGCTTGAAAAAAGTCTTAATGGAAAGTGAAACCTCTTGGGGACAAAAGCTACAAATCTCAGCTTTGAGTGAGACCAGAAGCATCATGTGTTGCCACCAGGGGTCTCAAAATTATATTTTGAAAAAAAGCATCTACAAAAATGAGCGTCTTGGAGATATGATTCTGTTCTGCCACTGTTACAAGCTGACTCCATTACGTTTTTATTTCTTGAGCATCTACTACTGCTAATATGGAGCCAGTGCATGTGAGTAGGACGAGATGTCCTTTTCATTTGATTCCTGTGTGCCTTGGTTTGTGGCTAGCACTGCTGGTGGTGATGAAATCTCCCCATCTCTCTCAAAGATTACCAGCCTTCAGAAAAAAAAAATATGGTCTCACCCATCTTTTGTCCATATTTAGAGCTTTGCGCTTATGAATCACTCTAAAGATGGTGCATCTCATTTGGGAAGCAGACTATAGAATGTTAAGCTTTCTTGAAATGCCGTTTTGTTATTGGTTGGCTTAATTACAGTGAGCTTATTTCAGAAACCATTTGAGAAAATTTTCTCTTGAATTTAGATGGGATGGATGCTTGCCAGTGAAATGAAAGTTATGATCCCTATTATTTATCAGTCTAAGTTGAAATTTCATTATTTTTGAGAGGAGTTCTAATTGGGGGAAGTGAAGGTCAGTGTGACTTTTGGGAAAAAAATCTGAATTCTGGAACATTTGAGAAGAAATGAAGTGTTATTACTTGTAGTGCATACATGCACTAAATGCATGTGGGGTATAAGGGAGAGCTGGGCTATATTTCTTAGGGAACCTGCTGTAACAAATAGATAATTATTTGCAATTAGAAATTCATTGTCTGAAAGCAAGGACTGCTGCTAAAGTGCTATTGAAACCCTAGTTGGCTTTCACTCTTCAGTAGACTACACATTTCCCTAATTGATGTCATTTGTTTGCTAACCAGTCATTTTAGGTAGAGATAGACAGACACACACACATATGCATGCGTACGTACTAATGATATGAGAAAAAAATCAAATTCATCTCAGCTGTTTTCCACCATTTATGTAATGTCTATATCATCATTAATTCAAGCTCTAAAACTTATATGCTATGAAATTTCAAAAGTCCTGAGATGAATCCTTCCTGATCCCCAAACCAGACCAGTGTCTACATCATTGATAGTTTAGGGATCAGGAAGACCTGGGTTCAAATCCTGCACTTCACCCATTGGACTATATAATTATGTGGAAGTATTCTACAGATATGTTACAGATGAGTTATATATCTGCATTGAAAGCAATTTCCAGACTAGGAGCTCCTTACTACAGATAAAATCACAGGGCCAGACCAAAAATAAAAATAACATCAGAATTACACACTCTTCCTTTTCTCCTTCTTTTCTTCCTTCCTTCCTTCCTTCCTTCCTTCCTTCCTTCCTTCCTTCCTTCCTTCCTTCCTTCCTTCCTTCCTTCCTTCCTCCCTTTCCTTAGTGAGTGGGTCTCCTGTGGAATTTTCCTATAACAAATATGATTCCTGTCAAGAAAGATTTACAGAAATAGAAGAAGAAAGATGGCTGGCTGGCCAATTATGTTTACATCAAGTAGCAAAATACCTTTTTTCCTAAATATATTTGGTAGAGAGGTAAACTCATTGGTAACTGCCATGCTTTGACAGTGGAAAACCCTTGTGCTTGGGAGGCCAGTTATGGAATTTTGAATTTAAGTTTCTTTCAAAATCATTCTCTATCTACTGTGGGCTTTAATTCAACTCATGAAAACCCAGTGTGGGAGAAATCACCTGCTATTCCAAAGTCTCTTTCTAATGTTTTGCTTAATTTGCTTACCCCTGCTAACTTAGAAACCATTAGCATGTTCTGGTCATGACACTCATACAATTACCTAGCATCCTGCTGTGTTTTCACATAGAGTTATGAGACAGCACAGCCACTACTCCTGATGGACTCATGTACCTTCAAAAATCCACTGTGAAGTTTTAGGTAATGCCTTATTCACTTTATTTCTTATACAAGTACCAACAATAATGATACATTAGTAGAAAGTCAGCTCCCTGAGTGAAAGGAATGTTTTTTTTTTCATCCCAAGCACCTCCATGTTCAACTCCAGTGACTCATTGTAGTGTTGAGGCGACCTTAAATTCTTGAATGCTGTGCTACTAGAGTTCAAGCTTTGTAAGGTTCTATCATGCTAGAAAGGTTTCCAATATGTTCTTAGCAATAGACTATGCCACTTTTGTGATGACCAACCTAGCTAAGGACAAGGAGGCTCATTACCTGGTCTGGTTTGGTCACTTGCTGATGAAGTCTTTACCATGACAAACTAGAAAAGTACACAATGGCCCTTAGTTCCTCAGCAACACTAGAAAAGCGGGGCAGAGGGGATTTAGGAAGCATACAGTTTTAAAACTGTCTAAAAATTTGCATGTGTATGTTAATAGTGTAAATGTAAAATTGTTGTTCCACGACCAATGAGTGGACATACTACAGCAGGGACTGAATTCTATTAATTTTGATATTTATTCTCACTATAAATGAAACTAGATGAAACAACAAAGTTGCAAATAAATGGAAGGATAGATCGTAGGTTCCCTTTAGAGAGCCAAAAAAGGGAAAAAAAAAGGAATGTCATAGTTGGTTTTATTACGTATCAAAAGGTAACAAGAAACTCATTTCATTAGATATTTGATCATTTCATATTTAACTAACCAGGTGCACCCATTTACTGAAGGCTCTGTTCTGATTGCAACAAGTTGTAATATGTTGCAAACTACTAGAGGAACTAACTATGCATAAAAATTACCTTTAAACATTCACACAGGGAAAACCAAGCGGATGAAGAAAATCTATTGCCTAGATTACAACATGCAGTTAGGTGGAAAACCTAGATATTCATCTGGGATAGATAGTGCAAATGGACTATCCATTGAGTGATGAATTAAACAGAAGTGCACAGTGGATTGCTTTCAGGATATTTCAATACCCCTTTCATTATCCAAGCTTCTCCGGACACTAGTCCTCCTCTTTTTAGCGCAGGTGTTCTATGATCGATGTTGCATGACAGGCTGCACACCGAAGTCTTGGAGAAATTAAGAGTGAGGATCACACATTACCGTGCAGTCAATGGAAAGGTGTATGGTGCCTGTGAAGAGTCCTGAACACATGATAAGCCCTTTGGGCCTTTGAAGAAGGAGCACTCTAAAGAATGTTATCATGGAAATGTGAATGAAAAGAAGACAGGGTGGTCACTTGGCAAGAGCAAAGGATTCTTTTAGTATCAAGAAAAAAGGAGAGAGGTCTCTGTAGCTTTACTTCCAAGGGTGGACACGGATAAGTATTTCCAATGACCAAAAGTTATGTATGTGTTGCTATTTGCATCACTGAAAGAAAGTTCCACATTGATGAAATCATGGATTCATTTATGCATTCAGTCGTGATGACTCTATACTAGGCAGGGGAATCATGGCCTGACCAAGGTGAGAGTTGTGTGCAGGATCCTAATCACTGGACGGTTTAGGAATTCTTTCTTTCTTCTTTTTGCTGTTCAGTCATTTCATGTGTCCAATGCTCTGTGATCTCATCTGAGGTTTTCTTGGCATAGATGCTAGAGTGGCTTACCATTTCCTTCTCCAGCCCATTTTACAGATGAGAAAACTGAATCAAACATGGTTAAGTGACCTACCCAGGGTCACACAGTTAGTAAGTATCTGAAGCCAGACGTGAACTTAGGAAAATGAGTCTTGCTGATTTGAGGTCCAGTGTTCTATCCATTGTGACACCTAGCTTCTCTCTTTCTATTTATAATGGTTTTTCTCCATCCCACTTCTGTGTCTCAACAGTCAGACAACAGTAAGTTAGTTATGAATAGTTTAAGATTCACCCTTATTCTTTATGAAATTTCTGTCTGAACACATATAAAAGAAAGATTGTTTCAAATCACTCTTGAACTTTCCTTTCTACCCACTTAATGATGTGGCAGACATTTAAGTTGAGTTAAAGTCAGGAGAATATTTCCAAAGTTCTAAGAGAATAAAGACATATCTTTTGTCTATAAAGTACATCCATCCATCTATCTATCTATCTATCTATCTATCTATCTATCTATCTATCTATCTATCTATCTATCTGTATATGTATGTGTATATGTATATGTATATGTATATGTATATGTATATGTATATGTATATGTATATGTATATGTATATGTATATGTATATGTATATGTATATGTATGTGTGTGTATATATATACATATATATATTTGTGCCAGTAACTGAGTTTCAGTAAAGATTTCAGCAAATAGAATGAAGACAAATATTTTCAAAGTGTATATAAATGACAATGTTAACAATGGAAGAGAAAAATTGATTTTTTTTTGTTTCAGAATTTCTTTGCCTACTAAATTGATTAAAAACATGCAAACATCTTCTGTCTACTCTGTTCACATAACCATTTTAGCAGTGGATGCAATTTTACCTCTTAGGGGTTGACTTTAAAGTGAATAAGGCAGTGATCCTTGTATATAGTTTTGTATATCGAGCTGTCAAGTTTAAGCAGCTTTGGGATGAAAGAGACTGTGAAAATGGGAGATCATTATCCTTACCCTAAGTCAAATCCAATCCTTTAAATCATATTCCAAGTTTCTACACCAGAGAGCGACTCAATCGAAGTGGGGTCTAAAATGCCAAAGGCACTTTAATGAGCCCAGGGTGTATAGTCAGACTCGAAATGCTCAAGGCTTTAGGAAGTTCTATAATATTAAGAATATATATCATTCTTGAGGCTTAATCCAAGGAAACCTGAGATTCTGCTGTTGCATTTTTAAAAAAAATAGATTTCTGAAGTTAGCAGGAGCCATAAACAGAGGTTCCCTGAATGGATTCATAAGCCTTTTCAAGTTTTATATAGGCTTATATGCGATGAGTAAGTTATCAGTTTATGGTGTTAGTAATGTGGTTATTTTTCTAGTATTATCAGTAAACTAACAAAGAAAAAGTCAGCTTGACTTAAATACATACAAAAGCTGTCTATGGTTGTTTATTCTACTTCTCCTCTTACTCTCTTCTAAACCTTCTGCAGTTTGGTTTCTGACCTCATTGCTTGACTGAAAATGTGTTCTCCAAAAATACAAATACATTTCTAAGACTTTCTCTGTCTTCTTGGATATATTTCCTTCTGTGGATTTTTGTGTTGCTGCTCTCTCTTGCTCCTTCTTCTAGCTGACTGTCTGCTCCTTCTCAGTCTCCTTTGCTGTATCTTCATCCAGATCGCTCCCATTATCTCTGAGTCTATGTCGAGGCTTTATCTTGGGTTCTCCTCTCTTTTATCTCTACCTTCCTACTTGGTGACCTTAACAGTGTCCACGGGTTACTTTAAAAAAAAAAAAGGAAGTCATATAGAATAAAGATTCACAGTTTCATGTATAATCCTCTTTTTCTGTTCTACTGTGTACATGGCAGTGCTAATTGAATTTGCTATTTGCTAAGTTCTGAATTAAAAAAAATAGCAAACACTCCAACTTTTGTATGAGACCATTCCTTATACCCTCTGGTGGTAATTCCATCCCCTGGCCTGTGTGCTTGGTGTGCGTGTACATGTATGCTAATGTACCCATTTATATGCATGTTGTCTCTCTGATAAAAGTTCCTCCAGGTTAAAAACTATACTTTTTATATTTTAGTACCAGTGCCAAGCACAGTGCCTGGCACATAATTGTTCTACATAAATGTTTGATGTCATGCATATATAGAGACATACAAGGAAAACCCCACATGATTTGAATGCCAAGTGATGTGACTGATTCATAAGTATATAAGAATTCATGAATTTTCAATTAATATTGTCCCATTATCAGTAGTTGCCTTGGGAAACTACTTATTCCAAGAGACCTGGGATGTCAATGGCCACACATTTAAATCCTTCAAGGATGAGTTGGATTTTGAAAATGGACCAAAAGTTATGGGGATTACTGACTGGCAAATAAAATGACAATTCAAGTTAGTAAATGTCTCCCCACACAACCTTTTTGTTAAAAATGAAAACATGACTACAGAAGAATGATGCTGATTTTCTCTTGTGATTCATATACTGTGTGTGAAGGTAGGTTCAGAAATGGAGTTCAAGGGCATTTGGAGTTGAGGCAGACCTATTCCCACCTTCCTTACACCCCAGGGTTATGTGCAGGTATGGCCTACTCTGAGGACAAACTGCCAAAAATACAGTCATTCAATTGTCTGTCTTCTGGAAATGAGGTAATGAGACTAAGAAAGAAGCTCCTCTCATCAGTCCCATCATCATGTTCATCAGCACGACACCAATGGGGCATTTTAGGTGTGCACATTTTCAGGTAATGAGAGCAATTTCATTGAGTTGATCTTAAAAGGTGCTTATTCCTTTTAGAGGATAATAGATGCATTAGAAAAAGTTCTAGCAATGGCAAAATTCCTTGACAGTGCAGCTTAGAGTACTGTGTATATAATTAAGCACTTAGCAAAAAGATTTCTTCTTCATATAACTGTTTAACTTCAATAAATTGATTTTGTCATAATCTGGAAGTGTCATATTATACTGCAATTGTGTGTTGGCCATATCCCCCTGCTTATGTGCACATTGTATACTTCTAGAGTTCTGTGTGATTTAACTGAGACAAAGTAATTAAATTTATTGACTCATCACAACTTTCTATCTTTAAATATTTCCTTTTATCTTTAAAATATTTAAAATGCAGATTCATCATTGAGGTCACTAGATTTGGACACATATTCTTTGATTATTCATCATGACAGCATGTGTTTAACATTTTGGATATCGTTTTTCTTTGATAAAATTTCCACTTTTCATGGTTAGTCTTGTTTTTAGCCTTCAGATTTTTGATGTGGTTTAAATCAGGTGAGTTTCCCAGCCATAGACATATATTCACTCTCATCTTTTTGATAAATTTTTTAAACTATATTAACTTTGGCACATTGCAAGGTCATGCTGCTGTTTTTGCTCTCCATTTATGAATTTCTATAAATCTAGAACAATTCTGCTTCTCATTTGATCAATATTTTTTATGACACTTCACCATTTCCTCAACGGTGATGAGATTGCTTTTTTCCTTAATAACATTTTATTATTTTTTCCAATTTCATGTAAAGATAGTTTTCAACATTCATTTTTGTAAAATGTTGAGTCCCAAATTTTTCTCTCTTCCTTTCTTCCCTCCTCCCTTCCCGTGACAGCAAGGAATCTGATACAGGTTATACATGTATAATCATGTTAAACATAGTTCCACATTAGTCATGTTGTGAAAGAAGAATTAGAACAAAAGGGAAAAACCATGAAAAAGAAAAAAACAAAAAACAGCAAAAAAGTGAAAATAGTATGCTTCAATCTGCATTCAGACTCCATAGCCTTTTCTCTGCATATGGAAGTCTTTTGGAATTATCTTGGATCATTATATTGCTGATAAAAGCGAAGTCTATCGTAGTTAATTATTACACAGTATTGCCATTGCTGTCTACAGTGTTCTCCTGGTTCTGCTCACTTTACTCAGTCTCAGTTCACGAAAGCCTTTTCAGGTTTTGCTGAAATCCATCTGCTCATCATTTCTTATAGAATAATAGTATTCCGTTACATTCATAAACCACAACTTGTTCATCCATTCCCCAATTTATGGGCATTCTCTCAATTTCCTCTTCTTTGCCACCATGAAAAGAGCTGCTATAAATATTTTTGTACAAGTGAGTCCCTTGCCCTTTTTTATGATCTCTTTGGAATACAGACCTACTAGTAGTATTGCTGGATCAAAAGGTACACACAATTTGGTTGTCCTCTGGGCATGGTGATGAGATTTCTAAGCTTACTGTAACAAAAAATTTCCAAAATCACTTGGGTGGGGGGCTGGAAAGGTTTGGATGTTTTAAAATCTGATGAAGATGCTCAGATCTAAAAGGTTTATACAAACTTCTGAAAAGAGTTTTGGTAAGACTTTGAATAAGAAATCGAGTTATATCAGTAAAAAAAATGCTTGTTTGTCAAAGTTTAGTTCTCTAATCTTTTTTATCGTCTGGCCCATGATAAGGGGTCTTTTTCTTTTCTTCATTGCAACAGTTAGTAGCTATTGCTTTATCTTCTCATTATTCTTTCAACTTTAGGAAACCTACGCCACAGTAGAGAGTAATCAAAAAACAATACATCCAGTTCAAAGGTCTTTTAAATGTCTTGGCTAGTTTTCTGAGGATGAATCAGACTGTTTTGAAGCTACAATTTATTGCTTTTTTTCCCCATTTTGACCAAATTTCACCTTTTTCTTGAAAGCAAGCATTTTTGATTCTGAGCTTGAAGGAACCTTTAAATGTCCTTCACTTTTCTGTGACAACCATTGTTGCAATATCACTAATAGTTACCTGAAGTGTACTCTATAAGAACTACACCTTTTGAATGATTTTCTTGGAACAGTATACATTCTTACTAAAAGCACACAGACACAAAAGAAAAATGAATCGTTTGTGTGATGGCACAGTTATACTCTATTGCTTCGTTTCCATATACTATTATTTATTTAGCTACTCCCTAATAGAAGGACACTCACTTTCTATCCAGTACTGTACTTTTGCTTCCCCCCCCAAAAAAAAAGACTGCTATGAATAGGTTGGTATATATGGGTCCATTTGTTCCGTTCTTCACTTTTTTGGTACACACACACACACACACACACACACACACACACACACACACACAGCAGCAGCATTCTTCCTTCTCCTTTGTGAACCACATGGAACTTTCCCAAAAACTGACCCTAGAGATATGGTAAACAAATGTTAAAATGCAGAAGTATTCAATGCATCCTTTAGGGACAAAAAAACAAACAGAATACAAATTGGTTTAGGGACCACAAATTAAAAATATAGATACAAATGGAGACTTAACAATGAAATATTAAATAATGAGTGCATCAAAGAACAAATTATAGAAAAAAATAACTGCAAAAGAAAATGATATTGATGAAAAAATATACCAAAACTTTTGGGATCTAGCTAAAGCAGTCCTCAAGGGAAAAAACCTTATCCTTACAATTAAACATTAGCAAAATTGAAAAAGAGAAGATTAACAAACTGAATATGCATATTAAAAATTAGAAAATCAACAAATAAACATAATAATCACAAATGAGGAGATACTAAAAATTGGAGAGGAAATTGATTGGAAACAAACCTGTAGAAATAATAAATAATTATTTTTTGAAAAGATTAATAAAATTGATAAACAGTTAGCTAATGTTATTAAAAAGGAGAGCAGAAAATCAAATCAATAGAACAGAGCAAAGAAGCACAATGAAATCACAGTAAGATCAGAAGAAATTAAAGAACCAGAACAAATTATACATAATTTTATGCTAACAAAACTGAGAACACACAAAAAAGTAGGAGAACTTAAAAACTATGAGAAGACCACATAGATTTTTTAAATAACTCAATATCGGAAGATAGATCTAGCTGAAGAGAGCTAACAAAGGAAAGAAAAACAACTTGATGGATTCACAAGAGAATTCTATCAAACTTTTAAAGAATGGTTATTACCATTCTCAAATTATTCTCAAAAGTTGAGATACAAAGAATCCTATTAGAATCCTTTTATTAGACAAATATAATTGTAATAACTAAGCCATTGAAAGAGAAAACACAGAAAAAAACTATAGGTAAATACCATTTATGAATACTGACTCAAAATTTTTGAGCAAAATTCTATCAAACAGATTGCAGTAATTTATCAGTGAAATCATTCAGTATGATCAAGTGGGATTTATGAGAGGTGGAAGGATGGTTCAACATTAGGAAAACAGTCAACATAATTAATAATAAAAAGCAAAACATGCAAAACTACATGATCATATCAATAGATATAGAAAAAAAAACCTTTGACCAAGTACAACACTCATTTATGTTAAAAACCCTAGAAAACATAGGCATATGAGAATTTTTCTTAATACCACAAAAATATCTATCTAAAATCAAAAGCAAACATCATAAGCATTGGGGATATACTAGAATGTTTTTCAATAAACATGGGAGTGAAGCAAAGATGCCCACTCCCCCACTGTTATTTAATATAATTCTGGAAATGCTAGCAATAGCAATAATACAAGAGAAAGGAATGATACATAAGAAGGAGACAAAACTATCCCTGTTTGTGGAAGATATTATCATTTACTTGGAAACTCCCAGGGAATCAGCAAAAAAAAAAATTATTTGAGATAAATAATAGATTCAGAAAAGTTGCAAACTACAAACTATATTCTCAAAAATCTACAACATTTCTATATAATAATAACTGAACACAAGTAGCAACAACAGAAAGGGAAATCCCATTCCAAAAAACTAAAAAATAGCCAAAAGTATTTGGGGATCAGTCTCCTAAAGTGAACAAAAGACATGTATAAATTGAATTACAACATTCTCCTTAAAGAAATAAAGAACAACCTAAATACCAGGAGGAATATTCAGTATCCTGTGTAGACTATGCCAATATAGTAAAAATAGCAATGCTACCCAAATTAATTTATGCTTTTGATGCAACCTCAGTCAAATGACCAAGTGGATACTTTATAGAGCTTGATAAAATAACGAAATTCATTTTAAAAAATCCCCAAAAGATTTAGAATATTAAAGGAAAAGATAAAAAAGAATGAGGATAAAAAATATATAGCACTTCCAGACCTCAAACTATATTGTAAAGTAGCTGTCATCAAAACCAACTGGTATTGGTTAAAAAAATAGAGAAATAGATCAATGGCATAGATCAGAAAAGGGAGATTCAGAAACACTGCAAGTCCATAACTGAGCATTTGACAAAGTGGAAAACACATTACCTAGAAAAAACTTCCCATTTGATAACCACTGCTGGAAAAACTAGAAAGCAATCTAGAAGTAATTAGGACTAGACCAACAACTTATACCACATACATCAATACATTCTAAATGGTTGTGTGAACTTAATATAAAAGATCACAGTATAAAAAATTGCATGAGAAACAGATCATATACTTCTCACAGCTATGGGCAGGAGATGTATTTTTAACCAAATAAGAGACAGAGGCAATTGCAAAATATATGATAGATTCAATTTGAAACTGAAAAGCTTCTGCAGAAACAAAATTAATCTAGGATAAGAAGGGAAGTGGTTAGATGGGAAAGAATCTTTGGATCAAATTTTTCTGATAAGGGTTTTATATATGTGTGTATACATATATATGTATATATGTATACACACATATATACATATACATATATATGGGTTTGATATATATTCAATATATAATTAATAAATATTGATAAGACAAATAGTCATTCCCCAGTAGATAAAGGGTCAAAGCATATAAACAGTTTTCAAAAGAAATTTGAAGTATACACAACTACATGAAAAATGCTCCAAATCACTAATAAAAATATTAATGCAAATCAAAACAACCCTGAGTTTTTTTTAACCTTACACTAGGAAAAATGGAAAAATGACTAAAAAATGACAACAGTTGATATTGGAGGGGTTGTGGGAAGATAAGCACACTAATACATTGTTAATGGAACTGTGAAGTGGTCTAAACATTTGGGAAAGCAATTTGGAATTATAGAAATAAAATGACTAAAATATTCATAGCCTTTGAACCAGAGTCTCCATTACTGGGCTTATATCCCAAGAAAAAAAGGCACCATATATTCCAAAATATTTATAGCAACACCTTTTATGATAGCTAATGATTGGAAGTCAATGTCCATGAATAGCTAAACAAATTGTGGTATATGAATATACTGTGCTGTAAGAAATGATGCATGTAATGAATACAGTGAAACAGGTAAAGATCTATATAAGCTGATTCAGAGTGAAGGAAGCAGAGTCAAGAAAATAATATATACTGTAATTAAATCAAGGTATATGAGGAAAAATAAACTGACACACTAAAAAATAAATAGTAAATATAATGACTTTACTAGCTGTGTGATCCTAGGCAAGTCACTCAACCTTGATTGCCTCTCAAAACAAACAAAAAACCCAACCCTTCCCCCACCCCACCCCAATAAATGTAACAAAATTAGAAAGATCAAGTGGCACTTGAATGAAGAGATATGAAAAGATTCCCAACCTACTCCTTTTTGGAAGTGAGACATCACAGATGTTTCATATTGCACGTGCTTTCAGATTTTTCAGTGCATTAATCAATTTTACTTTTTCTTTTCTAAAATATACTGTTTGTCTTCTGGAATGGCTCTTGGGGAGGAGGTAGGAGAGGGATCTATGTGATAAAATGGTGACATAAAAAACAGAAAATATTGATAGAAATTAATAATTTTTTGCAAAGAAAATGATTCATTTTCTTTGTTCTCCTGGTAATAGTTATTAATGATGTTTCCAATCCATTTTTCTCCATATTTACTTCATTATATTTCCTCTTGAGTCATATTTGCATTTCAAAGTTTTACGCATCTCTTATTTTTTCATCAGAAATATTTGGACATCTTTTTCATTAAAAGTTCATTTTTGCTCCTGCAGTACTATACTCAGTTTTGCTAAGTAGAATATTATTGACTATAAGCCTGTATCTTTTGCCTTCAGCAATACTGGATTCCATGCTCTCTGTTTCTGGCTTCTAAATCTTGTATGATGCTGACTATGATACCCGAGTACTTCAAATTTTTTTTGTTTGGTTTATTACAGTGCTTTTCTTTGACACAAAGCTCTGTATTTTGGCAATCACATTCCTGGGAGTTTTTGTCTGGGGGTTTCTTTCAAGAGGTGATTGGTGCACTCTTTTTATTTTACTTTGTACTCTGCCTGTAAGAAATCTGAGAAGTTTTCTTCTCTGGTTTCTTGAAATATGATATTTAGGTTTTTTTTTGGTCATGCTTTTCAGATATTACAATTATTCTCAATTTATCTCTCCGTTATATATTTTCCAGGTCAGTTGTTGTGAACATGAAACTTTACCCTTTGTTCTGTTTTTATGCAGTTGCCTTTATTCTAATATTTCTTGTTTTTTAATGAAGTTATTAACTTCAATTTGGTATGTTCTAATTTTCAAAGATCCTGTTGCTTGGGTGGGGTTTTATATCTCTTGGACCAAGCCATCATTTTTTAAAAAAAATTTTTCTCACGTAGTTTTCATTTCTTTTCCTAGTTTCCTCCTAGCACTCTCATTTCTCTTTCATTTGTTTCATCTAATTTTCTCATTTTATTCATGAAATCGTTGTTAGTTCTTAAAAAAGCTCTTACTCCATTTTTTACAGAAATTCTAGTTGAATTTGTACCCAAACTATGTGTTTCTTGGAAGCTTTTCTTGTAGAAGTTTTGAAGTCATTCTCTTCTTATAGGTTTGTATCTTAAGCATTCCTCAATACAATGTGGTGAGAGTCTTCTTTTGTTTGCTCATTCCTCCAGCTTAACTTCCTTACTTTGAACTTTGTGTTAGGGCCAGGCTCTATTTATTACATGAGGGAATGGATGGGCCATGCCTGGTTCTGTTTTATGCCCTTTTGGATCCTACTGTTGATTTCTCTGAGTAAGAAGTGTTGTGTTATTCCATGATCTCAGGGACAGCTCAGCCTAGAGAAATTTTAGCTTTCAATGTGCCAGAGTGGTCAAGATCCAGGACAGAGTCTAAGTTCTTCCCTTCTAGTTTGAGCAACTCAACTATAGATTTGCCTTTGGGTGAAGCCCCAGTACATTGTTGTGGTACTCAATTACTATCTGTTAGATGGAAAGTTCTGCAAATTCAGAGTGATAAAACTTCAAGTTTTACTTTGGTGTGAGCTTCCTGTTCTGATTATTCCACTGCAAACTTCAGATGAGTCTAGGGGCTGTATCTAAGATACTTTTCTTCTCCTGGAGTCAGAGTTACATAGTTGCTGCTTGTTTCTCACTAGGTATACAGTCTAGTTCCTTCTCCTGGGCTACCACCCTTAAGTGTAGGTCCATTCCTCAATCTTCACTGGATCTGTGCTCCAGAACTAGAAAATGAGTGACAGACCTACCAGTTGGAGCCTATTCCTAATCCCTGAACAATGTTAGACCTCTCTGTGCTGGATCTGGAACCTCTTTTTGCCCTAATGCACAGCTACAGGCAGTTTAGTCACCAGGCACAATCGTTTCTGGCTATGTCCTGTTGCCATTTTCCACAGACCCTTGTCTTCCTATGCTGATCTGGACTGGGAAAATTTGCATAGGAGCCCATTCCCTCCTAGGTAACTATTGTCATATTCCTCCATCCTGCAGCTGCTCTCCATTTTTCTCTCATGGCAGGACAGAAGCAATTATCTCTGTCACTCAAATGGTGTAGGAAGATTGAGAATGAATTATTTCCATAGAGCAGGAATGATTTCATTTTTTATATTTATATCCCAGCATGTAACATAGAGTTTGGCACATAGAAAACTTACATAAAATGCTCATTGTTTGACCTGCCATGTCTTTCATTTTTCTGCTGGTATTCCATACAATTTTCCCCCTGTGAAGTGTTTCTATCTTCTTGCCTCATTGACTCAGCTTTAATTTCAATAGATTCTTTACCTCTTTTTTTTGAGGATTAATTTGGGGAATCATGTGGAAAACTACTACTCTGTGCAACGATCATAATAGTTCTTTAGTTTTCTCAGACTCTTTAAACAGAACATAGGTGAAATCTTTCAGTAAAATTCTTTAAAATGATTCTTAAAATTGATTTCTAATAATGGTCCCAATAAGAGAGGACTGATTTTTTAAAAAAATATTAAAAATTAATAAAATCATTATGAGGGACTGGCTAACTAATAAGAAAATGATAGCTTATGCTTTATTGTTGGAAGCAATCATAGATTTAATTGTTGATCTTCTGAGATGATCCACAACTACTTTCATTTTTCCCTTTCCTTATGTGAGCTACTATAATTGAGAATGTTTCATGTTATCACATCTTAACTTTATAAGTGATATTGCTGGGTCAAAGGGTGTGCACATTTTTATTGCCCTTTAGGCATAGTTCCAAATTGCTCTCCAGAATGGTTGGATCAGTTCACAACTCCACCAACAATTCATTAGTGTTTTCAATTTTCCCACATCTCCAACATTTATCATTTTCCTGTTTTGTCATTTTAACCAATCTGGTAGGTGTGATGTGGTACCTCAGAGTTGTTTTGATTTGTATTTCTCTAACCAATAGTGATTTAGAGCACTTTTTTTTCTTATGACTATAGATAGCTTTAATTTCTTCCTCTGAAAACTGCCTATTCATATCATTTGACCATTTCTCAATTGGGGAATGACTTGTATTCTTGTAAATTTGACTCAGCTCTCTACATATTTTAGAAATGAAACCATTATCAGAGACACTGGCTGTAAAATTTTCCCCCCAGCTTTCTGTTTCCCTTCTAATTTTGGTTGCACTGGCTTTGTGCAAAAAACTTTTAATTTAATGTAATAGAAGTCATCCATTTTGTATTTCATAATGTTCTCTATCTCTTGTTTGGTCATAAATTCTTCCCTTCTCCATAGCTCTGATAGGTAAACTATTCCTTACTCTCCTAGTTTGCTTATAACATCAGTCTTTATATCTAAATCATGTACCCATTTTGACTTTATCTTGGTATAGGGTGTAAGATGTTGGTCTATGCCTAGTTTCTGTCATACCATTTTACAGTTTTCCTGGCAGTTTTTGTTAAATAGTGATTTCTTATCCCAGGAGCTGAAGTCTTTGGATTTATTAAATAGTAGATTACTATTGTCATTGACTGTTGTGTCTTGCATACCTAGCCTATTTCACCGATCTGTCACTCTATTTCTTAGCCAGTACCAAGTAGTTTTGATGATTATTACTTTACAACACAATTTAATATCTGGTACAGCTAGACCACCTTTCTTTACATTTCTTTTTATTAATTCTTTTGATATTAATTTTTTTTGAACTCAGCTTTTTTAGAAAGAGAGAAGATAGTGAACTTGGTCTCAGAAGTCATATTGCCTTGTCTCTATGCATAATCACTTTAAGATGCAGCATAGTATGGTGGGAAGTATATTGTATTGAGTCAGAGGTCAATTCTGGCTCTGCTACTTAATAACGTTGAGACTGTAGGCAAGTCACTTTGGCCCAGTTTTTCATACATAAAATGATCGGCTTAGATTAGATGATCTGTAAGGTCCCTTCTAACTCCAAATTTATGAATCATTTTGACTAAATTGACTGCTTGATAATTTGAGTCTAGTTGTCCACAGTCGTGCTACCTGTAAGCCCTGTCCAACATTACTGGTGAATTTTCTTTGCAAAAGTTCTCCTTCTTGTCTCAGGAATCTCAGGATTCTAACATATTCAGCGGTGAGATCATAGATTGAAAATTCATTCTTCAGATAGTCCCAAAGAGCCTAGATCAGGTGGTTTACAGCTCATCAATTTCCTCCACTTTTTATCCCATCAATAAGGGAAAGGTTTCATTAGTTATTTACTTCCTAAGTTAGGCTCACACACTCTGTAAGGACTCAGTAAATATTAATAGATGCAAAAACTTTAAAAATAAAATATGTTTTATTTTTTCTTTAAGGAAATTACATTTTCATTCCAACCAGAGTATATTAACACTGGTTTCCTAAACACTAGTTGTAAGAACAATTGCAGAGAGAGCTTAAATGATAAAAATAGCAATTTATATGTTACTAGAAACTAGGTACCCTTCATAAATCCTGGAGATAGAGGGAAATCAGAGTGGAACCACAGGAGATGGAGCCGTAAATAAGATTAAATCAATCCATCAACCATCAAGCATATAGTAAGCTTTTAATATGTGAATGAATGAATGAATGCAAAAGCATTAATTAAGTGCTTGCTCTGGGCAAAGCATCTCATGAAAGACATTATGCTAAGCACTAGAGATACAGAATAAGGTGAAAGAGACCCTACCCTCAAGGAACTTATTGGCTAATAGAGGAACAACATGTGTAGACCTAAGCATATATGGATATGAGGAGGGAAGGGAATAAGCATCCACATAGCACCTACTATGTGCCAGGCATATATAGATATGAGGAGGGAAGGGGGAAGTGAAAAAGTGTTTATATGGTGCCTACTTCGTGCCAGGCACTGTGATAAGCACTTTTTTATTTTTTTTTTAACAAATATTATCTTATTTGCTATAAGCACATACAGAATTTTTAAAAAATGAACACAAGGTAGTTTTGGTAGGAGATGCACTAGCATCTGTACATTGTACATTGAAGAAAAGACAATTACTTATTCTGTCCTGTAATGGATTGTTTAATTAGACCTTCCAATTTTTGAAAAATAAATTGATTATAAACAGTTTTTGTTGAGAGATTCTCACTAGCTTTGCCATCATTTTGGCTTAAAGTGTTTGTTGGCAACTACAGAAATCTCTTAAAGGTGCCCAATAGAAATGTCCCCTTGTTTCTATGGCATCTTGTTGGTGATAAAGAGCACCGGGGCATTACCGTTTCATTTCCTGTCAGATAATTCTCCTAATAATGAAATGAATTTTAGGAGGTACTTTTAAAAGTCATTATGGCCGGGGGTGGGTGGGGTGGTGTTTGAGTGAGCAGGAGCTTTTGGCCTAAACAGCTTTTTCCATTCCTTTGGATTTTATGTTTTTAATAATAGATTGAATAGTTAGCAGCTTTCTCGACAAGTTTATTGTCCTTATCCAGTTGCCAGACGAGAAACATTTTCCAAACTGACGGCAGGTATTAAAAACACCTACAAGTGATTCAATCCATTAAGAACTCATAAAACTTGGGATGGGGGCATTAGCTGGGCCTTGTTCTGCTGGCAAGGCTCTTTCTCATTTCAATGACACCCCAGCGACGGCCAAGTGGACGTGTTCAGCAGACCCGGCCGACGACAGATGAGTCCAGTTGAAGTCATAAATTTTTTTCACTGAAACCATAACTGCTTTCTCACCCAATAAAATGAGCTCTCCTCCACCCCCTCCTATGTACCTGAATATCTACTGCTGATTCATTCTCTGCTCTGGGAGAAGGACAGGTTAAGCTCGGGTGGCTTTGTTGTATCTTAGAAATTGTAAAGTCTCCCAGGAAACACTGCTTTACCTTAAAAACCAGAACATGCATGCACAAACAGTTTTAGGTCTGTTGTCTTCTTGTATATTCTGTTAATTACTGAGACTAGGAGCCTCTTCCTCAGCTTACTTTGATAGAGGGAGGGAGTAAGCATTTATTAAGTGCCTACTATATTACAGGCACTTTACAAATATTAACTCATTTGATGGAAAGAGTGAGCTGACATATTTCAGTCCTTTTTGAGGGATAACATCAAAGCATCATAGATGTAGAACTGGAAAGTACCTTAGAGTTTATTTAGACCAACCTCTCCTTATTTTATAGATGAGAAATATGAGGCTTAGAAGAGCCAAGTGACTTATTTGAGTTCATGCACCTCAGTAGGTGATTTGAACTCAGGTCCTTTGGCTCCAAATTCAGCACTCCTTTCACTGAACAGCACAGACAATAGAGCAAAATATGTTTTGCATGATTCAATTTAACACAATTCCACAAGGGTCACTCAGTTTATTGGGTGATAAACCTCTAGAGGTCTTATCTAGGCATTTCAATTTCTATTTTCCTGTCGACCATCCTGTTTCATAAGGTTGGAATTTCTGTGTCATGATTAGTTTGAGGTTGCTTGGCAAGCTGTGTTGTAAACTTTTGTCTTAGCAATATGGTCCCAATGTTTTAGTGGAGGATATGAAAAGACACTGAGATTTAGCCCACAATAGGGAGGAGGCTATGCCCAAGTTGGAAGGATTTATCAGCACCCCGTATTCTCCTACAGAAATGTGTCAGTTAAAAAAAAAATTGCTTTGGCAAGCCTCTGTGAGTTTCCTACATGAGCTTTGTCTAGCTGAGTTCTTATTCTGTGAAGGCGATCCCTTTAGTTTCCAAAATTTCTGACTGAATGTTACTTAATTGCACAGAGGCAGAGGAGTAAAGGGAACAATATGGCGCACGCATGGATTCTATACTCCTTACACGTTCTCCTTAGCCTGGAATTAAACGATCATAGTAGAGATTGAAATTAGATTGAAAGTGCTCTTTTCCTAGCAGAAAATGTGACATTGATTTTCTTATTTTTTTATGTTTTATCTTATTACTAGTACATAGACCTGCACCATTTTACTCTGATGGACTAATTGAAACCTAAAAATACTGTATAGGAGGGCAATATAAAGTATTCTTTGGGTGTTTCCTTTGTTTACTACACCACAAATGTTCACATATCACATATCTTTTTTCCTCTAAGAGTTATCCTCAGAAGGTTAAGAAATTTGTTTAGCAGATATTTACATGGTATGATTTTTTTTTATTGGATTCATTATTCTTTTTTAAGCACCTCAGAATAATTTCCTCTTTCCTTCCAGTAAGAGTTTTTCAAACTATTCTTACAACTTTGAACTGGCTCTGCTTCCCACTTCTGGTGTTTCATAAGCCATGGAGAATTTGGAAGGGAGTTCCACAGCTCTAAAATTTCCTTTTGGGATTCATTTATCCTATTAACTTACTTCCAATAGAATGAAAGCTCTTTGATAAATGGAATTGCCTTGCTGGAGGGAGCTCCCTAAACCAATGAAATTCCAGAGCTAGTTCCCAAAATAAAGACTAGGACTGTGAAGCTGCAATTATGTAGATGAAAAGTAATACATTTATTTGCCTCTGGTGCACAGTGGGTAATTTTGTTTAATCAGTCTCTCTGAATCAACTGCTGGATGTAGGCCTTTCTTCATCATTGTGCAATAGTGCTGCTACTAGCTTGTAATCTTATGATTCTCCAGAGCTGAGAAAGGATAGCCATTACACTTTCTTGATAAGCTATGTAGCACAAACATTATCACCCTTATTTTACAGGTGAGGAAAATAAGGCTCAATAAGGTAAGGTGATTTACTACCAGTCATACAACCAGTGAGTGGCTGAGCTAAACTGTTACCTGGTGCCAAATTCAGGGCCCATTTTTCATACTTTATGCAGGGAAACAACAGGAGTATGAGGCACAGTCTTTGCTCTCAATGTACTTATTTTTAAAAATTTTTTGGGGGGTGAAGCAAACGGGGTTAAGTGACTTGCCCAGGGTCACACAGCTGGTGAGTATCATGTGTCTGAGGCCAGATTTGAACTCAGGTCCTCCTGACTTCAGGGCTGGTGCTCTATCCACTGTGCCACCTAGCTGCCCCCCTCAATGTACTTATTAAGGAGGTAAGCTATACATACAAGAATCAATAAGAGAGCAATATGTAAACAATATAATACTGAATATGTTGCACCCCATGGTGGCATCATAGGCCAGAAGGACCATAGTCCAGAGAGGGGAGAGGTCAATTAAAACTGCTTAAAGAAATTATAATATACTTGAAGAAATTATTTTCTTTCTTTCCCTAAGATGCCTTCACTTTCAGGGCAAGTTTTGACTACCTCCTAGCCCTGCTCAAGATCCTTTTGTGGCTCCCACTGACTTCAAGGCTAAAACAGAAATGCCACAATTTAGCATTGAAAGCCCTTTCTACTCTGGCTTCAGCCTAATTTTCATGTTTTGGGGATATTACTTATTCTTCTTTATCAATCTGTACATCAGCCAAACTAACCCACTTTTTATTTCTCTACCTTGACTTTTGAGCTCTTGCCTTGGTGCTGTTGCTTGGGCTGTTCACCGTATGAATAAGTAGCCTAGCTCTGCCTGTTTGGTTCTCCAGCTTTCCTCAAGGCTTGGTTCATGTGCCATCTGCTATGGCCTTTCCTTACTGCTGCTTCCCTCCCTTCTTTCCCCCCCTCCCTTTCCTTTCCCCCCTCCCTTTTCTTTCCCCTTTTCCCTCCTACTGCCTATAGGGCAAGTTAGATTTCTATACCTAACTGATTATATTATGCCCTTCTTGAGCCTAATCTGATGAGAGTAAGGTTCAAACAATGCTCCCCCCCTTTCCCTCTGCTGTAATAGGATTTTGTGTCTTTTCCTGTAATGTAATTTACCCTTGTCTGCCTCCTCCTTTCTCAGTACATTTTCTAAGATTAGATTGATCCACTTATTTGGATCCATTTAACCCACTTGATTAGATTTGTTTTTATCATTACATCAAAGTCAACTAATATCCACCCTCTTTATGTATACTCCTTTAACAAGGTGTAATAACAATACAGTTCTCAAGGGTCGCAAGTCTCATATTCCCTTGTAGGGGTTTGGACAGCCCCCCCCTTATTAACAACATATTGTATCCTTCTGTCCCATTTACCTTTTTAAGTCCTTCTTGAGTCCTGTACTTGAAGATCAAATTTTTTGTTGAGCTCTGGTCTTTTTATCAGGAAAGTTTGGAAGTCTCCTATTTCATTGAATATCCACCTCCTCCCTTGAAAAATGATGCTCATTTTTGCTGGGTAATTGATCCTTGGCTGCATTCCAAGCTCCTTTGCCCTTACGGAATATCATGTTCCATGCCCTGCGTCTTTTAATGTAGAAGCTGCAAGGTCCTGTGTAATCCTGACTGTGGTTCCATGATATTTAAATTGTTTCTTTCTGGCTGCTTGCAGCACCTTCTCTTTCATCTGGTAATTTTGGAATTTTGCTATTATATTTCTTGGCTGTTGTCAATTTGGGATCTCTTTCAGGTGGTGATCGGTGGACTCTTTCTATGGTTATTTTCCCTTCTGGTTCTAGGACTTCGGCAGTTTTTCTTTATGATTTCCTGAAAGATACTGTCCAGGCTCTTTTTTTCATCATGATTTTCAGGTAGTCCAATAATTTTTAAATTGTCTCTCCTGAGTCGATTTTCCAGGTCGGTTGTTTTACTGATGAGGTATTTTACATTTTCATATTTTTTCATTTTTTTGTTTCTGTTTGACTGATTCTTGCTCTCTCATAGAGACATTAGTTTCCATTTGTCCAATTCTAGTTTTTAACAGATTGTTTTCTTCTGTTAGTTTTTGTACTTCTTCAATTGGCCAATTGTGTTTTTTAGGGACTTGTTTTCTTCAGTGTATTTTTTTTCCAATTGGCCAATTGTATTTTTGAAGGACTCTTTTACCTCTCTTTTGACTATTAAAATCCTTCTTGAGCTCTTCTAAGAAGGCTTTTTGGGCTTCAGACCAGTTCATATTCCCTTTTGTTGTTGCAGATGTGGGTTTGTTGACAATGTTGTCCTCTTCAGAATTTCTGTCTTGATCTTCACTCTTCTCATAATATGAATCTATGGTACATTTCTTTTTACTCATGGTGTTTCTTTATTCCCTGGCCTTTAAAGAGATTGAGCTCTCCTGCTGGGGAACAGAGGGTACTGACCCAAGCTTCTTGTGTTGGGAGCCTAGGTCTTGGTCACTGGCTTTGCGTTGCTGGGGCCTCTTATGCTGGAATTGGAGGCTGTAGGTTTCTGGCAGCTTACCTTGTGTTGGGCTGGAATCAGCAAGGCTGGAACTTTCAGGCAATTCTAGGTTGCCTGCTTTTCCTTTCCTTTAGCTTTCTTCAGCTCCTTTTAGATGGTGCTGCAGGATGTTTATCTGCCTGGGGCCCCCTGTAGTGTTGTCTCCTTCATTTCTGCTAATGCACTGGGAGATTCCTTTGCAGTGGATTGCTGAGAGTCCTGGTGGTTTTCTGAGCTGGTTTCCACCGGTTCCCCCCCATCCTCACTGAGGCACTCGGAGGTCCAGGTGTTGGTGTTTGCCTGCTCTACCACCTGGGCTTCCGGATCTCTTTACAATTGGGGGCTTCAGGGCTCCTACAGCTCACCTGTGGTTGGGTTGGAATCAGCAAGGTCGGGGCTTTAGGAAGCCTTTACATTGTTTTGTTCACCTCCTTTCAGATGAATGCCGCAGGGTACTTATCTGCCTGGGGCCCCTTGTTTTTGCTGAGGCACTGGGAGACCCATTTGCTGGGATACTGCACTGCTGCTCCTTGTCTTTCTTCTAGTTCAGGTGTTCAGGGTTTTTTTTTTTCTGGGGTGATATTTTCTGGGTTTTCAGAGGTTGACAGGGGAGAGTGAGAGTGACTACCTTTTCACTCTGCCATCTTGGCTCCCGGAAGTGGAACATGCTACGGCCTTTCCTAATGCCCCAGGTGTTCTCATGTCTGTCTGTCTGTCTGTCTCTCCTATATATACATACATCCACACACAGATACATATGTCATAAATATATATATGATGAATCATGCACATATACTGACCTATGTAGCGAGTGGCACAATGGAAAGAGTGGCCTGGAGTCAGGTAGCTGAGTTCAAATATGACTCCAGACACTGATTAATTGTGTGACCTTGGGCAAGCCACTTAAACTCTATCTGCCTCAGTTTCCTCAACTTTATAATTGAGATAATAATAGCCATTATTTCACTGGGTTATGCTTGTAAAAAGTACTTAGCACAGTGTCTGGGACATAGTAGGCATATAGAAATGCTTATTTCCTTTCTTCCTTTCCCTTCTTTCATGCTATATCACTTTGAAATTGAAATGTTCCTGGAGAATAGGAATTTTTTTTTTCACTATGGCTTTGTATTCTCAGAGCCTAGCACAGCTCCTTGCTCTCAGGAGGCATTTAATAATGCTTAGTTGATTGGATGTCTTTAATAGTAATTATATAGTTCTTAATATACCAATAATACTAAAATAATAATAGCTAGCATTGCCATAGACTTTAAGATTTACCAGGTACTTCACGTATTTATCTTATTTGATGCTCACAAAGCCCCCAGTAGGTAGGTGCTATTATTTTCACCATTTCACAAATGAGGAAACTAAGGCAGAGAGAGGTTAAATGATTTTCCCAGGATCATTCTAGTAAGATTGAGGTAGGATTTGAACTCAGGTTTTCATGATAAGTCTAGCATTTCTATCTACTACCAGTGATGTCAAATTAAAATGAAATGGGACCACTAAATCATATGTATGCTCTTTTTTTTTTTGCCTTTTGGTGAGGCAGTTGGGGTTAAGTGACTTGCCCAGGGTCACACAGACACAGTGTCAAGTGTCTGAGGTCAGATTTGAACTCAGGTCCTCCTGACTCCAAAGCTGGAGCTCTATCCACTGCACCACCTAGCTACCCCCATATATAAAGATTCTTGAGGACACACATTGACTTAGAAAAGTACACATTAACATTATCAATGTTTATTGGATTTTTAATATTTCCCAATGACATTTTAATGTGGTTTGGGTATCCCTTGGGAACGTTATGGGGTGTGTGCCAGTGGGACACATTTTTGACACTCTGTAATGCACTTCCACCATACTGTTAATATGAAGGTGGAATGATAAATTAATGAGATAAATTTGCCTCAGAATATTCTTATATCAACACCCTTTCCCTAGTTCACATCCTAGTAACAGAATTTTGGAGGTAAAATGTCTAATTAGGAAACTGGCTCAGTATCCTGCATCTAATCTCATTAGAAGCCTGGGCCATTTATTTTAGAAAACCAGAGGCTCTATCACTCAATAAAACACACAGAGATGGCTTAGAAATCCAAAAGCTCATCCCATTTGAGGACTTCTTGTTCAGTTGGGTCTGACTCTTTATGACCCCATTTAGGGTCATACAGATGCTGGAGGCATTTTCCATTTCCTTCTCCAGCTTATTTTACAGATGAGGAAACAGAGGCAGAGTTAGGTGATTTGCCCAGGGTCACATAGCTAGTAAGTGTCTGAGGCCAGATTTGAACTCAGGTCCTCCTGACACTGGGCTTGGCATGCTATCCAAAGCACCACCTAGCTACCCCAGAGAGTGGCAATATCTTCTTGTATTTGGCAGCCCATGACTATCCATATTTCTCACTCTCATTTACCTAAATGAAAAGGATTTGGGGTTTTTAATTGCTTTTCTACTCTGTGAGCAAGTAGAAGTGGGGAGGGTCAGTCCAGAAGTGTATAGAAGAGGCTTGGAAGGAATCAAAGACCAAGAGTTATCCCAGAAGACCACAGTTAAATGAAAGTGAACAAAAAAGTGAGGTACTGAAGTAGCTCATTCATTGTTATATAGCTTACAGTTATACAGGAATTACACTCAGGTCTCCCAACCCCAAGTATAGTATTCTGTCCAAATTAGAGAGACCTTCTCTCCACCCCCTGCCTTATTTGCTAACTTTTCATACCTGAATAATGAATGACCTGGTCCAAACTCTGTAAGACTCATAATTATATACATAAGCTAAGAGAATGCACATATATGTAGAAAGGGTTTTCACAGATCCCACCCCAAAGCCTCAGGTAAGATAAGAGCCAAACATTCCATTACTGGAATTCAGTCTCTTGTGTTTTAGCAAATCTGCCTGCCTCACCATCCCTGAAATGAGAGATTCTAGAGAAAGAAATTGTTTGGAATATTATAGGGTATGTAGAGAAATGTTACTTCTCCTTAATATCTGAAAGTGGCAGAAGCTTTCTCCTTTGATCTATGAATTTCTTTGTTGTTGTTGTTTAAAATAACCCACCATTTATTATGCATCTGCTTTGTGCAGTACACTGTTAGTCAACTAGCATTTTTAAAGTACCTACTATGTGCCTGGCACTGTACTAAGATAGTCATTGTTCTCAAGAGCTCACTGTCTAAGGGAAAAACATGCCAATAGCTACAGATACATAAGATATATGCAGTAAACTGGAAATAATCTCAAAGGTAAGGCAATAGCAGTGAGAAGTACTGAGAAAAGCTTCTTCTAGGAGACAGGGCTTTAGCTGAGACTTTAAGAAAGCCAGGGGAGCCAGGAAGTGGCCATGAGGAAAAAGATAGCCCAGGACAGAGCCTTGGGGGAGGCCCAAGGTTAGTGCACATGATGTGGCTAAGGATCCAGGAAAGGAGACAAAGGAAGGCTTGGTCAGACTGGTCAAGACAAAGACCCCCCTTCCTACCTCCCCTAAGTAGAAATATCTTGCTCTCCTCCCTCCATGGAAGTACTCAGGGGCCCATTTCCCTGGGTGTGTCCATCTATATGACTGGGAAACCAAGAGCTTGGTAATTTCATTCCAAGATTTCTTCCCAATAAATTTGACTTCTTATTTGTGCATGGATGTTTCTGTCTCATTTTTTTTTCTGTTGTGATCAGAAACTTACAATAAAAATCACTCACCTAGAAAAAAATTTTCTTTTGTGAGGAAAATTGACAGGAAAGCCTCATCACTGGCCTATCTCCAGTGAACCCCCAGAAATCATTAATTCAAAGGAGTTTGGGAGGAAATCAGCAACTACAAACCCATATTTTCTCCTCTCCATAAAATACTAATGAGAGTAATTTGTACATTAATGAAGGCTATTAGAATGCACCCCCCTCTCTTCCTTTTGTCTCTTCCTGGCTACAATAGCCCCATATGGACATGCTGAGGCAGAGACGATTTGTAGGAAGTTGCTTTCTATAACAAAAGTGCAGTGGCAACTTCTCAGAGCAGTTTCTTACCTTCTTTATCCTCCCTCCAGACTCAACGCCTCAATTTATAGCCTGTTACCCAATATGCTGATAATACCTAGGAGTGGGACAAAATTACTGAATGGTTGAGAAAAATAGACCTGAATCATTTTCTGAAAGGTAGAGTGATTGCAGATACAGTATTTACTGGAATCATGCTCCCCTTCCCCATTTTGTGGTAATGCTTTCATTCTAAACTTCTTTTGGTAGGAAGGAGGTGAAGGAAGCATCTGTCAGTTACTGTCCTTGGCAAAATCCCTGGGCTTTGGGACTTTCATTCCCTTTTACAAAATGGAGTGCCTCATTCTATAATAGAAGTAATTGAAATCTGGATCTCCTAACCTTTAGACTTACTCATGTAAGATGGACAGAGTGAGATGAAGATACAGCAGAAAGCCAGAAAGAACACTGGACTGGCAGTGAAGAGGCCTGGGGTGGAGGCCTAACTCTGCCAGACATTAATAGTGTGACATTTGACAATAAATTTAAATTTTTTCAACTTGAAAATGGAGCTAAAAGTACAACACCTACCTGATAGGGTTGTTGTGAGAAAATTACCTCATAAATTTGAGTTATTATTATGATTCACAAGTGTTTGACAGGCAATGATAATATCAGGGGGAAGGAGGACCAGCCAGTTGCTTCAGCTCCAGAGAATTATAAGAGATTTGGGAGTGTATAAAGACACACCAACTACTCCTTCATTCTCTTTCCTCCTACTCCAGCCCAGGGACAGTGAGTCATGGCCGATAGCTGGGTGGGAGGAAGAAGAGACTTGTAAGAAGAGACTAGATGACCACTTATTTGGGATGTTGGAGATGTCTTCTCCAACATCCCAGGTATAGATTGTGCCCTGTGATTTCTAAGTTTTCTTCAAACCTGGAGATATCTTCAGTATGTAGTCTCAAGTGGTTGATAGGTCCCTTATTTTAACCTTATAGTAAAGGACAAAGTAAGGTCTAGTTAGATAAGCTAAGGATATAAATATTGTCTTGAAGTAGGAAACAAGAGTGTCTTTGTGGATGGTGGCACATGGTCCAGGTGGTCAGAAGTATGTAAGATCAAATGAGGGAAAGCATTTTTTCTTGATTTTTTTTCCTCTCAAGATATGCATGTGGGGAAATAATTGAGCAAAGAGAGGAAAGGAGACATAGGAGGGCATTGTCAGAGTCAAGTCAAAGACCTCCTTTTCTTAATATTAAATTCCTTCCTTCCTTATATTAAAATATTTTTAATAAGGAAAAATATTGAGATCTCAACAATGTGTATTTCTAGCCTTTCAGATATGATTTGGATTATCTCATTAAAGTTTACTACATATTAACATAAATTTGCAGTCATTTCTGCAACAGAAATTAAATCAGACTCAAGAAAACAAGGGCTTGTTTTATTCAAGACTGCTCCTGAGACCAGAAAGACTAGGTGAATGAGTATATTTCTCATGAAACAGTATTTGAAGGATCTTCTATTTGATTATGACCCTTACACAAGTGGATCCCAGATGTATATATCCAATCCTCATCTTACTCCTGATCTCACCTCTGACCAGTGGAATTCTGTGATGTGAGATGGAAAGCAGTACAAGTGAATATTATTGTAAAGACCAATTCTTAATGGATCATTTACTCATATGCAGTTAGTATGTTTTAGATCAACAGCTAGTCCACTATATTTTCCTTCATCCATGTTCACCACATTCACTATGACCCCCAATTTAATATAAGCTTAAAAACATGATTGTTCTGTAGGTACTATTTTGGAGACTCTTTCTAGAAAGAAGATTATTCAGACACTAGCAATATGAGCCTGTTTAGAAAGCCAAACAGTGAAACAATAAAGAATTCCGATTAAACAAAAGTTATCCTTGCCTCTCCGACTCATTTTAGCCCAGATTTTAAAGAGAAACTATCAACATATCCAAATTCCATTAATTATCTCTCTTTCCTTCTTGGTTTTCTTTACTCAGGGCCAGAAGTGGAAGGTAGAGGAGGAATACATCTTTATAGAGGACCTACTATGTGCACTGTGCTAAGTACTATACAGACATCACCTTCTCATTCTACTCAGGAACGTAACTAGGTCAGGGTGATTGGAAATTTGCTCTAGGATACAGAAACTTAGAGCCCTCTGACAGTACTGTATCACAGTGCAGATTAGGGAAATCAACTACAAGGTTTAGCACCTAGTCAGCTAGAGCCAATCAATTCAAATATGGTTATCAAATGGTGCCCTTCTCCACCCCAACTCCAGCAACTATGTTCTAACTTAGCTTCTGCCTTGCATGGCTCCACCAGCAATGGCCTCTCAGTATTGTACAGTTTCCATCCATGGGGATTGGGGGGGATTGCTGTCCTGGTCCTATCTCCCATCTTTGCCCTTTAACTGAATTATCTTAAAATAGATCTATAAGGATAGATTTTTAGGGTGCCTGTTTTATGATGCTTGCTCTGGGCAATAATGATGTCAGTGATGCCTCTACTTTTGTAGGATCATACTCCATTTCCTACCCTGGTAAAGCATTGGTATTCCCAAAGGCTCTGGTTTGGGTTCTCACATCTTACTATTCACTCTCTCCCTTAGAGATCCCATCTGCTCCCATGAAATAAATGGTCAAAAAGTGTGCCACAAAAATAGAGAAAAGGGCACATTGACCAGTGCAGTTCTCTCCAATCAATTTACCATGCATATGTCTCTCCTTATATAGTATGGGCATTCAAGAACATTTGTCTCCTAATAGAGCATGGACATGTTCATCGGCACCTTGTTAGGAGTACAAAGACAATACCTGGTCTTCAGTGATTAGGGGTGCCCTAGGAGTGATTCTCTACGTTTGAGGGAACACAGAATAGTGCCAGAGTAGCATGCTCCCATGCTGACAGGAAGAAGAGGAGAGTGCCCAGGACAGACATTTGAGGGACACACATGATTAACTACCTGAAGATGCAGCAAAGAAGACTGAGAAGACAGCAAGGATAATCGAGAGAGAGAGAGAGAGAGAGAGAGAGAGAGAGAGAGAGAGAGAGAGAGAGAGAGAAACAGAGAGACAGACAGACAGAGACAGAGAGCTACAGAGAGATAGACAGACAGAGACAGAGAGCTACAGAGAGACAGACAGAAAGAGAGAGACAGAGAGAGACAGAGAGACAGAGAGAGACAGACAGAGAGAGAAGTGTTAGAAAACCCTTGAGAGGAGAGTATTAAAAGTGTAAAGTGTGTAGAGAGGTGAAGAAAGATGAGGACTGGGAACAAACCAGTAGATTTAGCAATTAAGAGATAATTAGTAACTTTGGAGAGAGTAGTTTCACCCCTTTTGCATATACAACTCCATTAAAAGAGGAACTTGCCTTTCATTTGATTAATAAGATCTATCAGAGCAAAACAAACACTGAAACCTAGGACCCAGGAGATCTGGATTCAGCTCCCAACTTTACTCTTACTAGTTGTATGACCCAAAGAAGTTAAAAAGTTACTTTACCTTTATTAATATTAAATGTTAATATTGTTAATTAATTATAATTATATAATTGTCATTAATATTAAATATTAATAAAATATTTCTTTTTTCATGCTTTAATTAAATGCTTTTAGTATTGTTTCTGTGTGACTCGTGATCTAGCAAGAGAGAGATTTTGATTTGCATAGAGGATTGTTTCTTGAGCTGAATAAATAGTTCATTACCTAAAGCAGTCTCACTGAATATGGGAATAGCAAGGACTACTGCAAGAAAGGAAACATACATACCTTGTTGTCTGGAATTTAAAGTTTTAAAAAAATCTAGTACCAACCTACATTTTCAACCTTATTATTTCACATAATTTCTACACCCCCTTAATTTGAGATTCCATCTCCCACTTCCATATGTTCATAAAGAACATCCTATATTCTTAGGAAAAAAAATTTCCTTTATCTTTGCCTCTCAGAATTCTCATTTTCCTTCAAAACTCAACTCCAGCGCCCCTTCCTTTCATTTCCTATTATTTCCCTCAGATCTAAGACTCTCTCCTTCTCCCTCACAAATTTCTCTGGTTTTCTGGTTTTCTCTTCTGACTCCATCACTTCTTATCTTCTCTGTCTATATGTTGTGTCTCCCATTGGTAGAATGAGTGAAATGTCAACTCTTGGAGGGTTGATATTCTTTCTTGTTTGTCATTGTATCCCTAGAATCTAGTATCATATTCTGCACAGTTAAGAGGGTGGTAAAATGAAGAAAGTTTTCCAGCAGCTGTACAACTTTGTATTGACTTTCAAATCCTTATCTGTGCATGTTTAAATTATTTGGCATTAGCCTTCCCCCCACCCCCACCCCCAGCTTCAAAGCATCATTCACAATTAGGTTTGAAATAGAAGTATCCGAGGTCAGTGACTGAATACCACCAACCACGCTAGATTCCAGGGACTGGAGGTCAGGGAAGTCTGTTTTCATTTCCCCAAATGTCTCATGCAGGGTTATGCTTTTGCAGGAGTCTCATGACTTCAATGACTGGTGCTCCAGTGGCTTGGAATGTCTCATTTGGGTTGAAGAGTTGACATCTTGTTTCCCATAGCAGTTTTCTTAGCCTTCACTAAAAGGCTAATGTCAGCAGAGATTTTATTGTTATATGCAACCTTGCAGATTCCCTTAGTAAGCACTCTTTTAAAGAACATGGATTTTAGGGTTTTTTTGGGGGAAAGTTGTGATATTTTGATCCAAAAATATTTCTTTACAACATTCCTAGCTGCAAAAAGGAAGAGCACAAAAGGCAGTATGATATGGTAGAGATAAGAAGATCTAGGTTTGAATTCTGCCTCAGACAATTAACTTTGTGTGGGATCTGGATAAAGTCAGGTAAACTCTCTAGGTCTCAATTTCCTCAGCTGCACAATGGGGATAATAATAGCACCTACCTTGCAGCATTTCTAGAGATAGGGATAGGACCTGGACCTGTAATTGTTTGGAATAAGGAACTCCCAGGTGATAAAACTTTTTCCACCAATAAAAGTAAAAGCCTTCTCCACAATTTATAGATGTAAGGTGCTGTCTAATCAGAACTATAGGGAGCTGCCCACCAAACTCCCTAGTGCTATGAACCAGATGAAAATTTCATTGGGAAATGTTTTAAAAATATAATACAATATAGATACTGTTAATTTGTGTTTTTCTAAGTCAATATGTAGCTGTAGGGAACAGTTTCTGTTTGAGTTTGACACAATTGGTCTAGACCACTGAGAGGTGGTAGACCAGCAATTAAGTCAGTCAGGGTCACTGAACCCCTATATATCAGTAGCAGAACATGAGCCCTGGTTTCCTTGGTTTTGAGGCAGATGCTACCTCCCAACAATGTCACAGATGTGGTGAAGTCCAAATGAGGTGACTTAAATAATCACTATGCAAATATTAGCTATTTTTAATTGATTAATCCTTCAACACCACTAATAATAATAGCTATGATTTCTGTAGCACCTTAAGGCTTATTTAGTGCTTATGTTAGCACATTTGATCCTTACAACAATCTAGTGAACTAGGTGCTATTCTCACCCATGTTTTACAGATGAGGAAACTGAGGCTGAAAGAATCTCAGGGCCATACAATAAAATAGCTGAGATAGGTTTCAAACTCAGGTCTTCCTGACTCCAAAAACCACTCTATCTACTCTGCCAACTGCTGCCTATAAGAGAGGAAATAAGCATTTATTAAGTGACTACTATACATCAGGCACTGTGCTAAGAGCTTTATAAATATGATCTCTTTTGATCCTCACAGCAACCCTGAAAGGTGGGTGCTATTAGTATACCCATTTTGTAGTTGAGGAAACTGTGGTTGAATTTGAACTTAGTTCTTCCTAACTCTGGACCAACCTTCTATCCATTGAGTTACCTAGCTGCATGTATGACGCAGTCTGTGCTAAGCTCTGACAGCATGGAGACAAAGGTGAAAATAGTCCCTGCCTTCGGTTTAGCCAAGGTAGGTAATATGTACGGATGGAGCAATATACAACACAGAAGCAAGATGATTTTAATGAGAAGGCACTGGCAGATGGGGGAGGGAACAAGGATCATTAAATATGTCACGTAGAAGGTGGGATTTGAGCTGAGCCCTAGGAGAAAATCAGGGATTCTAGAAGGTGGAAGAAAGAAGGGAGATCATTCTAAGCATAGGGCCCAGGTAGTAGCAATCTTTCTATTGCTGTAAGGAAAAAAAACCCCACACTTTGGATATTGGAGAGGGGATGGTGGGATCATTATATATTATTATGATGTTGGTACTAGTTACATGTAATTTATATTTTTTGATACAGTCTAGATTCTCATGGCCACTTCCTAGGTCTGTTCCCCAATGGTGGTTCATAAAGAGACGTTTTGATGTTACCAACAGATATCGTAATGGAGTCTTTGCTCTTATCACTAATAAGAATTTAAGCTTATAAAGGTTTAAGATAGGCATTGTTCAAGTAAGATTCAACAGACTCAGCTCCTCAGTGAAATAGTTTAGGAACTAGGTTCAATATATAATATATAGTATGCTATAACTGGTGCTGGAATGAATGTCTCTTGAGTTGAAAAATAGTCTTCTATTTGAAAAATGCAGACAGACATTTCAATAGAGAACAAAACAAACCACTTCACCAGGAGCGTTATGACATTGAAGCCTCTCAACAGCTCCTTATGCAGCCAGTATGGAGCAACTCAATTTATCTTCAGAAGCAACCTCCAAAATAAATTTAAATATATATATGTATATATATATGTGTATATATATATATATATATATATATATATATATACATATATATATATATATATATATATATACACACACACATACATATAAATGTATGTTTGGCTTAGAATAAGGTTAGAAAAATTCTCATTGCATTAAGGAAATGGTGATTGTCTCTTCTTATACAATACAGTTGTACAAAATTCCAAATTGTACTCACACAGATCCTGCAGTGCCAGCAGGATATTTTATTTTTATACATCAATTTATTTATTCATTATTAAATTTGTCATTTATTTTTACAAACATTTCTTATTTCTAGTTCTCAATGACCCTTCTCAATTGAATAATAATTTTAAAAATGAAAAATAAAACCCCCATAATATGTTCAGTCCAGCAAAACTGATGTCCACATTGGTCATGCCTAAAAGTACATGGCTCATTCTGCATTTAAACTTAACATTTCTTTGTCAGGAAGTAAGTGGTGACTTTCACTCTCAGTTCTCTGGATGTATGGTATGTCATTACATTGATCAGACTTCTAAAGTCTTCAAAGTCATTTTTCTCTGTAATGTTATTTGCCCTGAAACTATCATAAACTATTATAGTTTTTCTTGTTCCAGTGTCCTTCAGTTCTGAGAGGTCTTTAGAGTTTCTTCTGAAACTATCCATTTCAGCATTTCTCATGGTAGAATTATATTCTATTATATTCATAAATGATACTTGTTTAGCCATTCCACAATAGAAGGGAACCTTCCTAGTTTCCAGAGGTATTTTTTGCTATTGTGAAAAGAGCTACTATGAATATTTTTATGTATGTAGATATCTTTCCTCTTTCTTTGATCTCCTTGGAGACATAGGCTTAGTAGCAGTATAGTTGGGTTAAATGGTATATGCATAATTTGGCGACTGTTTAGGCATGGCTCCAAGTTGCTTTCCAGAGTGAATGGAGCAGTTTACAACTCCACTAGCAGCACACCACTGCATTTGTTTTCTTATACCCCCCCCCATTTTGCAATTTTTAAACTTTTGTATTCTTGGCCAGTTTGATGGGTATGAAGTAGAAATGCCAATTTGCTTTATTTGCATTCCTCTAATTATTAATTTGGAGCATTTTTATATAATTATTTATAGCTTGGATTTCATTCTTTGAAAATAGCCTCTTAATATTCTTTGAACGTTATCTTTTAGGGAATGACTTTTAGTCTTATGAATATTATTACTTATTTATTCTGTATATAACATGCCTTCTATATATTTGTTTGTATGCGACCTCCTCAAGGGCAAGGACTATATTTTGCCCATCTTTGTATCCATGGCATTTAGCACAGTGTATGGCATATAGTAGGTGCTTAATAATTGCTTTTTGATAGGGATTTCCCTCCCCTTCATCCTCTCAGAATTGAAAAGGACTTTGGAGGCCATTTTGTCCAAACTTTACCTGTAATTTACTTTATAACATACTCAAAAAGGAATCTTTGAATTTTTCCTTGAAGACCTCCACAGGGAGGGGTGGCATAGGGACCAACTGCCTCCTTGTAGCTTGGCCAACTCTTATCATTGGCCTGTTTTTCTTCTTATCGAGGGAAAAATCTGCCTCTTGGAAATTTTAATGACTGTTCCTCATTCTGTCCTCTGATACCAAGCAGAATAACTAATTCCTTCTCCATGTTGCTGGAAATAATTGAAGACAGCTATTATGTATCTTTGAATATTCATTTTCCCAGCCTAACCATTCCCACTGTTTTCAAACAAACAGTATATGGTAGGTTCTCAAGACATTGCAGTGTCCTGGTTTCTCTCCTCTTGCTGTTCTCCAATTTATCAATGTCTTTCTTAAAAGCTGGTGCCAAAACCTGAACACTATCATGTAGATATTTTTCTTTGGAAAATACATTTGGGCTATCACTCTCCCATTTCCAATTTTTTTGGGGGGAGGGGAAGTCTATATCCATAACTTTATTTGTATATAGAATTTCTGATAGAAAAAATTAAATTCCTTATTCTTATACAGATTTGCAATTCACCCATAACTCATCATCTTAGCAAGTTGGCTGGGGTCTCTTACAAATTGAACGACTTGCACATTTAAGACTTGAATCCCCAGGTCTTCTTGACTCTAAGACTCACCCTTTCTTTACCAAGCCTGTCTGGTCACAATGATTACCCTCAAACTAGTTTCAGCTCTTACGAACTTTCTTGGCCACTAATGTCACTGCTGATTTATATTGAGCTTGTCATCCCCTAAAAGATCTTGACCTTTTCAAGTAGACTCCCACATTCTGGCACATCCAAATACTTGTCACCCCACTTTCTCACCCATCATGGTAGCTATTCCTCCATGCTTTATGCATCTTTCCCACCCACTTCTAACTTTTTGAATTATTTATCCTAAGATACCTCCATCTCTCACCATGTGATACCACAGCACCCCAATTCTGGACACTCTGTAGCATGAGTGTTTTTATTTCATTTTCATTCATTTAAAACATTTTCATAGTTTTTTAAAAAATTTCCGTTTTCAACACCTGTGAGTCTTGATTCTTCTGTTTGTAGAACATAATTTTCACCTTTCTTAAAAAGAAATCATTCAACACTGATAACCAAAGTCTCACCCCAGGAAGAAGGAGAAAGTGAAAAAGGTTTTGATTTTGTCTTTGACTTTTTACTTAAAAAATGAACAAAGGAGCCGATATCACATTATGCCATTGTTCTCACACTTTGATCCTGTTAATTTCTTCTCTGGAAATTGTTATGCCCCTTTATGAGAAATTCCAGGAAAAGAATGGATCTGTTTGATGTTCTCTTGTAGCCTTATCATGATACTCTCTTTCAAGCTTTATGTGTTAGGACTGCCTTATGGGGGAACTGCCTTGTAATGAAGATCTTTGTAACTAAAAGTTATTAGTTTTATAAAGCAATTATTAAGCATCTACCATGTGCCAGGCACAGTAGCTTCCACTGGGGATACAAAAATGAAAAGAAGAAAGTCCCTTACCTCAGAAGACAGAGGTTATGTTTTACTGGTAACAAGTAAGTGAATAAATACAGAAGAAATGTAAATGAATAAAGTCTGTGTCCCACCTACCTGCTTTATGATGAATTTTACTTGATATTGAATAAAGGGGGTGGGCAAGCTTCCATTATCTTAAGAAATAACTCCTTCTATGTATATGAGATATTATTTATTTCTATAAGGTATTGTGCAAATATGACAAATGATGTTGCTGTGATGGAAATGACTACAGGGTGACCTTTAAGTTCTCTCTCCCTTCACACTAGGTAGCATGAATTTAAAAGCCCTGCCATATTTCTAGTAAGTTCATGTTTTTCCCCAAGGGTTTGCTAAATTATCACACTGAGTGAACCTGCCCTTTCTTATTTGTGTCCCACAATGTGATCTAACCTTTACGTCAAAGAAACAACCACCAGTTATGCTACATTCCTTCCAGCTGTGTTACCTGGGGATCTACCTTCATTTTTCCTCGTAGTTTCTCTCTTTTACTGAAACCTAGCAGTGGTATTTTGGACCTCTGTCACTCTCTCTAAGTGTCTTCCTCTTTAGAAAAGGCTCGAGGTGGGATAAGAGGGATTCTACCCCTTGACTCTTATCCAGTTTTGCCAAGCCTGGTTATTTTCACCTGCAGAATAATAACTGATATTCATATACTATCCTACAAAGGATTACAAAGTCCTTTACTTACAGCATCTTGGGTTTTCCTTAAAAGAGCCCTGTGAGTTTAGTACTATTGGTATTATTATCCCCGTTTTAAGTTGAAGAAACTGGAGGTCAAAAACTTGTGTGTGGTTATATACTGGCAAGTATGAGGTTTCCTGGTCTCTTCTGAGGTCACATCCAGAATGCTTTCCACTACACCACACTGATAGTGAACAGTGGATTTTCCTGGTTAGAGTACTCAGTGGAGACCAGAGTATCACTTCCTCCAGACTTTATCTCTACCCAGACAGTTATTGTTTTAGGAGTACCTTTAATGTTGTATTTGCCTCTAAACTTTAGGGTATAAATTAAACATCCCTTTCTGATGTCCAATTTCAAAAAACTTTTTTTCTGAGAAGGGACAGCTCCTCTATTTAGTGGGGTGGTTGAATAAAAAAACACTCCAAATGTGTAATGCAATTATTTATTTAAAAAGTAGTTCTATATTTAGAGGAACAGAAGCTTATTTACACAATGTTCTTATTTGAATACCCTCCTCTT
Organism: Phascolarctos cinereus; assembly: GCF_003287225.1. Taxonomy (NCBI): domain Eukaryota; kingdom Metazoa; phylum Chordata; class Mammalia; order Diprotodontia; family Phascolarctidae; genus Phascolarctos; species Phascolarctos cinereus. The sequence goes on from NW_027556180.1 coordinate 22,282,306, forward strand.
TTATCTCCTGCATTGCTCTTCTTTCCTTTCCACAAAACATTTCTTCCTAAGACATTTCCTTAAATTCATATTTAACAATTATTAAGAACATAATACAATGGAAGATGCTGGTAAGTTTAGTTAGTGAGAACCCAATGGTTTTCCTCTTCGGGCTCCCAGAATAAACAGAGAGAGGGCAGCTATAAGGCAGCATACTAGATGCTAATTTTATAAGTCAGTCAGCAAGTTACTTAGCATTTGTTAAGCGCCTACCAGGTGTCAGGCACTGTGCAAAGCACTGAGGATACAAAAAAAGTCAAAAGACAGTCCCTGTCCTCATAAGAGTTTCCAATTTAATGGGCTTGACAGTAAATAAACAACTATGTATAAACAGGATATATACAGGATAAATCAAAGATAATCAAGATGGGGAAGTAAGAAGCAATAAGTGGGATAGGGAAAATAATATTGCAGAAGGTGGGGCTTGAGGGTCAGAGCCAAGATGGCAGAGTAAAAGCAGTGACTTGCTTGAGCTGTCCCCCAAACCTCTCCAGATACCTATAAAAATGGCTCTAAATAAATTCTAAAGCAGCAGAACCCACAAAAAGACAGAGTGAAACAAATTTCCAGCCCAAGACAACCTGGATGGTTGATTGGAAAGGTATATCATGCCGGGCTGGGAAAGGAACACAGTTCAGCGTGGTACACAGGGCTCAGAACCTGGAACAGGCCTCAGAGGGCTGAATCACAGGCAGCTGTGGTGGTTTTCAGACTTATCAACCCATGAATGCCAAAGATAACTTAGAAGGTCAATAGGAAAAGTCTGTGTCCGCACTGAGAGAGAAGTGTGGGGTCCCAGCTCCAGTCCCTAAGCATGGCCCTGAGGTGGTGGTTGCCTCAGGAGCTTCTGGCCCACATACTGAGGGGGAATCTAGTGGCTGATCAGAGGGGGATTGCAGGGATCTCTTTTCTGCTGCTGAAGCAGGATTCTCTTGTTTTTCCTGTGCTTGGATCTGGGTCACAGTTCTGGGTGGCAATCCTGGGACAAGGAGCAGTGCTGGCATGGTGGAGCTTGTAGTGGTAGTGAAGAGAGAATCCTCCTCACAGTTCCAAGACAGAAAAGAGTACTTTTGGTCACTCATAGACCAGAGCACAGGCCAAGAAAGGAGTAAAAACCTCGCTCTTGATCGTACCACCTTGGAAGAACTGAAAATTTATAGGCCCCTAGAAGTATCAGCTGCACAAAATCCCCAAAGCTTGGGACAGTACATTCTCCACACTGGAAGCAGACCCTACCTTAACAAAGAGTTTATAACTCAAGTAATTGGCTGGGGTCAAGCAAGCAGCACAAAAAGAGTCACACCATAGAATCTTACTTTGGTGACAAAGAAGTTCAAAACTTACAACCAGAAAAAGACAATAAAGTCAAAGCTTCTACATCCAAAGCCTCCAAGAAAAAGAATTTTGAGAAGCAAGTAAGAGAAGTAGAGGAAAAACTGAGAATGATGCAAGAAAATCATGAAAAAAAAGTCAACAGCTTGCTAAAGGAGACCCCCCCAAAAAATACTGAAGAAAATAACACCTTAAGAAATAGCCTAGGGGCAGCTAGGTGGTGCAGTGGATAGAGCTCCAGCCTTGGAGTCAGGAGAACCTGAGTTCAAATCCAGCCTTAGACACTTGACACTTACTAGCTGTGTGACCTTGGGCAAGTCACTTAACCCTAATTGCCTCACAAAAAAAAAATAGCCTATCCCAAATGGCAAAAGAGGTCCAAAAAGCCAATGAGGAGAAGAATACCTTAAAAAGCAAAATTGGCCAAATGGAAAAGGAAGTCCAAAAGCTTACTGAAGAAAACTCTTCCTTAAAAATTAGAATGGAGCAATTGGAAACTAGTGACTTTATGAGAAATCGAGACACTGTAAAACAAATCCAAAAGAATGAAAAAATAGAAAACAATGTGAAATATCTCATTGGAAAAACAGCTAACCTGGAAAATATATCCAGGAGAGATAATTAAAAAATTATTGGACTATTTGAAAGCCATGATCAAAAAAAAAAAAGACCCTAGACATCATTTTCAAGAAATTATCAAGAAAAATTACCCTGATATTTTAGAACCAGAAGGCAAAATAGAAATGGAAAGAATCCACTGATCATCTCCTGAAAGACATCCCCAAAGGAAACTCCTAGGAATATTGTAGCCAAATTCCAGAGTTCCTGAGTCAAGGTAAAAATATTGTAGACAGCCAGAAAGAAACAATTCAAGTGTTGTGGAAACAATCAGGACAACACAAGATCTAGCATCTTCTACATTAAGGGACTGGAGGGGTTGGAATATAATGGAATATAATATTCTGGAGGGCAAAGGAGATAGGATTACAACCAAGAATCACTTACCCAGCAAAACTGAGCATAATCCTTCAGGGGAAAATGGTCATTCTGTGAAATAGAGGACTTTCACGCATTCTTGATGAAAAGACCAGAGCTGAATAGAAAATCTGACTTTCAGATACAAGACTCAAGAGAAACATGAAGAGGTAAACAGGAAAGAGAAATCATAAGAGACTTATTAAGGTTGGACTGTTTACATTCTGCATGGAAAGATGGTATTTGTAACTCATGAGTCCTTTGTCAGTATTAGAGTAGTTGGAGGGAAAAAAAAGTACGTGTGTGTGTGTATATATACATACATACATACATATATACATATATATGTGTATATTTATGTACATATGTATAGATATATACACATATATCTATATCTATATCTATATCTATCTATCTGTCTATCTATATAGAGAGAGGGCAAAGGTTGAGTTGAAGCTGAAGAGGTGATATCTGGAGGTTAAAATTAAGGGGTGAGAGAGGATTATACGGAAAGGTAGAATGGGGTAAATTATCTCACATAAAACAGACAAGAAAAGGCTTTTAAAGTGGAAGGGAAATGGGGGAAGGTGAGAGGGAATGAGTAAATCTTATTCTCATTGGATTTGGCTTAAGGAGAGAATAACATACATACTCAATTGGTTATAGAAATCTATCTTACCCTATAGGAAAATAGGGGGGAAGGGGACAAGAGAGCAGGAGGATGAAAGAGGGGAGGGCAGATTGGGGGGGTAATCAGAAGCTAATGCTTCTAAGGAGGGATTAAGGGAAATATTCTTAGTTTTTCACAACATGACTACTATGGAAGTGTTTTGCATGACTACACATGTATAACTTATATCGAATTGCTTGCTTTCTCAGTGAGGGTGGGTGGGGAGGGAGGAAAGGAGAAAATATGGAACTCAAAATTTAAAAACAAAAGTTGAAAAAAATTGTTTTCCCATGCACCTGGGAAATAAGATATACAGGAAATGGGGCATAGAAATCTATCCTGCCCTACAGGAATATTGAAGGGGAAGGGGATAAGAGAAAGGGGGGAGAGATAGAAGGGAGAGCCGATGAGGAGAAGAGGTACTCAGAATGCATGCCATCTTGGGGTGGAGGAGGGACATGATGGGGAGAAAATTTGGAACTCAAAATCTTGTGGAAGTGAATGTTGAAAACTAAAAATAAATAAATTAATTTTTTAAAAAAAGGTGGGGCTTTAGCTGAAGCTTGAAGGAAGCCATAGGGACAGAAGCAATGTGCTAAGTGAATTCTGAAGGTAGAAAGGTCATTACTGGGTGGGAATAAACAGTGGAAGCTGCATGGAGAAAAGGGCATGTTAGTTGTGAAGAAGCATGAGAATGTGGTTCAACAAAGGCAGATGGTATGGTAGAAAGGGTATCAAATTGGAGGTGCAACTCTTGCCTCAGATGCTTTTTACCTGGGGGACCTTTAATAAGCAACATAATATCTCTGCTTCTCAGTTTCCTCATTTTTCAAACAATGAACTAGCTGGTCTTTGATGTCATTACCAGCTCTAGGTCAGTGATCTTGCATATTGGGCATCGTGCCCTATGAGCCTTTTCTACTAAATGTTACCTGTGCTATTCACTCCAAACTGGTCAAACAGGGACACTTCACTTTCAATAATACATTCATATTGAAATTGAGTATTATAAGCAGACAATACACTAAAAACAGAAGGAAGCTTGCTATTTAGAGTAATCCTGTTATGGTCCCACTTATAATGAATCATCTTTCACTCTCTGGCTCTGGGTCAGCTTCTTCCCTATGCCCTTCCCCCCAATATTCTCTTTTCCTATGTTCAGACTATTTGAAGCACAGACCTCTGTCGTCCATCAGGGACTTTTCATCACTATCTCCAGATGCTGGAATCATGTCGGATGAAGAAACATTAAAAATAAAGATCTGGCCCCCAATACACCCACAACTCAACATCTTCTGGATATCTGCACTTGGACACATATCATAAAGAACTTTCCCTCACTCTCTTCTCTTCTCTTCTCTTCTCTTCTCTTCTCTTCTCTTCTCTTCTCTTCTCTTCTCTTCTCCTCTCTCTCTCTCTCTCTCTCTCTCTCTCTCTCCCCTCTCTCTCTCTCTCTCTCTCTCTCTCTCTCTCTCTCTCTCTCTCTCTCTCTTCTCTCTCCCTCCCTCCGTCTGTCTCTCATTCTCTCCCTCTCCCTCTCTTTCTTTCTCCTCCTCCTCTCCCTCTATTTCTCTTTCTCCCCTCTCTGTCTCTGTCTCTCAGTGTGCCATGAGCACACACACTTGATTTCCACAGTCAAGGTTGTGTCGTCATTTTCTTTCTTTGATTGACCCCCCCGCAATCTCTTTGACCACAATGTTATCGTTCTTTCTCTGCACACTTTATGTACTCTCAAAGGCCTGTTTTCTAACTAAAGCTATTTCTGTTGTTACCAGCATTAGGAGAACACACAGCCCTCTCTTTTTCATATTTTTGCAAGGGGTGGGTAAAATTAATAGCTACAGAGAACTATGAAAACTATTGTGGTTTGAGTGCACAGGTTCAGTGCCCAGGTGTTGTGGGAAATATATGCTACCATCATTTAATGGTGAGGATTATTTAAATTGAAAAAAGTTCCTGGGGCAGCTAGGTGACACAGTGGATACAGCTCCAGCCTTGGAATCAGGAGGACCTGAGTTCAAATGTGGTCTCAGATCAGACACTTGACACTTTCTAGCTGTGTGATCCTGGGCAAGTCACTTAACCCCGATTGCCTCACAAAACCAAATGAAAACAAAAGAAAAAAAGAAAAAAGTTTCCCCTGAGTTCTATCTGCTGTAAATCTATATTATCATATGACACATTTACTTAAGGTATGTCATACCTGTGCACATATAATTATGTGTGGATTGTTCTACACATGTTTAGTTCATAGACTTATATCCTTTGGGATCTAGGCAATGGTTCCTCAGTTCTTTTCAATGTCCTACAGGAACTGATATAGTTGGTATTGTGCATGACCTGGGATTGGGAGTTAGGAAGATCTGAGTTAGAAACCTGTCTCTGATACTTACTAGCTGTATGATCCTAGACAAAGATTTCTCTTAGCTTCAAGTTTCTCATCTGCAAAATGAGGATAATGGGAGAACCTACCCTATAGAGCTGTTGTGAGAATAAAATGAGATGACATATAGAAAGTGCTTTTCAAACCTTAAAGCATGATATAAAACCAGTTACTATTATTATTCAATAAATATTCAATTCTAGGCAGCTAGGTGGCACAGTGGATAGAGTGCTGGACTTGGAGTCAGGAAAACCTGAGTTCAAATGTGACCCAAGATATTTACCACCTGTGTGACCCTGGGAAAGTCATGTAACCTCCATCATCTTCAATTTCCTCATCTATAAAATGAGGATAGTAAAAGCAGCTACCTGTCAGGTCTGTTGTGAATATCAAATGAAATAATAATTGTAAAGTGCATATCACAGTGCATAGTTCTAGAGCTATGGCTCTATGATTCTGTGATATTAGTGATAATTAAGATTTATCTAGTTCTATAAGATGGAGAAGGAAATGGCAAACCACTCCAGTATCTTTGCCAAGAAAGCCCCAAATTGGGCCACAAAGAGTTGGACAGCTGAAAATGACTAGACAACACGAACAGCTCTCGCAGAGTTACTTAATGCATTATAGGTACTATCTCATTTGATCCTCATAATCAGTGTGAGACAAGTACTACTATCCCTCCCCACTTGGTGGATGAAGAAACTGAAACTTCAAGAGGTTAACGTTATATAGCTAGAAAGTGCCAGAGGTGGATTTTGAATTCTGTTTTAGTCATTGAGCCACACTGCCTCACCATTGAAGAAAGCATAGACCTACAGCGCAAAATGCAAAGGGCAAAGAGGGCTGGATCAACCCCTGTATTTCCCTTTGAGATTGGAGCTCCCACTGATGCTTGTTTTATGAGAACCTGTATGAGTTACAGTCTAAGATTAACAATAATCTCCCCACCCTTTAACGGTTTTAAGAAATGCCTTTGGGGCATTGCATTCAGTTAAATCAAGCAGCAGACAAACTGCAATGCACTGCTAACCTCTCAAGTGTGTGAAAAAAGTTTGTTCATAAAGTATGTATGAAGAACATAGTTCTGTAATGATAATGGTCCTCTTGAGGTGAGTCTGCTGAAAGATTCAGTACATCAGGGTCTCATCTTTGATTCATTTTGACAGCAGTTACTAGCACTTGAGTTTGGTATTTGCTTATTTTTAACACACTTTCTGTTATTTTATGAAAAACCTTTAACCCATGGTGTGGATTTTGACAGAAGCAGGGATACAACCTTGACCTATGTTGAGATAGGGTGAGTGTTATGTAACTTCAATAGAGGTCCCATTTTCACTCCTAAAGCTGAAGATTCCAGAGAGGAATTTGCAGATTCCATTTCCTCTGTAAAATCCCTGAACAATAAAACATATGAGAAGCACTTGGGATTAATTTCATCCAATGTCCCCAAGGCAAAAGCTTAGATGCATGGGATGTATGTGGAAGCCTGGTATCCAGTGATCAACTTTGCTTTTCATTTTTCTGTCTAAATGCAGATCTGTGATTAGCAATCTTGCCATCTGGGGCAAAGACCTAAAAGCATTGTTTATTTTTAAAAATAAATTTAGTTGGGGACTGGGGGGAGATCCTGGGACACATGGCCTTTCAGAGGTGGGCAGAAACCATGGCAAGATCATGGCTGGAGTGGCTGGAGGTTTGGGGTGGGGGAAGAAGGATAGGGTTGAGCATTGGTGATGTTCATCTGGGATACAATCCCTGGGGATTGGGGGAGGGTGTTGGGGAAGCAGAGGATCTGCTAACTTTTCTCACTTAAATGATTATTTTGTTAACAAGATGAAAAGCTCAGTTATGTCTAGCTGCTAAAAAAGTGTAAGAGCTGTTAACACTGTGTACATTTTGGTGCCCCAGAGCAAAAACTCCTGTTGCACCAGCCTAGCTATGGGTCTCTTTGGATGATTGGTCTTGGGTTGACTGTGCCTAAATATATAACTTGTAACTTTGTGGCCTATTCAGTGAGACCAAATGTACTGATGCTTGGACCGATGGTTAATGATAGATTTATGACTGAAGAGACTTTGGAAATGATCTCATTCAATACCCTCATTTTGTATTTGAATTTGGATTGTATTTATGATTTCATTGGTATAAAGAATTTCTGATGAGGAAGTTCCCTTCATCACTGCAGACTTGTACCTGCTCTGCAACTTAAAATCTTAGAAAGTTATCTGGGGCACTGAGACTTTAAGAAAATAGTTCAGGCTCAGATCTCCTCATTTTACATATGAGGCTGAAGAAGCTTCACTAATTTCTCTCCCAAATCACAGATAAAATAAGGGGCAGAGAGATGGACTCTGGAAGGATGATTCACAGTATATCATGCTTCACATCAGACTAAGCTTTGAGTATTTAACATCTGGAAGACGAATTAGATTTCTCACTTTTCAATGAGATGTCTTCAGACAGAGTGACAGACTTAACATTCCAGTGCTGAGCTCCCTGTTCCATATGCCTATGGCTTTATGATTATCACCATCAAGAGAGCTGAGTATTTCCATATTCTCCAAAGTTTGGGTACATTTTTATTTAGGTACATTTAGGTACATTTACATTTTCCAAAGTCTGTATTTTGACTTGCTCCTATAAATATTTTGGTCCTGTCAAGGGAAAAGGCGGGAAAAAGAATGGTGATATTCAGCTGGTTCAAAAAGAAAGATGAAGTATTCCTGTAGGCAATCACAGCCAGTAGTTTTGTGAGTAAGGAAAATGATTACTGAAATGAGAACAATTCATATTTCCAAATGTATTCATAAGCACATTTCTGCCTGATATTGTGTCAGTGTGATGCAAACACTGAAACTCCTGGGCCCTCTTTTTTTCACATATGCCCTTAAGTCCTCACTACCCTTGCCTCTGTGCCTTCCCATATTTTGAATAATAGGATATGAATATGGTATCTGCAAGAGGTTTTACATTCAGAAATGCAATGGAAGTTTCACCACTCCATCATTTTGGGGACCATTGCAGTGGATAACAGATTTCATTCACATAATAATTCAGTTTACACAATCCTGTTTGAATCTCTGATAAGGTGACAGTGTCATCTAGCTTCAGTTTAAAGGCCAGAGAGTAAGAGTCATATAGTCCAAACAGCTTAGAGAGAACATGTATGACCCTTTTCTCTCAAATCATGGTCCTGTTGTAGATGGACCATACCAGAGAAGGCACAAATGGAAAGGTTACCTTATGTATTGAAATTCTTGTTTTCACCAATGAAAAAGAAATGCTACTATAGATTAGATGTGTTCATTCAATGGTCACAGAGATTGTTGGGCTGTGTTCATTTCACCCTACCGTTAGAGCTTGATGGATCTGTGATATTGTCAATTTGGATATTCTTTCCAATGAAGCAGATTGTAAGGCTAAGGCTGCTCAAATTTTTGGGTGTCAAAGTCTATATCTTCTTATAAAATCACTACCACAGGATGAGAGGGGATCCTGACAAGCTTGGGACATTGAATTTTATACACACACACACACACACATACACACACATACACACACATATGTATATATACACACACAGTGGAATACGGACTCTCATTAGCAATATGCCATAGTGGAATGGTAGTATGCCATAGTGTATAAAGTATTGGATTTGGAATTAGGATGACCTGAGTTCAAATCCTGCCTCAGAAATTTACCAGTTGAGTGACTCATGGCAAATTGATTAGCCTCTCTCAGTCTCTATTCTCTCACCTGTAAAAGGGAGATAATAATCATTAGTCCCATATTGGTTTGTTATGAGAATCAAATGAAACAGTACATGCAAAGCACTTTGCCAACTTTGAAGCACCATAGAAAGGTCAGCTATTATGATTATCTTTCTTTCTCTCTCCCTAAATGTCTCTCCCCAACCAGGTCATAAATATTTTTGATGAAAATGGGCAATTATTATTTAATTTAAAATTTTAATTTCAGTGTGTTTCCTTTGGGACTTTTATTGGAGTGACAATTATGTTATTTTTGAAGTTTTACCAAAAATAAAGAGATACATTTCCTGGAAATTTCCCATAAATACAAGTTTCACTCTAATTTCATAATAAATGGGGAAAAATTATTGCTGACAGATGGACTTCATGTGTTGTTTTTAAGTTGTTTTTCTTTTTGGAGAAAGCAGATTGCTGATTATAAATACCTCTTAGATATTCATTAACGAAGCAGCAAAACATCATGTCCCTTAAGTAAATCTCTGTTTTAAATTATCTTCACTGTATACTCAGATTTTTAGTAAACAGCAACTTAGTCAATTATAGAATGCGTTTATATTTGAGAGAATCTTTAGAACAGTGAACACATTAATTTCCTTTTACAACTATTGGTTTTCAAATATACAAAGTCTAATGGATTGTCACAATCAGACAACATAGGAGAGTAGAGGCAAAGAGAGATGGCAGCAAATATGGTCAAAGTATTAGCCAGTTCTCTCTGCTTACAGCTCGCACCTTCCCCATCTATCCCTATCCATCTTCTGTCATTCAGCCTCTTTGTTGGTCAGTCTCTAGCTGATTGCCTGCAGGCATTTCAAAAGAGAATGATTTGAATTTCAAAGGATTGAAGAGAGGCTTTTGGGAAAACTGTTGAAACCCAGGGATGTATTTGCAACAGCAACTCTTTTTTATGATCTTGCTGCTAAACCAGAGGGATATTTTCTGCCACCAGGCCTGCAGGCATGAAGGCTTCCACCATGGCTCTTCCATCCTCAGAATGGTGGGTGTTTGGTTTCTCCTACTGAGTTTATCCTTGGTTCCATAGGACAGAATTATAAGCACAATAGGAAAGTCAGTAATATGTAGATACTGAAGAGAGGCTGGTTTAAACTTTGTGTTTGGGGGAAAAAAAAACTTAGCAAGCTGTTGTTGTTCAGTTTGTTCATGACAGAATCCCGTCTGGCTCTTTGTGACCCCATTGACCATAGCATGCCAATACTGTATGTGGTGTTTTCCTGGAAAAGGTACTGGATGTTTTGCTGTTTTCTTCTCCAGTAGATTAAGGCAAGCAGAGGTTAAATGATTTGGCCAGGGTCACACAGCTAGTAAGTATAGGAGGCTGGATCTGAAGTCGGGTCTTCCTGATTCCTTGCTCTATCCATTGAGGCACCTAGCAGCCTCCAAGGCAAGCATATGTTTAGTGACTTGTTCAGGGTCACATAGACAGTAAATATCTGAGGCCAGATTCAAATCTTTCTGACTTCAGGCCTGGCTCTCTATTTACTGAGCCATCTAGCTGCCACTTAGCAAAGTAGATTTATATAAAAAGTTGAACGGGCCACTTCTGGAGATTGTGGGTTCCTCCTCCCTAGAAGTCTTCAAAAAGAGGTTGGAGGACCACTTACCAAGTTTGTTACAGACAGGAATCTTGTTCAGATCTGGCTAAATGTTCTCCAGGTACATCTATTTTTATTTATTTACATGTTCATTTGTTTTACTTTTTCTTTAATTAACAAATATTTGTTTTCTCTCCCTTTCAATTCCCTTTAATCTTAAAAAAAAAATCTTTGGAGTGTGTATAGCAAAGGAAAACAAATTTCCACATTGGCTGTGTCCAAAAAGGTATGTCTCATTCTGTACCTTAAATCCATCCCCTCTGCAGGAGGTGAGTAGCTTGCTTCATCCACATGCTGAGATTTTCCGGTCTTTACTACCAGGAGCTGTCCATTGCACCTGTGCTGTGATATAGAACATGGATGATAGCTACTGATGTTCTATAGTTTCCAGAAGTAACACCTTATACTGAGAGACTCAGGACAGGCAAAAACAAAGCTGAGCCCTTACTAACCAATTTTCCTCTGGCCTTTTTATCTAATGCAACAGCAAGCAATGGCAACTCATATCCCTGAAATCTTAGGGACATCCCTTGACCCTGTTGTGAAAGCATTTACTCAGAGATAGAAAACAGATTGTAGGAGTCAGAAAATTTAACAGAAAGGTAAATTAATAGTTTGTTATGGGATGAATGAGATTGTATTCAAGAGAGCAGGCAGGGAATTATGCATAACCTCAGGTAGCAAGGGAGATAAAACATTTGAAATAGAGGATGAAAACAGAATTAAAGTAGATATTTAGGGGATACACTGTCTGTGAGCTTTAAACATGGGTTTTAAACATTTATTAGAATTCAACTGAAGATTTTTTTTAATAGGCCCAAATCATCATTTCTTTTAGTGAGAGAAGAAGCTTTAATATTGAGGGTCTGGTAATTGTGTGTGTGTGTGTGTGTGTGTGTGTGTGTGTGTGTGTGTGTAAGAAGGATGTATTGAGGTGGCCTTTGAAATAGTGCAGCTGAGAGATACACTCAGGATTTGGCCAGAGTAACAGAAAGAGAGAATTTAAAATAATGTGATGGAAAACAAATGCTGAAGTCCAGATTTGGTGACAGATGGGAAGTGGGACACATGTGATTAGAACCTTAGTGTTCAAATATGTTAAGAAGAATATCAAATTCCTTGCAATATTCATGTCTTACTTCAATTCTTAAAGAATCTGTGATTTTGTTGGTGTGGCTTCTGTCTCCAGTGAAATATCTTAGGGTACTCTTAGTGTTATATGACAGCTCATGGAGAATGAGAGAGATGGCCAAAAATCATATCTCCATTTGTTTAAGAGACACATCAATAAACAATAAGAGACAGAGCCTACAAAATATAGGCTAGTGAAGATGACTGGAAATTCTGGAATGTATTGTTAAAGAGATGGTTACTGAACATTTCAAAAAGAAACAACAATGACACAGTAACAATGGCTCAATGAGGTCACGTCTTGCCAGTCTACCTCTTTTTCTTTGATTGACAGGGCCAATGAATCTGTAGCACTAATGCAATTTACTGAGACTTTTGCAAAGCAATTGATAAAGTAACTCACTATTCTTGTGGAAAAGATGGAAAGATATGGCCTAGACTAGTGGTGTCAAACTGAGACAGAAGCAGGTTGCATGTTGACTTCGAAAACCACAAATTTGCATCATCTTTGTTGTATTCTATTTTCATTTATTTTGTTAAACATTTCACAATTACATTTTAATCTACTTCCAGCTGCACTGGGGAGTTTTACAGGCTTCATGTCTCCTGCTGTCCCTAGTTGAACTCAGGGGAAATAGGATAATTAGGTGGATTCAAAAGTGTTTGAATGATAGGATTGAAAGAATTGTCATTATTCATTAAAAGTAAACTTGTAATAAGTTTCTAATGAAGGACCCCAAGGATTTGTGCTTGGCTCTGGATAGTGCAGCATTTTTTTTTTTTATAATTGAGTTGGGTAAAGATATAGACGGTATGGTTATGAAATTCACAGATAGCACAGAACTGAGAGGAAAAGCTAACATGCTGAGTAACAGTCAGGATCCCAAGAGATCTCAACAGTTTAGGACAAGGAGTCAAACATAGTTGTGAGGCATTTATTAGGAAAACATGTGGTATCTTATTGTTGAGTTAAAATTATGCATAAGATGGGGAGGCATGGTTAGACGGAAGTTTGATAAAAGATCTGGGAACTTTTTTTTTGTATTGCAAACTCAATTTCTACCTTCATTCTGATGTGGCAGCCAAAAAGCTAATATAATATTGGGCTGTTTTAAGAAGAATAAGGGCTTGATAGTTCTGCCCTACCCTGCTGTGGTCAGATCATAATTGGAGCATTGAGCTCATTTCCAGTCATCATAACTTAGGGAAGATGCTGGTAAACTGGAGAGTGTATGGAGAAAAGCAACCAGGGAGTGAAGAATCTATTAATTCTCTTAAGAATCCCTGCTTTACGGGGTCTGGACTTGGCTTTATCCTTTATGCCAAATTGTCTCTCTAATCATGGCTGCTTACCATCAAGTGACAATGAAGAGGGCTGGAAAGAATGAGGAATTTAGAGTTAGAAAATCATGAAGACATGAGATGGAAGGGACTTGATCCTTCGTGGTTTTGGTCTGAGAAGCACTCAGTGAATTGGGGAAGTTTTGATTGACTTCTGAATCATAACTTGGGTGTTGTCTAGAAGTAGGTCTCTTTCCTGCCTTGCTGTATCAGTGTGAGGAGGCAGAGAATGTGGTGGACCTCCTGGATCCAGAGAGGTTCCATCAAGGCTCAGATTCAGGCCCATCTTTTATGGCAGGCTTTTTCTCACCCCCTTCCCTGATTATTAATGCTTTCTCATTAAATTATTTTGTGGGTACTTATCTGTTTATTATTTCCTACCTATAGAATGTAAGCTCCTAGAGGACAAGAGCCCCTTCCTTTTCTCTTTATATACTTAATGTCTAACACAGCACCTTTTAAAAACTGCACCTGAAATTCCAATGGTAAAAGTAACTCCCAGTGAGGAAAATTCCTCTATCATTGTATGTTGATATTTGCTTCGAGATTTGTTGTTTTAGAGAATTTCCTGGGGTACAGGGTGGTGGTGGGGGGGTTTCAGTGGTATGCAGAAGATCATGCAAACCAGGTTTTCCTTATTCTGAATTCAGGTATGTAATGGGTGGAGCCCTGGGTGCTGGATGGGATTGGATTTTCCATTATATAGGAAGGCATGATGATAAGGCAAGGTATGGAAACTATCACTGAAACATCATGTTTGGTCAACATTCGGATGGATCATGTTTTAACAAAAAATAAAAGCAATTGGGCTTTCAGGGAGTGGAAAAGCAAAATAAAGAGGCTGTTGGAAGAATCCTGTTTGAAGGCAGGTGGGAAGTTCCACAATTCTGAAGTTAAGGAAAGTAATAATAGAGTTTCTCCCATTCCCGCCCCCCCCCCTTCACCCACCCTTTCCCTCTCTCTTTTCCCATGGTTTAGGTTAGGCTGACAAATGCTAGCTCTAAATGGTCCAGGGTGACAAACTCAGAGGCAAACATTCCTCATCACAAAGCGACTGAAACTTATTCAGCCAAATTTCTGTAATTGATGTGAGTTATTTTGTATGATTTTCACGACAGAGACCAGAGAAGATAATGCTACATCATTGACACAACCTTACATGATCCTCAGGAAGGGGATATTTCGGCTGAACCAGTGGTTTAAAAGGGGGAGGGGTAGTTTCCTCAAGTTTAATTTAACACTTTGTGGATGAAAAACCATAAATAAGTCTCTGAAATCATTTTCACAATTGGTTATTTTCCCCCACAGTTTGTCTCTTTTTCTTTAAAGATAAAAGTAGTTTGGTTTAGTTTTGTTTTACAACAGAGAGGTCATTAAAAATCCCACTCACAACGCTTTTCACCAAGCCTTCATGAGTTACATGGGAACCATGATTTTTTCCCTCTTATTACCTTATTTCCTCCAAATTTAAAGTTTTCTTCAAAATTCTGTGATGAACAGCACAAAATCACAAAAGAGAAAGCTGTTATCACTGGAAAATTCCCATCTAAATCCTGACTTTCATTATGTTACTTTTCTTTTTTGTCAGTCTGAGTTTTCAGGGGGATTTGTCTTCAAGTGGGGGAACTCACATCCCATACCAGCTTGCTGAAGGCTGATACTTGCCTTCTCTTGGCTCTTAATTTTGTAAAACCTGTCAAAGAGAGGGAGTGTGTGTAGGAGGAGTTGGGAAGGGCCAATGGAAAGCCTAGAGACTGATGATTTCTTCAGCCCCAAGAGGATGCATTTCTTATTTTGAGTTGCTTTTTAAACTATTGGTAAGACTAAGTTTGGTGTCAGTATTTGTTGCTTATTAGGCTGGTGGTTTAACCTTGAGGCAGCACAATAATTGGTGAAATTTCCTTTCTGTTCCATGATTTTCTGTCAGTAACTACCAAGGCAACATCTATGAGCTATACCTTCTTCAGTTTCCTGCAGAATAGTTAAAAAAGCCTCAGATTTGGGATCACCAAGTTAATAAGTTGGAAAATCCTTAGAAGTATTCATTTCAACATTACCTTGACAGGAATCATGTCTATATCTCTGACATCTCCGGCCATCACTCAGCAGTTATGAAAACACCTACTATGTGTCAGGCACTGTGCTAAATAGTGGGAATACAAAGAAAGGCAAAAACAGTTCTGGCCCCAAGGTGCTCACAACACAACCTAATAGGAGAGACAACATGTGGTAAATGATTATGATGGAATACTAGAAAAATGATGAGCTCAGTGACCTAAGAAAAACATAAAAAGACTTGCACAAAATAATGAAGGGTGAAATGAGCAGAACCAAGAGAACACTGTATACGGTGACAGCAATATTGTTTTAAGAGCAACTTTGAGTGAATAAGTCATTTTGACTATTACATATATACAAATTAATTATAAAAGGCATAAAGAGAAAGACAACATGTGCATACAGAGAAAGAACTAACAAATAGAAGTATGTATAGAACAATTTTACATATCTATATCTATCTATCTTTCTATCTATTTGTGTCTAATGGTAGCCATCTCTAAGGTGGGGGGGAGAGAAAAGGAAAAAAAGGGAAAAAAGAAAAAACTTACATGATAACTTTATTATATATTTAAAATGAATAGCAAGTTGTACATAGTAGTTTTGCAGTTTCATGTGAAATCATCTTTTAATTTTACCGCTATGGAAATGCTTGTTTTATTCCATAAATTAAAAATAAAATAAAAATTTAAAAATGTATGGAGGTAGGAAACGGAGTGTTTTGAACAAGTAACAACAGGCAGGACAATTTCACTGGATTTCAGAGTATATAGGAGTGAGTAAGATATAAGAAGACTGGAAAGATATGAAAGGGTAATGTTATAGAGGGTTTGAAAAACCCTGTAGAGGATTTTGTGTTTGATCATGGAGGTAATAGGAAGCCACTGGGGTTTATTGACTAGGGTGGGTGACCACGTCAATGGTCAGAGCTACCCTTTAGGAAGATCACTTTGATAGCTGAGTGGAGGATAGACTGGAATCAAAAGGTGATCATGTAATTTGGGGTTGAAGAACATGGGCTTGAATTCCAACTAGGTTACTTATTATCTATGTAACATTGAGCTCGTCACTTTCCCTGGGCCTCAATTTTCTCATCTGTAGAATGAGGCAGTTATATTAAGATATGAGTTTTTAATCTCTTTTGTGTTGTGTACCCGTTTGGCAATCTGACAAAGCTTTTGGCCTTCTCAGAATGTCATTAATGGAATAAAGTAAAATACATAAGATGACAAAAAAAATCAATTAATTTAAGTAAAATTATAAAATTATAAAAAATGTTCACAGAATCTGAGTGAAGACCATCTTTATAAGGTTTTCTAGTTCTAAATATATGATTTCAAATTTAATATTTTGTAATTATCATATCTCCCACTCCTCAAATCACATCACCCTGTGACTTAACAACCAACAGGGACTGATCTCTTGTTATCATATCCCAAATCCCAATGTCCCAAGGAAAATCTCAAATGGATTTTAAAAATCTAGCATGCAAGTAGGTTGAAATTAACAAAGTATGTGTAGGGTGTATTATGTGTCAGGCTTTGTCAAGGGGAAAGGTCCTATTTGGCAAAATACTCAATAATAGTCTCTTTCTCTCTCTCTCTCTCTCTTTCTCTCTCTCTCTCTCTCTCTCTCTCTCTCTCTCTCTCTTTCTCTCAGAATCATCCCTTTATTTTTTGGTATATGTGGCATGTATATGTATAGGGAATGGGGTAAAGATCTTATAGAGAGTTTACCAATGGTGATTGGGTGGGAAAAGTCAATCAATACCAACATTTGTCTCTACTTGCTTGATTCTTTTTTAAAAATTAATTAATTTATTTTTGGTTTTCAACATTAATTTCCACAAGACTTTGAGTTCCTAGTTTTCTCCCCATCTCACCCCTCCCCACCCCAAGATTCATTCTGAATACCCCTTACCCTAATCTGCCCTCCCTTCTATCACCCCCCCCCCCTTTATACACTTCCCCATCTATTTTCCTGTAGGGCAGGATATTTTTCTATACCACACTGCCTGTATATCTTATTTCTCAGTTGCATGTAAAAATAATTTTTCACATTTGTTTTTAAAGCTTTGGGTTTCAAATTCTCTCCCTTTCTCCCTCCCCACCCACCCTCATTGAGATAGCAAACAACTTGATACAGGTTATACACGTGTAGTCATGTAAAACACTTCGATAGTAGTCATGTTGTGAAAAACTATATTTCCCTTTATACTATCCCACCCCCCATTTCAATAATAGTCTCTTGTTGCTTAAACTCCTGCTTAACCATATTCTCTCTCTCTCTCTCTCTCTCTCTCTCTCTCTCTCTCTCTCTCTCTCTCTCTCTCTCCCCCTCTCTCCTTCTATGTATACACACACACACACACACACACACACATAAATATGTAACATATGTAATTATAGATTTCACAGACATCAGTAAGTATAAACTCTTCTATATTACTTCAAAGAACAGAAAAAGTGAGTTACATATGAAAACATCAGTCTCTGTTACATACAGTTTTGGTTTTTAAAGATAAATCTCATACAATAGTATTGAAGGAGCTCTACTTCTCTGTATTTCTGATGTTTTCTTTTGCTCCCTCCTGTGAATTTTTAAAATGTTTCATTGATGCTCATTTCTCTCTTTTTCTTCATTACTATCATTAACCATCTACTCCTAACACACACACACACACACACACACACACATACACAATGGACTCACATGCACAGACACATGCACACATTTCCTCCCTCTTTATGGTTTTAGAAATTGCAATCTTAGGAATTTAGAGACAGAAGAAATTTTTGGGATCATATATTATAATCCCTTAATTTTTAACGAGGAGAGAAATGGGACCCAGAGGGATCAAGTGACTTGCCCCATATCACATACCAAGCAAATGAAAGAGCCAGAGTTAGAACTTAATTCTTCAGGCTCCAAATGCCATGGCCTTTCCTATTACACTCCTCTAATGAGAGAGAAGATGATTGAAAGGCTGTGGTGGAAGGAACACTCAGTTCTTAGAGTACTGTGAGAGTTAACCTGAAGTTGTACAATGCTGGTACACAGTAAATGCTTTTTGATTTGACTTGATTTGTGAATCAAAACGATGCATTGTTGATTCTGCTGCAATGCATAAGTGATACAATAGGGAGGTGTGGTTGATTCCTAATAATAATAATAAGAAAAATGTTAGCAATAATATCTCACATTTATACGGTTCTTTAAGATTTGCAAAACACGATATAGGTGATGAAAAAAAGTGAGAGAAACTTAAAAAACACAGATGTAGCCAACATCGATAGACATGCTAGCATTATTATTATTTTATAGTGAAAAACAAAATGCCGAGAGGTTCAAGCCTTGCCTCTACTACTGACTCATGGGGAGTCTTTTGGGTGAGTGGGCAATGAGTAGAAGGTGAAAGAGAGAAGAAGAAAGAAGAGGCTAGCAAGGTCATAGGCTTCCAGAATTCAGATTCTGTCTTCTAAGGGAGGAAAAGCTTTCCTAGAATGAGCTCCTAAGAAGAGATGAGGATCATGCTTTTAAGATTCTCTTGGTGACAACCTTGACATTGACCTGTTAGCACCTTGATCAACAGTCCCTTGTCTTTACATGCTTTGGGTCAGTTAACTACCCAGCTTTGGCCTTCTTGGGAAATGTTCAAATCTGTCACAATTGTGTTATGTTTTTAGAATCAGAAACAATATGGTTCTTTATAAACTTGTATTAGTCTTTTCTACTAGACTCTAAACTCCTGGATTTCAGGGACCATGATTTATTTATCTTCATTTGCCTTATAGTGCTACACACACACACACACACACACACACACACACACACACACACCACATACCTTAAACATATGATTGTTTTGGTTTGGAGAATAATGAGGACATTTAAAATATCAAGGAAGGAGGCTTCTATTATAAAAATAAATGAAATTTAGATTCTATTGAAAAACATAACTTTGACATTATGTCCTAGGCATTGTGGGAGAGCTGGTTCACAATTCAAATGATGCCTTTTATATCCTCACTCTTAACCCTTCAGGCCACACTCTATCCTTCCTCCCCCATTTTCTAGATCTTTTTCCTGAGAGTATTATTTCTTCTACACTCCTTTTCCCACTTCCATAGTAAACTCCATATCATTGTGTGTGCCCATAACACAAAGCATTCCAAACAAAAAAAGATTCTTCCTACTCTGATGGAAGCATTTTATATGAATTTCTGGATTCTTCATTTAGGTAGCTCCCTGCAATAGCCCTTCTCTTGCAATAACAATTTGCTACACTCCCATTTCAATATATCTTCTCATCTTATCATTCTTAAAAAGCAAAGCAAAACAAAGCCAGTTTATTTCTCTGCAGCAAAAATTACTCTTCCCCAAAAGAGTGGTTGTTGTAAGTCTATGTCACTTGTCTTCTGACTTTTTCTTCTTTGTTTTCCATTATGTTCCATTGGGACCAGCAAGTGTTATACTTAATTTCATGTTCAGTGAAGACCCCATTCATAAACCAGGAATTTCCATTATAGCAATGCCCTACCACACACACACACAGACACACACACATGCACCAAGAGGGAAAAAGGCATAGGCTAAGACTTGAAATAGATAGTGAGCACTTTCCTTATAAAGTTCACCATGTAGTAAGCTAGCTGAGGAAGGTCATTGAGGAAGTTCACTGACACCAGGGAGCTACTTGGTGAATGTTTCAGATAACTCACCAATTTATCTCAAGTTCCTCTGCCCCCTTACCACCTTCATCTGGGCTTTTAGAGGTTGAGAAGAGAGATCTGGGAGCACTTCAGTCCAAATTGAGAGTAAGAGAGAGCAATTTCCTTGGCAGTGACTACGTAAATGCATTAGTTAGGAAACAGAAAAGGTGACAGGCAGCACTACAAATGCTGAAAATGATGGAAATCTGAGTGCACCAAAGACCTTTCAAAGGCTCCTCATCCTGCACAAAGATGGCCTGCATTGTCCTCCCAAGGTCAATGCCAGTCCTCCTTATCTATTGCATAAGGGCTGGCTGGGCCAGGGAAAATTGCCTGGGGGCAGCTTCCCCCAGAACATTATATTCAATTGTCATATTCATGTTTTCAGTAATAGGAATTGCTGGTGCGTGACACTTTTTGAGACTCTTGGTATTGTGGGCTTATAAAACATTTCAATGGGTAATAGTGTCAGACAGTGGTAATTAATCTTGGAGGGGAAACAAAGTTTCTCAGTCAGAGCACCACTTAAAGGTGTGACAATTGGATGTCTACTCATTAAAAGTTGTGCTTGGGTTTCCACTTCTTGCTTAGAGTTTTAAAAATAGGGAGTGGAAAAGGCTTGAGTAATTGTGTTTTGACTTTTATAATACAGACATCAGAAAGAGTTTTTGGTAATGGATAGAATACTGGACTTGGAGTCCTTAAGAATTGAATTCAAGTCCTACTCATGCCATTTAGGCACTGTGTGACCCTAAGCAAGTCCCTTAATCTCTCAGTGTGCCAGGCTCCCTAAGGTGCAAGAGGTGATCTGAGTTGGTGGAGAGATTTCTTATACTAGGAGCTTCTGATTCTGAGGAAATCACTGAACCTTCCTAGATTGGAGAAGAGCAAACATTCTGACTGGCCTCTCTGTGCTTTATTTAGGCACAAAGTCAGTGACTCAGCAGTTGACCTCTTCTAATAGGACTTTACATTCTGATCCCAGTCAGTCCTGGTTTTGCTGTGTGATTAAGGGATCAAATCTGGTTTCTCTGCCCCAGTCTCCTTATATGCAAAAGAAAAGAAAAAACATGGAAGTAACAAATAAAATGAAGGCTACTCACCCAGGGGAAGCCAGAGTGATACAGGCCTGTCATAGCAAGCATGCATCTTAATGAATTTACACCACAGTGTTGGCAGGCACAGGTCTCATGAGAGACCGAGAGGGGCCAACAAGGCTTTATCATTTCCTGCTGAAAATGTTAAGCTAAAACAATAAAATCAGGGCTTGGGATGTGACTTAACAAAAGCAGAAACTTTTAAAGAAAATTATTTCAGAAATGGTGCAATGGAAAAACACCATAAGACCTGCATTAGGAAACCTGGGTCTAATCACAGCCTTGCCACTAAGTTGCTGTGTCCCTTTGGGCTAGTCACCTGTCAACACTGGGCCTCGTTTTCAATCAGTCAATAAACATTCGAGCGACTCTATGCCAGGCACTTTGTTAAACAATGGGGACACAAAAGCAAAAGTGACAAAGCGCCTACCCTTGGAGGAGCTTACAATCTAGATGGAGGGGACACCAAGTACCCACATAATTATAGTTCAACGCACCCACAAATTAGAGAGACTCGACGCAATTTTGGGAGAAAGGCACTAACTGTTAGGAAGAGTGGGAAAGGTGTCATGCTTACGAGGTGGCACTTCAGCTGAGCCTTAAGGAAGCCAGGACTTCTAAGGAGTAGATGGGAAGAGACCGAGCATTCCAGGCATGAGTTCATCCAGAACAAAGCCATGGAGACAGGAGATAGAAAAAGAAGGCTGGCTTTGCATCATTGTAATATTCATGAAGAGGAAGAGAATTGATGAGGCTGTAAGGGTAGGTTGGGGACAAGCTAGAAAGCATTCCTTGTTATCCTCATCTCTAAAAATAACAGCAGCCCACATTGCTATTGTACTCTGAGGTTTGCAAAGTGCTTTCTTTACCACAAATTTGGGAGGCCGGATAGGCATTGCTATCCTTACTTCACAAATGAGGAAGCTGAAGCTCTGAGAGATTTAATGACTTGGTCATAGGCACCCAGTACTAATAAACCAGGAAGTAAAGAATGATGTTCCTAGAGTGCTTTCGAATTTGCAAAGCACTTTTCATAGATTAACTTACTAAAACCTCACAAAACACATTGCAAGGTAGGTAATACAGGTTCTTGTTTTATAGGTGAGGAGACTTAGATTCAGAGAGGTTAAGTGACTTTCCAATGGTTACACAGCTAATAAGTGCCCGGGATGTGATTTGAACACATTTTTCTTTTACTGATTCCATGTTCAAAATGCTGGGCAGGAAACAAGATTAGCTTTCTCTAAACTAAGCCTCTACGAAATGCATGGGTCTGATTTGAAATTCCCCAAGGTCCCTTACTATTCTCACTTGAGAGGGTGGCTTTTGGATTCCATCAAAGCTGAAGATGGCAAGGGACAAATGACAGAGATGTGGACACATAAAGAGAAAGCCCTTCCAGTTGTAAAGGAAGCATTGGCATCTTAGAAATGGTCTATGACTTAAATAGCTCAATCGTATATGAGAAAGTGAACAAAGACAATGAATTTGGCACTAGGTTTCAGACTACCTCCAGATCTGTTCTCCTGGAGTACATGGTGACCAAGGAGGACTAGCACCTCTAGTGTGAGGGCTTGCTGAGCCCTTTTCAGGGCTGTTCATTCATCTTTGGCTTCTACCTTCACCCAACTTTTCACCTGTGGCTCCAAGAAACTGTAGCATGCACAGTGGCCACACCCCAGTAAAACTGTCTCAGCAGATGGACTAAATCAGATTGAGGGTAACAAGTCACAGACCCATCAGTGAGTTAGGGGCATGTCTACCCCAAGCATGTGAAGGCTTTCCCTGGCAAGATGAGTAGGGGAGAACAATTTGTTCCAATGGCCATGAAAGGGGATGAAACAGGCATTGTAGAGTGTTTGGAGCTTGGGCAGATACTGAAGATGCTAAGATCACTCACTGCATCCTGGACCATTTCTAGTCATCCTGACTTCTTCCTTGCCACTGGACTCTGATGACCCTGGAAGAAAGAGTGAGGCTGACCACTTTGTGCAACTTTGTGTCACTTCAATCCAATTCACGGATGAGTCAAGACATCACCCGTGATGCTGCTGGTCTTCTTTGAAAACAAAAGACAAATGACAAGTTCATGTCAACTCTTTCACCCCTGGCCTTTTACCCTTATATTTTTTGGAGGGGAGAGGTGCTTTTCAATGAGTATTTTCCTTACCCTGTTTGAGTAAATGCCTTTTCTAAGAAGCCATTTATGGCTTGATTGTTAAGGAGAAGGAGAAGCACACAAACTTGTTGTTTGTCATTGTTTTCAAAGAAGACCAGTGATATCATGGATGATGTCTTAACTCATGCATGAACTGGATTTAAGTGAGGCGGAATTGCCCAAAGTTGTCAGCCTCACTCTCTCTTCTGCATAAGCTTATGAACTTATGTTAAGAGGATAACCATCTATAGGGTTATTTATCCCTAGAACCTGAGGTAGCATTTTCCCTTTAGAGGAATCAAATTGTAAGTGATGTGAAAGTTGGGGACGTGTGATCCATAAGTTCTTTCTACATTAATTATATGATTCTGTGACTAGATGAACTCCAAGATCACTTCTACTTTGAAAGTTATATGTATGGTTGTTTAAGTGAATAAATGAATGAAAAAACATTTATTAAGCACTACTTTGTGCTACGCACAAGGAAAGGATACACACGAAAAAGGAAGACAATTCTTGTCCTTGAAGAGCTTACACATGGATAGAGTGATGCAATGCACAGAGAGTAGGAGCCAAGAATTTTTTGGTTTCAGAAGTCACAGAGATGGCGAGTGGAGTCCTAGGAGAACTTATTGGCATATATTTTATGGAAGAAATGACACTATTTGATTATGATTCCAAGCCTGGATTCCATGTATTGGAATAGTAGATACCAAGAAGATGGTTGGGATGACAGAAAGCAGACTGGTGAAGGGACCAAAGTACTATATTTGGAGTCAGAGGAACTGGGTTTGTAGCCAGTCACTTGTGTGGCCTTAATTAAGTCGTTCTCTGGGCCTCAGTTTTCTCACTTGTAAATGAATGGATTTGGACTAGATTTTCGAATAGTGGTTCTGTCCATTTATAAATTTACGGACTTAGGACATATGGCACATAAAAATAGATTGTTTTAAAGTTGTAGCTTATTATAATCTGTTTTCTCTTGGAATCTCTCCTAGACTCACACAGGGCACCCATGGCATGAATTACTTTAAAAAGCTTTCTCTCCCTTCCTTGCAGATAATTCCTGGTAATGAAGACTCCATGCTGGGGATGGTGCTTGAAATAGCTTTGGGTATTTACTGCCTGTAACATCCGGCCCTTCCATCATTGTTTCTCCTTAATATTGTATGCTTATTCTGCCCAGTCTAATGCAAAATGCATTTATTGAATCTAATCTTTGGCTTTGTAGTTGATCAAACATTGACTGCTTCCCCAGTCTGTGAATACTACTGGAAAGTGGGCACCAGACAAGCTGTTTCATTCTCTTCTTTTTGCTCCTCATGCCTTTATTGCAAAATTGGAGCCAGTGAAAATTGGTTGGCACTTGAGATTACAGATCTTTCAGGTTGAATAAATGTAGATGTGAGGACACTTTTTTTTACAGTAATCTATGTAGTTCATAGTTCTGTAGCAACACAACCAGTCCTGGGATTCACGCCGAAATTTCCCATACAGCAGCACCAGTGGACGTAATCATTTCAATGGAGCACCAAGTCAAAACAGGAACTGCTTCTGGTGAAGCCCCACTCTAGAAAAATGCAGGTGATTTTATTCCACGTGCTTTTCAGACATCTGGTATTTAACAGGAGCACAAAATCACACTGCTTACAAAGAGCCTCATTTCAATGAAGCCACGAGAGTGCTTTGAATCCATTTAGTTAAAAATCAGCTTCAAAATGAGTTTTCTCCTGAGATGGAACAAAAGCGAGGGCTCCTGAGCAATTAAAATATTTTTGGATAGACTCCTCTACATTGTTGGAACAATTTTAGTATGAACCTGAGGTTGACATTCATGTCGGTCCACAGAGAAAATGAATTCTGAAAATTTAACAACTTTTTTTTTTTAAATCCTATGACAATATTTCTAATGCCTTTTTCTGCTCATTCACAGTTTCACCCTTTTGTACCTGTGCTAGAAACAAACAAAAAACAACTGAGTCCATGTATAAAACCTTCTTATATATTAATGAACTTCAATTTTACATTTTTATTCTTGAAATAGTATGGAGCTTTTTTCAACAAATAATTCATAGAATTAATTAAAGACAAACCCCAAAGATGTATAAAAAGAGCCTTTCCATCATGAGCTCGGGTTATGTTTTGTTATTTTGATACTGAAAACAGGACAGAAATATTTGTTTTTACTTCTCCTTAATTGAGACAGGCAGATTTTTAGCAGAAGGGTGCTGGAATTTGTGATCTTTTATAAGACTCTTTTACAGTCTTGAGTGGGGGAGCGCAAACTGACATTTAAAATAATCATTGCTCAGTAGTATAAGAGATACCTAGTGTGCTGATGTTTTGCTTGAATTTGTAGCCAGAGCAATGTTTGCCAAGCAATGAAATTGAGTTCAGGTTTATGTTCATTTCAAAGATCATCTGACACCGATAGGGCTCTCATTCTGCCTTTAGATATCCTTTGCAAGGGCTGGACCTTTCTCTGCCCAAAGTAAGGATATACTGAAGGTAGTGAAAAGAAGGTGGGAACTGCAGTCTTGAAAGACCTGGGTTCAAGTCCTTTTCTAGTTGCTTGATGATGTACCCGCTGCTTCATTTCTCTGAGTGTCAGTAGCTTCATCTGTAAAATGGTCACAACGCTTGTAGAACACCCTCACTCACAGGGTTCTGAGGATCGAGTGAGATGATGTTTGCAAAATTCTATTATGTAATGTAGAGCCCCATATAAATGCCGTTTTTGAAGATGTGATATTTGTTCAGATATGTCCAGATGTATTTGTTAGTATTGAGAAGGAAAGTAGGAGAGGATTGTGGCATAGTGGTAAAAGTTAGTAGGCTTGAGTTTGAGTACTCACAAATTATGCCTCACAGTGTAATCCTGGAGATGTCGCCTAAACTCTCTGACCTTGATTTTCCTGATTGGTAAAAAAAAAGGGATTATAATAATCACTTGGCCAAGATATCTTAAGACGTATATGATATTGTCCTCAAAAGATGTACAGCTAAGAGCTCTTGATTTGGAGTCAGGAAAACCTGGGGGCACATCCCACCTCTGACCCTATCTGTATGACGGGAGCAAATCTTTCTACCTTTCTGTTGATCAATTCACTCATATGTAAAATGGGGCCAGTAATATCTGCAGGGCCCTCTGCACAAGGCTATTGAGAGGCTCAAATGAGACAATGTATGAAAAGTTCTTTGGACACTTGGAATATTCCCTATTACTATATTCTCTTATTCTTTATTACCATGAAATACAGTGAAATGTGTAATGATTTCTGGGCCAGAGCTCTGTACCATGGTACCTTCTAGGTGGGAATCCATTTAGAGAGGGAGAGTCCTAAACGCCAGGTTAAGGAATCTAACCTCTGCCTCCACCCCAGAACACTAGAAAGTCAAGGGACTTGCCCAGGTCCCACAGGCAGTATATATCAGAAGTAGGCCTGGAACCCTAGTCTTTGAGGCACCAGTACTAGTCAGCTGGCTTCACTATGTTAGTTCTAGACATAATAAAAATGGACGCAAAATTTTCTACAATTTTGTCCTAGTCTCCTCACTTCCCTGGACCTTACTTCCCTTGTATGTTTAGGGGGAAAAGAGTTTGAATAGGTGATTTCTGAGTTCCCATCTCAAATATTTTACAATTGTTAATTTTTGCCTCTTTCAAGAACTGTTCTAGACAATCCATAAGAACAGAATATTTCCCCAACAATGGATATCACATCTAACTTACTATCATTAGTGAGTAGCTGCTGCCAGCTAAAGGAAGTCTTCTGGGCCCAACAACTAACAATAATTTATTAATTGATTTCATGAGATCCAGGGAGTGAGGCTGCTAAAATGCCCAATCTCTTTACCCACCTGACCTCGATCTGAAAACTCAAGTCTTTCATCATGTATGCATCTTTTTTTTTTTGGTCTTGATTATGGCAGACAGACAATGGAAATAAAAGGCAGCTGGTCAGGACCCATTTCTAGGATCTGAAGGGGACTTACAGATTAATTATTTGACCCAGGAAGTTCTGAAAGCACCAGGCCCTTTTATTCAGCTCATTTAAGGGAAAAGTACGAAACTTTATTGTAGACACAAAGTCTAAGGGAAGGATATTAAGGAAGCTCATTGACTGTCTTATACTGGCACCTGGAATAATACCTCCCATGCAGGACCAGGAAAAGGCAAGCACGGGCTACACTCAAGGAAACTGGCAGGGAGCTTTGGGTGTAATTATATTTAGCAAATGGCAAGAGAAGAGAATAAAACATATTATGGGTTGTTTGGTTGCATCTAATGCTTTTTGGTCAGAGCTCAGGTATTTGGAGGAAGGAGTGAAGTCTTACTCAGCAGGGTCTGATTCATTTTCCACTGGTCACAAGTTTTATATCCCCTGCACTTAGTACAGTACCTAAAATATTATAGGTGCTTAATAAAATTTAATTGATTGATAGCTTTGGGTTGATTGGTTGGATTGCATTTGCAAATTTGATTTGATTTGATTTTTTTGGGATGTTTGCAGTATCAGCAGTTCATGATCAGAAAACTTGGGAAGTCCTTTGACTAATGCAAATGGGCAACTCCCATGAAACATATAGTCTTAGAGAGCTGGCTACAGCACAGGGAGTGTAAATGGTTTACCCAGAGTCAGGCAGCTGGGATGTGTTCGAGGTAGGATTGAAGTGATGCTGGTGGTCCTGAAGCAGGGGCTAGCCCTCTATCCCCTAGGGCAGGCTATTTTTCTTGCACTTATTTCCATCCAAATAAGTTAACTTCAGCCCTTAAGATGCCATAGATTTCTAATTTTCCCTTTTAGGCCTCCATCAGGAAGTCTTCGTTTCTACATTTATTCTCATTGGTTTTACTCTTCACAGCCATGATTCATGTGTTTCCTCAGCTTCAAATTCTACTTCTTTTGCTCTGAATTTTTTCATACAGTTTTTTCATATTTCCTTCTACCTTTAATGCTTGTTAGTCTTGACTCCCCTGTAGTCTTCTGCTAGGGGAAAGTCCATTTCATTATTCCAACTTCAAACCAACCACATTCATTGTGTGCCTACTATGAGCAAAGTGGTATGCTCATATCTAGGAATATAAAGATAAAATGGGGAAAAAAGTCCTTTACACTGAAGAAGCCTACATTTTATTGGTTGATGGACTTTTAGATCACCTCCAACTTTTAAAAAAAAATATAAATAAGACTTGCCATAGTGGAATAATATTTCAAGAGCTGACTTTGGCACCTGGAAGGTGCCCTGCCTCTGACACTGACTGGCTATATGATCCTCAACAAGTCGCTTAACATTTCAGAGACCTAGGCTGCTAGAACTAGAATTTGAGGAACAAATTGGAAGAGGAAGTTTCCTAGCTGGGAATTCCCTGTTGTACTGAGGAAATCACAAATCCAACTAAAACCAAAATAAAAGAAATTTTAACTATGAGCAAGAAATAAAGCTGCCATAAAAACCTTAAATCAGAGGACTAATTTTTGGCCTGTTTGTTTTTGATTACCCTTCTAGTCTATTCCCAACCTCTTCTATTAGATTTGCATTTCCTTGTTCCAGTGTAAACCCGGCTGAATACCCTCTCATTAGCAGCATTATAGCCATCAGTGGCCCCAGGATAGCATTTGGAGTGTAATGGGAAGATCAAAAAGCTGTTAGGACTGAACATTGTATGTGACCTTTCAGGATGTTCCAGACAGCCTGTTTTGTTTATGACCTTATGAAATTTTACTCTTTTTATGTTGAATGTTTGACCTACCAGAAATTACCTTAGATTTATGCCCTCAAATCATCTAAGGGACAAATCTCTTGTATAGTTTTATTACTCAGATTTCTGTAGTAGGCTTCTCTCTGGGCTTTATGAGGCATCCCTGGCCTGGTCATGAGGATTTTACTATCATCTGGTTGAAGGGAAATTGTCTCTCAAAGGAAAAACAAAACTGAGTTTTCTTATTTGGGGCCACTTCCCTAACAGGTCTGCAATAGGCTAATTTCTTATTATTTCATCATGAATTATAAAGCAATGGATCCTATCTTGTGGAAGAGCTGGGGGGTCTGCATGATGACTCTTCCCTTTCAAACCTGTGTGAAGTTTCTACTGAGTTTCTCGGCTGTATTGCTCACAGGACTGTAGATCAAAGATTTAGAGCAATAAGGAACCCTAGAAGGCCACTGAGTCCAATCACCTCATTTTACATGTTAGGAAAATGAGGCACAGAGAAAGTTAAGTGAGCTCATTCACCACTAGATAGTGTGCCATCTGACTGAGCTCACTGCTAGAGTGTGTCTGATCTTTTCAGCCAAGTATATGGTATTTCTATCATGATGTTATTTCCCTTCTACCCAATAGATAGAACCTATAATCTTCTCAAATTGATGAAGGAGATGTTCCTTACTAGTCTATAATTTGACTGATTGGCTAAGAGATCCAACTGAGTGTATGAAAGGCTTCTGAGATTACATTAATTATGATACAGGTATATCCCCATTTTCACATTAATTGTTATCGTTCATTCCATTAGTTGTGTCATCTGACTCTTTGTGGCCCTATTTGGGGTTTTCTTGGCAAAGATCCTGGAGTGATTTACCATTTCCTTCTCTAGCTCATTTTACAGATGAGGAAACTGAGGTAAAGAAGGTTAAGTGACTAGCCCAAGGTCACACAGCTACTAAGTGCTTAAGGACAAATTTGAACTCAGGTACTCCTGATTACAGGGCCAGCATTCAGTTCTATCCACTGGGCCACCTAGCTGCCTTAATTGTATTTATACCTAAAGTTGAAGTCAAGCTAATTAGTCCTTACTCAGGCAAACAGATGAAATTCCCACCACAACAGTAACCAACACATTTCTATATCAATGGATCTGTATCTCTCCCTCATGGGGGTGTTCACTTCATAGGTGCAGGTCACAACTCCTTCCCACCTCCTCAAGCTGGGGCGTTGTTTATCCATGTTTCTCTACAAATACCCTAGAGTCTCCCCAACTGGTTGGAGGCCTTTCTCTGGTTCTTTGGATGTTTCAAGGATATTAGCCTGCTACCTTAAGATGTTTGCAAATCATCTCCTACTCCTGCTTCATGACTGACACATGGGATGCACTTAATAATGCTTATTGTGTGATTAATTGATTGATATTCATGCAATGATTGTCGTTCTATCATAACAAATCTTAATGAATGCCAGAATTCTTCACCACATCAAACTGACTTGAAACATGAAAAATAGGAAAGAAAAAAATTGTAGATGAGGTGTTTTGTTTTTTTTTTCCCCTGAAGAGCTTAAGGCAAAATTTTCCTACACTGGGGCACAGTGGACATTGGTAATGTTTACCACAGCTTTTTCCTCAGTCAACTTGATGGAATGAAATTTATGTAATGGGAGAACCTGGCTGAGCATTCTTATTTATCCTCTTAGAAACTCTGTAGGGCAGACAAGGACAGGTGGTCCTATTTCCGTATCATGAAAGTATAAACTGAGAAATGGAATCACCTTTGTATAATGCTTTCCAGTTTGCAAAGAGCTCTCTTCATAACTACTCTGTATAGTAGATAACCAGAATTATCATCCCCATTTTGGAGACAGAGATACTGAGGTCACTTGCCCTAGTGAGGTCACACAGCTAGTAATTAAGTGAGAGTTCCAAGACTGGAAAAAGAAATTTCAGCTTCCATATCCAGGGCTCTCTCCACTAGTATGTGCTGCCTTTTAGGAAAAAAAAAGTGAAAGGATGTTAATGGCAAATGGTGAGGCCGGGCTGCCTACTTTCTAGCCTAACAATCTGCTCATTTAGTGAAATTATTTCTAGTCCAGAACTGACTTGATATTAACTAAATTTTATTATTTCTCTGACCTTGCTTTATCTATAAAAAGGAGATTATACAAATCACTCGCTTAGTGTTAGAACTGTTGGCTTCTTAAGTCAAAATGTTTCTGTTTCTCATCATGTGCTTGAATTTTTGTGGGCTTGTTAAATCTCATAGGTTATAGGACATTGCAGGCTATGCACCACAAACCTCTCATTTTAAAGATGAAGAATAGGCTGGCCTGGATATCCAGGGTTCTGGAGATAGTGAATAGGACAGCAAGAATAGAACCCAGGTCTTTTGTGCTCCCCTTACACTATCATAGTTGTGGTATACATTGTTTTCCTGCTTCTTTATTTTGCATTAATCCATAATATCTTCTCAGATTGCTCTGAATTCTTTATTTTCATCATTTTTTAAAAGAAAGTAATCAATCAATCAACAAGTATTTATTAAGTACCTACTATGAGTCCAACACTGTGTTCAGTGTTCATGCTTGAGTGCATATATAACATACATGTAACAAAGCACACATATGCACACATGTACATGTATATCTGTATACATATATATACATGCCCATTATATTAAAGGATACATACATAGATATATATATATACATATATTATGTCCTTTGCAAGGACAAGTGTCACCTCATTGTCAGAGACTGGGGGAAAGGAGGAGACAGTGGGAGAGGATGCTTGAGATGATGAGAATTGGAGAAGATGAGACTTGTGTCAAATGATCACTTTTTTCCCAATAAAGTTTTCAGTGAGAGGGGAATGGGAAGAGGAATTGTGGGAATTTCAGGAAGGAAGAGAAGGTTCTATCGTGAATAACGTAAGGAAATATTAGAGAAGAATGAAAGGAGTGCCTTGCTGTAGTAAGGTTCCATTTGCACTTCCATAATTTTAGCTTGGCAGTACAGTTATGGACTTCCCTCCAGCTTTATACAGTAACTCATGAGTAGGAATGGAAAAGGAGGGTGACAGCAATCCTGTGCTGAGACCTAGTGAGAGAAGAGAGGTGATGGGACACAGGGGCAAAGGATTCAAGAGAAAAGGGCAGTGTAGACCAAAAATGGCTACCTAAAAGGTTAAAGTTAGAGCAGGAGGAATGGGAATTCAGAATAGCCATAATGGACTGAGAAAGAATTAAGACAAAGAGGGTATTGAGGTCTGGATGAGGGTGAAAAACCAGTTGAGGAAGGGTGAAGCACAAAGAGAGGCACAATGATGTGTTTTAGGAGATTGAGAATGCCAGTTTCTCATTAGGGATGAGGAGCACTTGTGGTAATGGCAAAATCCAGTGTGTGATCAACCTTGTGTGTGGCTGAGATGAAGTGAAGAAGTAAGTCATGAGACTTACAGATTTTGAGGAAATGGATGGGTAGGGAATTTGAGGGAGCATCTTTTGGACATTTCAAGTTCACTTGTATCAAGACAGGAGTTGAGTAGGAGAGGGAGATGGTGAATCACATGGCAAACTTCCTGAGAAAGGAGAGCAAATGACTTTAGGGGTCTACATGTTGTAGCTACCATCATTTTGGCAGTTCCTTATGCTCACATACCATATTTTCTTTAACCTTTTCTCAATTGACAGACATTAACTTTGTTTCCAGTTCTTGGCTACCACAAAAAGTTTGGCTACATGTATTTTGTTGTGTGTGGGACCCTTCCTTCTCTCTTTAACCTCCTTGAAGTATAAGTCTCATCTTCAAATTGTTCAAGTTGATGTTGATTTGGGGGCAATTATCAGAGGGTCTCAAATAAAACAGAAGGGAACTGTTGATAAATGATTCTGCTTACCTTTTGCCTGATAGTGTCATATCTCTTTAGCATGTAGCAACCTCTCATGACACATGTCACCCTCATGTGATGAGCAGCATGAAAAATAGATTTGACATTTGGAGGAAATAAATGCAGGAATCAGTGGTTGACAGCGACGGCAGAGAACTGTGCAGGCTTCCATGTTCACCAGTTCCATGTTTTATGCAGAAGAAAAAACACTGTGGAACACTTCAGGAGGTGATACTCAAAAACACTTAGAACAGCTGAGACAAAAGGAATCTGAGGATGTAGGGAACTGGAGATTAAGGAGTCCTTCCTGGTTATGTCCTTTCTGGTGGGTGTCACTTGCATGATATAGGAGGACTAGAATTAAGAACTATGTTTTGATGAGTATTATCTCATAATTGCAGATAACTATATTTTTGTCATTTATATCAATGGCATTTATATCAGTATGATTATCTGTACACTATGAATAAATGTGGATATAGCTATTGATGATATAGAAAGTTTTTAAAGGAAGGCAACTCTATCTACTTCTATCTCCCTAACCTCTATTTATCATCCATCCATCTCCATCCATCCATTGTCTGTGTATTTTTTCATCTATCCATCCATCCATCCATCCATCCATCTATCCATCTATCTATCTATCTATCTATCTATCTATCTATCTATCTATCTGTCTGTCTGTCTGTCTGTCTGTCTGTCTGTCTGTCTATCCATCCATCCATCCATCCATGTATCTATCTACAGATGTTAAAGGGCAATGCCCATTCTCATCTGCTGGAGAGATAATTGAATTTGGAATCAAAGAATCAGCCCTCCTATTTACTACCTATGTACCTTTTGGCCAGTTACTTAATGTCTTTGGGCCTCAGTTTCCTTATATGTACTGTATAATGATAGGGTTGGGTGAGATGATCTTGATGGTCTCTTCAACCTCTGAGGTCTTATGAAACAAATTCTCCTTTTTAGTCACTAACTTGTTTTAATGTTAAATTATATGTTAAATCTGCTTAAATGTTAACATTATACACACATGCATCTCACTGTGCTTTTCAAATATTTTCTTTTCTTTGGTATCTGGCAGATACATTAATGTAAGATAGACTTTTCATCAACCACACACATTTATTTAGTACTGACAATTCAAGGCACCATATTAAGATCTAAGATGCAGATCTTAAAATGTCCTTTCTCTCAAGGAACTTCCATTCTAATGAGAAAGATAAACTGTATTTAAATATAGAAGTTAAATACAAAATAGATAGAATGGTATTTTTGAGGAGAAGGAATTAGAAGCTAGAGAATGGGGAAAAGCCTCCTGTAAGGAGTCTTAAAGGAAACTGGGGATCATCATAGGCGACAATGAAAAGAGAGGTTATTATAGGAATAGGGAACAGTCAATGTAAAAGCTTGGAGATGGGAAATGGAGGGTCAAGTGTGAAGAACAGCATGCAGGCCAGTATGGCTAGACTCTCAAAGATGTGGGAAAAAGTAACATGCAAGAAGCCTTGAAAGAAAGGCCCAGGTTGTACAAAGCTTTAAAAGCCAAGCAGAGGAGTTTATATTGGGACTATGGGTAATTGGAGCCACTGGAGTTTCCTAAGTAAGGATTGAGGTAGTCTGACCTATACTTTGGGAAAATCACTTTGGCATCTATACGAAGGATGGCTCGGAATGGGGAATCACCTGCACCACTGAGATGAATTAGGGAGCAGTTGCAATAGTCCAAGTGAGATGTGATGAGATCCTTAACTAGGGTGGTGGCCTTAGGAGTGGAGATAATGGGACAGATAAGAGCTATGTTATAGAGGAAGAAACGACAAGATTTGCTAATTTTCTGGATATGTGAGGTGAGGGAGAATGAAGTGTCAAGGATGACAGTGGCTGGATAGAAGAATGATAGTACCCTTTATAGTAATATGGGAGTTTAGAAGAGGGGTGGATTTGGGTCAAAATAAAGAGTTCTGTTTTGGAGATGTTGAGTTTGAGATATTATAAGAAATACAGTTTGAAATATTCAATAGAAAGCAAATGAGAGGGAGCTATAGCTCAAGAGAGAAACTAGGGCTATTTATGTAGATCTGGGAATCATCAGCCCACAAATGATAATTAAATCCAGGGACAGCTGATGAACTCAGCAAGAGAGAATAGGTTGAAAAGACAATAGGGCCCTAGACAGAGCCTTGGGAAGCACCCAAAATCAGTGGTTATAGAATGGACAAAGATCCATCAAAGTAGATTGTGAAGGAGCAATCATTCAAATATGGGCAAATAGTATCATGAACACCCAAGATAGGAGAATATCCAATAGGAGAAAGTGATTACTAGTAGCAAAGGCTACAAAGAGGTAATCGATGATTTGAGGATGATTGAGGAAAGGCCATACAATTTGGCAATTAAAGAGCTTTTGGAAGAGAGAGGGAGAGAGGGGGAGATAGAGATAGAGATAGAGACAGACAAAGATAGGTAGATAGAGACACACACACACACAGAGAAAGAGAGAGAGAGAGAGAGAGAGAGAGAGAGAGAGAGAGAGAGAGAGAGAGAGAGAGAGAGAATAGTTTTATTTGAGTGATACAAAAGTAGGAAGTCAAATTCCAGGAGGTTTAGAAGAGAATGAGTGAGAGGAGAAGTGGAGGCTTCGAAAGTAGATGGCTTTTACAATACGTTAAGCTTAGAGGAGGGGAGTTATATGCTGTCTAGTGGAGATGGTGATGTTTTATTGTTTTTGTCTGATACTTTGGTTTTTTATGTGGAAGGCATGAGTGCTTTTATAGGCATCAGTGTAGAAGCTGGTAAAAAAGGGGAAAGATTGAAGATGAGAGAGATGCTGCTGCTGCTGCTGCTGCTGCTACTGGAAACAATCTTCTGGAGAGGACAGGAGAGGCTGTGATCAGGGGTACATGTAGACAGATTTGACTTAGTAAGGAGAAGGGCCCCCTCTTCATCTTAGATGGGAGTGAAGAAAGGGATGCAGAAATATGATGTCAAGAAGAGTAATCCTTGCAGATAACTGAACAGGTCAAATGACGACATGAGTATGTGCTAGAGGTGGACGTGGCCAGGTTTCTATTGCACTAGACGACTGGAAGACCTTTTTAAATTGAGTTTCTGACTCTTTTGCCCTATGTGCCATTCCCAGAGATTATGGTTTTTAGATTTTTGAAAACAAAGGTCTCCTCATGGCTCAGGTGAACACTTATGCTTGAAAAATGAATGAAAAAATAAACAACTTATCTCATCACTTTTTTTAAATACTTCAGTCCATTTTTGATTTCAGGCTTACCTATACCCCTTCCAACCAGTGCAGACTGAAATCTACTGCTGCCTTAATTACCTATACCATCATTGTCCATTTTCTTCTCAGTTTTTCCACAGGAAATCCACCTAAGGTGCTGGAGTACTTTTTCTAGATCTGTTTTGGATTGCATGGTATCAGTGGAGCACTTAGTCTACCCGTCTATTATCCCTCACTCTCACCACTTGATGATTCATCTCGCTTGTCATTCATTCACTTAGAATGCCCTTTCTTAGTGGTAAGTGTACCTTACTTGATGCGGAGGTGATCCTGGGTTGTCAAAAGCTAGACCACGAAAACGTTAGCTCTTTGAAGGTCTTTTATGTTGCAAGGCTTTGTGGAAAGTCCAAGTGTCAGACTGAGTCTGCTGGGTAAGGACCAGCCTAGATAAATATGAAAAGGCTTTTTAGTACTACATCGGCCAAGAGGCAATAGATTTCTTTTTTTTTGCAATGACAAACCATGAAACGAGGAAAAAATACAAAATCTCCTTACATCCTTTGAACCCTCTTTCATATTTTTAAATTTTTATTAATTTATTATGATTTATCAATAATCACTTTCATGTGCTTTTGAGTTTAAAATTTTTCTCCCCAAGACGGCACACAGTCTGACATAGGCTTTACATTTACATACCCATTAAACATATTTTCACATTAGTGATGTTGTAAGTAAGAATTAGAACCAATAGGAGGAACCATCAGGAAGAGGAAACACAACTCAACAGAAGAAAAAAAAAGAGAAAATAGTATGTTTCAATCTGCTTTCAAACTCCATAGTTCTTTATTTGGATGTGGATAGCATTTTCCATCACAAGGCTTTCAGAGATGTCTTAGATTCTTGTATTGCTGGAAAGGTTCAGTTTATCAATATTAGTCATTGCACAACATGGCTGTTATTATGTACAATGTTCTCTTGGTTCTGCTCACTTCACTCAGCATCAGACCATACAAGCCTTTCCAGGTTTTTCTGAAGTCGGCCTGTTCATAATTTCTTATAGTACAATAGCATCCATTACATTCATATACCACAACTTGTTCAGCCATTCCTTGGTTGATGGGCATCCTCTCAATTTCCAAGTCTTTACCACCACAAAAAGAGCTGCTATAAATATTTTTGTACATGTGGGTCCTTTTCCCATTGGTATGATCTCTTTGGGATATAGCCCTAGAAGTGCTATTGCTGGTCAAAGGGTATGCACATTTTTGTAGCCCTTTGGGCATAGTTCCAAATTGTTCTCCAAAATGGTTGGATCATTTCACAACTCCACCCCAACAATGCATTAGTTTTCCAATTTTCCCACATCTTCTCCAACATTTATCATTTTCCTGTTTTGTCATCTTGGCCAATGTGATAGGTGTGATGTGGTACCTCAGAGTTGTTTTGATTTGCATTTCTCTAATCAATAATGATTTAGAGCATTTTTTCATATGACTATAGATGGCTTTAATTTCTTCATCTGAGAACTGTCTGTTCATATCCTTTGACCATTTATCAATTGGGAATGGCTTGTATTCTTATAAATTTGTCTTAATTCTCTATATATTTTAGAAATGAGGCCTTTATCAGAGAGACTGGTTGTAAAAATTCTTTCCCAATTTTCTACCTTCCTTCTAATCTTAGTTGCATTGGCTTTGTTTGTGCAAAAACTTTTCAATTTAATGTAATCAAAATTATCCATTTTGCTTTTCATAATGTTCTCTATCTCCTGTTTGGTCATGAATTCTTCTGTTCTCCATAGATCTGATAGGTAAACTATTCCTTTTCTCCCAGTTTACTTAAGTATCAGCCTTTATATCTAAGTCATGAACCCATTTTGACTGTGTGAGATTTTGGTCTACACCTAGTTTCTGCCATACTCTTCTCCAGTTTTCCCAGCAGTTTTTTTTTCAAAGAGTGGGTTCTTATCCCAGAAGCTGAGGTCTTTGGGTTTATCAAATAATAGATTACTATAGTCATTGATTACTGTGTCTTGCATACTTAACCTATTCCACTGATCCACCACTCTATTTCTTAGCCAGTACCAAGCAGTTTTGATGATTGCTGCTTTATAATATAATTTAAGATCTGAAACGGATAGGCCACCTTCCCCTGCATTTCTTTTCATTAGTTCCCTTGATATTCTGGACCTTTTTTTCTTCCAAATGAATCTTGTAATTATTTTTTCTAACTCTATAAAATAATTTTTAGGTAGTTTAATTGGTATGGCACTGAATAAGTAAATTAGCTTAGATAGAATTGTCATTTTTATTATATTAGCTTGGCCTACCCATGAGCAACTGATGTTTTTTCCAATTATTTAGATCTGACTTTGTTTGTGTAAAAAGTGTTTTGTAATTGTGTTCATACAGTTCCTGAGTTTGTTTTGGGAGGTAGACTCCTAAATATTTTATAATGTCTACAGTAGGTTTAAATGGGATTTCTCTTTCTATCTCTTGCTGTTGGACTTTGTTGGTAATATATAGAAATGCTGATGATTTATGTAGGTTTATTTTATAACCTGCAACTTTGCTAAAGTTGTTTATTATTTCAAGTAGTTTTTTACTTGATTCTCTAAATATATCATGTCATCTGCACAGAGTGGCAGCTTTGTTTCTTCTTTGCCTATTCCAATACCTTCAATTTCTTTTTCTTCTCTTATTGCTAAAGCTAATGTTTCTAGTATGATATTGAACAACAGTGGTAATAGTGGACATCCTTGTTTCACCCTGATCTTATTAGAAATGCTTCTAGTTTGTCCCCATTACATATGATGCTTACTGAATATTTCAGGTAGATGCTATTTATTATTTTAGGGAAGACTCCATTTTTTTTCCATGCTCTCTAGTGTTTTTAATAAGAATGGGTGTTGTATTTTGTCAAAAGCTTTTTCTGCATCTATTGAAATGATCATGTAGTTTCTGTTAGTTTTGGTGTTGATATGATCAATTATGCTGATAGTTTTCCGAATATTGAACCAGCCTTGCATTCCTGGTAGAAATCCTACCTGGTCATAGTGTATTCTTCTCGTGATAAG
Source organism: Phascolarctos cinereus (assembly GCF_003287225.1). Lineage (NCBI taxonomy): Eukaryota > Metazoa > Chordata > Mammalia > Diprotodontia > Phascolarctidae > Phascolarctos > Phascolarctos cinereus. The sequence goes on from NW_027556180.1 coordinate 22,321,501, forward strand.
TTGCTGTAATCCATTTGCTAATATTTTATTTAAATTTTTTGCATCTATATTCGTTAGAGAAATTGGTCTATAATTTTCTTTCTCTGTTTTCACTCTTCCTGGTTTAGGTATCAGCACCATATTTGTATCATAAAAAGAATTTGGTAAGACTTCTTCTTCACCTGTTTTCCGAAATAGTCTATAAGTATTGAATTAACTGTTCTTTAAATATTTGATAGAATTCACTTGTAAATCCATCTGGCCCTGGAGATTTTTTCCTAAGGAGTTCATCAATGGCTTGTTCAATTTCTTTTTCTGAGATGGGGTTATTTAAGTATTTTACTTTTTCTGTTAATGTGGGCAATTTATATTTTTGTAAATATGTATCCATTTCTCTAAGATTGCCAAATGTATTGGCATACAGTTGTGCAAATTAGTTCCTAATTATTGTTTTAATTTCCTCTTCCTTGGTGGTAGATTCACCTTTTCCATTCTTGATACGAGTAATTTGGTTTTCTTCTTTCTTGTTTTTTAATTAAATTAACCAAAAGTTTATCTATTTTATTGTTTTTTCCCCCATAAAACCAGCTCTTAGTTTTATTTACTAGTTCAATAGTTTTCTTAATTTCAATTTTCTTAATTTTTCCTTTGGTTTTCAATATTTCCAATTTGGTGTTTAATTGAGGATTTTTAATTTGTTCTTTTTCTAGTTTTTTTAGTTGTATGCCAAATTCATTGATCTCTTTTTCCTATTTTATTTATTAAGCATTTAGAGATGTAAAAGGTCCCCTAAGAACTGCTTTCACTACACACCATAAGTTTTGGTATGTTGTCTCATTATTGTCATTCTCTTGAACGAAATTATTGATTGTTTCTATGATTTGTAGTTTGACCCAATCTTTTTTTAGGATTAGATTATTTAGTTTCCAATTATTTATTTTATTTTATTGCATATAATTTTTATTGCATCATGACCTGAAAAGGATGCATTTCTGCATTGGATTGTGAGGTTTTTATGACCTAGTACATGGTCAATTTTTGTGTGTGTGCCATGTACCACTGAGAAAAAAGTATATCCCTTTCTATCCTCATTCAATTTTCTCTAGAGGTATATCATACCTATCTTTTGTAATGTTCTATTCACCTCCTTCACTTCTTTCTTATTTATTTTGTGGTTAGATTTATCTCATTCAGAGAGGACCCCACTAGTATAGTTTTGCTGTCTATTTCTTCCTGTCACTCCCTGAACTTCTCTAAGAATTTGGATGCTATATTTGGTGCATATATGTTTAGTAATGATATTGCTTCATTGTCTATGGTGCCTTTTAGCAGGATGTAGTTTCCTTCCTTATCTCTTTTGATGATATCTATTTTTGCTTTTGCTTTGTCTGAGATCAGGATTGCTACCCCTGCTTTTTTTTTACTTCAGTTGAAGCATACCGATATATTCTCCTCCAGCCTTTTACCTTTATACTGTGTGTGCCACTCTTTTTCAAATGTGTTTCCTATAAACAACATATCATAGGATTATGGTTTTTAATCCATTCTGCTATCCACTTCTGTTTTATGGGAGAGTTCATCTCATTCACATTCACAGTTATGATTACTATCTGTGTCTTTGTCTTCAGCCTTCCCCCTCCCCCATTTATGCTTTTCTTTCTCCTTTCTCCTTTTCCCTCCTCACTAGTTTTTTGCTTTTGACCATCACCTCCCTCAGTCCCTCCTCCCTGCTATTAGCTTCCTCCCTTTTCTTTCCCCTTTTCCCTCCTACTGTCTATAGGGTAAGTTAGATTTCTGTACTTGATTATGTTATCACCTTCTTGAGCCAAATCTGATGAGAATAAGGTTCAAACAATGTTCATCTCCCTCCCTTCTTTCCCTCTGCTGTAATAGGTTTTTGTTTCTTTTCCTGTAATGTAATTTACCCTTGTCTGAATCCTTCTTTCTCAGTACATTTTCTTAGATCAGATTAATCCACTTACTTGGATCCATTTAACCCACTTGATTAGATTATTTTTTATCATTACATCAAAGTCAACTTATATCCACCCCCTTTATGTATACTCCTTTAACATGGTGTAATAACTATACAGTTCTCAAGAGTTACATCTTCCCCTGTAGGGATGTAAACAGTTTGCCCTTATTAACAGCATATTGTATCTTTCTGTCCCATTTACCTTTTTATGTCTCTTTTCAGTCTTATACTTGAAGATCAAATTTTCTATTGAGCTCTGGTCTTTTTATCAGGAAGGTTTGGAAGTCCCCTATTTCATTGAATATTCATCTCATCCCCTGAAAGATCATGCTCATTTTCACTAGGTCGTTGATACTTGGTTGTAATCCTTTGCCTTACAGAATATCATGTTCCACACCCTATGGTCATTTAATGTAGAAGCTGCAAGATCCTGTGTAATCCTGACTGTGGCTCCATGATATTTAAATTGTTTCTTTCTGGCTGCTTGTAAGTTGACCTGTTAATTTTGGAATTTGGCTGCTATATTCCTTGGATTTTCAATTTGGGATGTCTTTCAGAATGTGAGTGTTGGATTCTTTCTTTCTTTTTCTTTCTTTTGGCCAGGGTTAAGTGACTTGCCCAAAGTCACACAGTTAGTAAGTGTTATGTGTCTGAGGCCAGATTTGAACTCAGATCCTCCTGAATCCAGAGTGATGCTCTATCCACTGTGCCAACTAGCTGCCTCTGATGGATTCTTTCTATGGCTATTTTGCACTCTGGTTCTAGGACCTCAGGGAAGTTTTCCTTTATGGTTTCCTGAGAGATACCATCCAGCCTCTTCTTTTCATCATATTTTCAGGTAGACCAATAATTTTAAAATTGTCTCTCCTGGATCAATTTTCCAGGTCATTTGTTTTACCAATGAGGTATTTTACATCTTCATCTATTTTTTTTTTCATTTTTTTTGTTTCTGTTTGACAGATTTCTGCTCTTTCATAGAGTCATCAGCTTCCATTTGCCTGATTCTAATTTTTAACAAATTGTTTTCTTCTGTTAGATTTTGGACCTCCTTCCCCGTTTGGCCAATTGTATTTTTTAGGGACTTGTTTTCTTCAGTGTACTTTTTTCCAATTGGCTGATTGTATTTTTTAAGGACTCTTCTCCATCTCTCATTTTACTTTTAAAATTCTTCTTGAGCTCTTCTAAGAAGGCTTTTTGGGCTTCAGACCAGTTCATATTCCCTTTTGAGGTTCCAGATGTGAATTTGTTGACAATGTGACAATGTTGTCCTCTTCAGAATTTCTGCCTTGATCTTCACTGTTCTCATAATATGAATCAAGGTACATTTCTTTTTGCTCATAGTGTTTGATTATTCCATGGCCTTTAAAGAGATCGAGGTCTCCTGCTGGGGAGCATAGGGCACTGACCCAAGCTTCTTGTGTTGGGAGCTTAGGTCTTGGTCAATGGCTTTGTGTGCTGGGGCCTCCGATGTTGGCAGTTGTAGGCTGTAGGGTTCTGGCAGCTTACCTGGTGTTGAGCTGGAATCAGCAAGGCTGGAACTCTAGAGCAACTCTAGCTTGCCTGCTTTTCCTTTACTTTCACTTTCTTCAGCTCCTTTCAGATGGATGTTGCAGGGTGTTTACCTTCCTGAGGCCCTTTGTAGTGCTGCTTCCCTTATTTTTGCTGAGGCCCTGGGAGACCCCTTTGCTATAGAATGCAGAGGCATCTGGTGGTTTTCTGAGCTGGTTTCCATCGGTTCCTCTGCTCTCACTGAGGCACTCGGAGGTCCTGGTGTTGGTGTTTGCCTGCTCTACCACCTGGGTTTCAGGATCTCCTCCTGGAGTGCTACAATGGGGCTTTCTGGTAGCTTGCTGAGATGCCTCCCATTCTGTACTGCTCCCCTTTCCCCAGGGTAAGAGGGTCCTTTCCTGTTAATCTCCCAAGTTACCTGGGCTACTGGATTGCTGCTCCCTGTCTTTCTTCTGGTTCAGCTATTCCAGGGTTTTACCTGGGGTGATATTTTCTGGGCTTTCAGAGGTTGATAGGGGAGGGTAAGAGCGACTACCTTTTTACTCTGCTGTCTTGTGCCTGGAAGCAGAAGTCCCCTCTTTCACTTTCCAAAGATGATTAGAACTAGATGGAAATGGTGAGAAGAATAATGCAAATCTCATCAATTAAGAACTGAAAAAATGTCAATTCTATCAAAGGTTGCTAATGTCATTAGAAGGGTGTAATTTACTCACTACTATTATAGGATCCAGCAGACGTAGTAGGTGCCCACTTCCTATCTGTGCACATATTATTCCTTGTGTTTAATTACATTCATAGAAACATAAGAGCCTTGAAGACAGCGGATGTTTTCACATTTGTCTTTGTATTCCCTTGGCATCTCTAAGTTCCTGACATGAAGTAGGTACTGAATAAGTATGTTCTTGCAGTATTGGTATGAATGCCTCATTTATCTAGGGTGTCTTAATCTAACAGACTTTATCATGTTATACCACTCCATTCTTTGTACATCCCCAAGGGGACAAATCCAGTTATCTAGTTTTATCTATAGTCAGATGGTCAGAGGAAGTCCTTCCCTGCCTCCCATTCCCCAAATTAATTTGAAAGTTCATTCAGAATACAGAATGAGGCATATTCAGAAATTGGAGAGGGTCTGGCTGACCATTTAACTCATTCTTGCTTTATCTAACAAATTACTGTTTATTGTAGAGGCCTGAGTCACTGATCTTTATTCTTCTTTAAAAATCATCCAAGTTTCTTCCTCCTTGACAGCCATATAGTAATAATTTACTACCCTTGCATCCTTTTTTGTCTATCAGTTTTTGGAAAATTGAGAAAAATTGGTGATGATTTTTTTGACATGTAGGACTGTACTGAGACTGTCATTTGCCTGACTGGGTCATGCTTCTATTTCTGAATTCCATTTCCTTAATCCATTTCCTTTTTTCATGACCTTTCCTTTCTTTATTATTCAGAAAGGACCAAGAGTAACATTTAAAGGAAGAAAAGAAGGGAAAAAAACACCCAAGTTTACTGCAGTGAGAGAAATGTAACAACACTGGGTATTATCACTTTATTCAGATGATATCTAGCTAGTGTTGGAGGATGGCAAAAAAAAAAAAGACAGGATGCTACAGAGGAAAGGACATTGTGTCTGGATTCAGAGAACCTGCTATTTCCTTCCTGTATGACATTGGACAAGTCACTTGACTTTTCTTATTCTCATCTATAAAATGATGACTTTGGGACATCTCCAGGTCCATTCCTACTCTAAAATTTTTGATGTGAGGAGATAGGAAGTAAAGGAGCTCCTATGGTTTGACTGAGAGAAAGACAAAGTGATTATACATTTTGAACCCATGAACTTGATTCTTAAATAGTAGGAGATGGTTAATGTCTTCCATTTATTACAGAAGATTAGGGAAAAGCTGAGAGCGAATGTAGTAGATATAGGGCTCCCTCTGTAGTAGGGAAGTCTGGATTAAAGTCTCTCTGACACATGAGAACTGTTTAACTCTAGGTAGGTCATTTACCCTCTCAGTGCCCCAGGAACTTTGAGAGTGCTGATCTGTGCTCTGTGCTGGTTGGTAAAAATGGAGATTGACATTGGTAGTACAGAGAGAGAGAGAGAGAGAGAGAGAGAGAGAGACAGAGACAGAGACAGACAGAGAGAAACAGAGAGAAACAGGACAGAGAGACAGAGACAGAGAGAATAAAATAAAATAATTATTATTCATGATGCCCATTCACCATCTTTTAGATTACTATGGCTCACAAAGAAAGATTGAATGCATCACAGTGAAAAACAAAGCTTCTTTAAAAAAAAACAGAGGGAGATTAGAGTAAAGAAAAGAGCTAAACTGTGTTTTGGATTCCATTGTATGGAAATGATTTCCTTACATGGCATAAATGGTGGTTAGGGAAAGGGAAAAACACCCTTGCTAAAAGTACATTTTAAAACTATTCCTTTCATAAGGATCCTGACCGGGATGATTAATCACAACAGCATTATACACAAATGTGAAGGATACAAAAAGTGTGAATTACTTTCACTGTGACAGCTCAGAATTCCATAATCCACAAGGTCTTTTTCCTAATTTTGGATATCACAACTTGAGCTCTGCTTAATTACTGGAAATGTGCACTCGTATTCACTTTATAACTCACTTCTACGAAAAGAAACTTGGCAGTTATTAGCACTCTGTTAGGTTGTTCTATTGATGGCATGTAATCCTTTAACCAATCAACAAATGAGGATAGGGCCTCAAACCATGATATAAGTAACTACAGTTCATCTTTGAAAGTACAGTTTTTGTTGAATTAATCTTAAGTCTTTGTATCAAAACAACTTTTAAGGCAAAGAAACAACCACTTTATGGAATGGTGAATTTAGGTAGGTAAGCTTTTGGCAAAATCCACTTTGTAATGTAAGATTGTTGCTATTTCTTTTAGATAGCTGATGAGAAAACTTATTTCAAAATGGATTTTATTTCCTGAGGTGGTAGGGAGGAAGGATAGTTTTTTTTAATATATATAGTTTATTTTCCCCAAATTACATGTTAAAACAATTTTAATATCTTTTTTAAAGTTTCAAGTTCCAAATTCTATCCTTCCCTCCATCCCTCCTCACCCTCTTCCCTGAGACAATACATAATCAGATACAGGTTATACATATACAATTACGTAAAACATTTCCATATTAGTCATGTTGTACAAGAAGGCTTAAATAAAAGAAAAAGAAAGAAAAAAAGGAAAAACAGCATGCTTCAAGTCTGTATTTAAACAGCATCAGTTCTTTCTCTGGAGGCAGATAGTATGCTTCATCATTAATACTTTGGGATTTTCTTCATGAAACAATGTTACTGTTACTATGTACAATGGTCTCCTGTTAACTTCACTCTGCATCAGTTCATGTAAGTCTTTCTAGGCTTTTTTCTGAAATCATCCTGCTTGTCATTTCTTATAGTATTCCATTACGATCATATACCACAGCTTATTTAGCCACTGTGATTTCCAATTCTTTGCCACCACAAAAAGCTGCTATAAATATTTTTGTTCAAACACATCCTTTCCCCTTTTTTGGATGTCTCTGGAATATAAACATAGTAGTGGTATTGCTGGATTAAAGGGTATGCACAGTTTTATAGCCCTTTGGGCATAGTTCCAAATTACTCTCCAGGATGGTCGGATCAGTTCACAACTCCACCAACAGTGCATTAATAGGATGGTTGTTTTTAAAAAGAAAAATTCCAAGTACTAAAGAATAAAAATGAGGTATGACAAATGTTATATGACGGCAAGAAAGACCACAATAGTCACTAGAGAATCAAAATAGACATGCCAGGAGGCATATGGTTGGTATGATCTGTCTGCTACTTATGAGCAATGTGAGGCTTCAAAGAAGAGCCAAAGCAAAGGGTGTCATCAGAATTGGATGATTAAAAAAATGGACTGGCCATATGGTGAGTATGAATAATAACAGTCATGTAGCTTGAATGACAAATGTAGCTAAGATTTAAAGGGTGCTTTAAGGTTTACAAAACACTTTACATGTGTCATCACATCATGCATTCACTTCCCTGGTACTGTCATGATGTTGGGAGAAAACAAGGAAGACTTCCCCCATGTTAGATGGACTTCCTTTGCTGAGCTCCTGGGAGTATTTGGACAGGAGAGTGCAGGAAGGGGAAGAATAGATGGGTAGCCACCTGCCTTTTTGCAGAAGAATCTAAAGCAGTGAGATCACAGAGCCATTAGAATAGTTATAACATGAAGAAATTGAAGCCCAGGGAACACAGTATGGGTGAGTTAAAAGCATCCTAGATCTGAATTCAGGAAGCCTGGATTTCAATCTTTTTTTAAATTTTTATTTGTTTTACTTTTTTTTTTGGCAATTGGGGTTAAGTGACTTGCCCAGGGTCACACAGCTAGTAAGTGTTAAGTGTTTGGTTTAAGGCTGGATTTGAACTCAGGTACTCCTGACTTTAGGGCCGGTGCTCTATCCACTGCGCCACCTAGCTGCCCCCCTTTTTAAAATTTTTAACATGTGTTTTTAAAACTTTGGGTTACAAATTTTTTCCCTTCCTCTCTCCCCACCCACCCTCATTGAAAAGGCAAGCATCTTGATACAGGTTATAGATGTGTAGTTATGTAAAACACTTCTGTAGTAGTCCTGTTGTGAAAAACTAAGTATGTTTCCCTTCATCCTATCCTACCCCCTATTTGTTCTATTCTCTCTTTTGACCCTGTCCCTCCTCAGAAGTGTTTGCTTTTGATTATCTCCTCCCCCAATCTTCCCTCCCCTCTATCAACTCCCTGCTTTCTTGTTCCCTTCCCCCCCTTATTTTCCTGTAGGGTAAGATAGATTACCATACCCAACTGAATGTGTATGTTATTCCCTCCTTAAGCCAAATCCTATGAGAATAAGATTCACTTATTCCCTCTCACCTTCTCCCATTTCCCCTCCACAGTAAAAGCCTTTTCTTGTCTGTTTCATGTCAGATAATTTACCCCATTCTACTTCTTCTTTTCTCCTTCTCCCAGTATAACCCTCTCTCACCTCTTAATTTTATTTTCCAGATATCACCCCTTCAGCTTCAACTCACCCTGTGCCCTCTATCTATCTATACATACATATAATTTTTTCCCTCCCACTACCCTAATACTGACAAAGGACTCATGAGTTACAAATATCATATTTCCCTGCAGGAATGTAAACAGTTCAACCTTAATAAGAAATCTTATGATTTCTCTTTGCCTGGATTTATCTCTTAAATCTTCCCTTTGCTTCTTGGCTGTCTTTGGATAAATCATTTGTCCCACTGCTTGTAAAAAGAACTGGTTGGACTAGATGACCTCTAACATCTGTTCCAGCTCTGAAAGGCTCTGATTCTGTGAAAGGAAGTGACTAATCCAAGGCTACACAAACTGGTAATGTTGGACCAGAGGCTTGAATCAGGTTGGGTGAACAGGGCTATTGTTTTCTTGTGTTCTGTGTGCTTTGAATGGTTGACAGGCAAATCACAATGCTCTTTGGTGACCAAGTGCAGTTTTCAGGGGTGCCTCGTATGACAAAACATGGCCATCCAGGGAACTACACCCTTCGGCCAATATCATTCTTCCAACTACAGCTACCTCCTCTGTACTTTGGGAGTGAAAAGAAGCCATGTATTAATCAAAGCTTTTTTCTTTTTTAAACTGATTTCTCTGGTGAAACTTTCCTTTCTAGGACCTCATTTCCTTCCTCCTCCAGGATGAAGGATAAATGTATCTGTCAGTGTTTAGAGGGAGTTTTCAGAGGCTAGTGCTTCGAGGTCATATGGTTTTAAGAAGACATATTTTCTTGAGAGCTTGCTTGGTGGGGTCAAGACTTTTCTTGGTGCTGTAAAAACTTAGAAAGCAATCAAGCTATGAACTGTTTGACTCCATTTGGTTGCCTGTAACCATTGGGTCTGCACTGCTAGAGAGTTCTTGACATGCCAGATGGTGTGCTTAAGCACCCTAGTAACAAGAGTTTCCCACTTTCCCCTCCAGTGTTCCTTCTATATTTTTAAATGTACTTAAAAACCATAATACTCTTTGGACAAGGAAAGAAATTGAATCATGAAATGACTAAACTTTTATCATCAGTGAGTATTAGAGGTTTGCAAAGCATTTCATATTTAGCATCTTCTTTGATCCTTCCAGCAGCCCAGTGAAGTCATTTACTGTAGGGATTCTTATCCCCACTTTTTTGATACAGATATTGAGCTTGGTTCATAGAAATGAAATGACTCGTCCATACTCACAGAGCTAGGAAATGTCAAAGGTAGGATTCGAATTGAGGATTCCCTTTTGACGCCAATTCCAGAGTGCTGTCCGTGCAGTGGCATTAATTTGACCCAAATTAGTAGGTGTTCCTCAGGCTACAGGAATCTAGGGATTACACTAAGCAGAGACATGAAAGGAGAGCATTCCAAGCACCAGGGACAGCCTGGGAAGGGCACTGAATGTCATATAAGAAGAACAAGGAGTAGGCTAGGTGGGGTGGAAAGTACAGTGGAGGAGGGGGAGTGATATGAATCAGCTCAGAAAGGTAGGCAGAGCCAGATGGTGAACAGCTTGAAATGTCAAATGAAAGGATTTACAAAGGCTGTCCCAAAAGTCTTCGTGCAATTTTAAGCACTAACATTCTTTTGGGATACTCTGTAAGTTGGCCATGAGGTAACTGTGGTGGCTCCCTGAACAGGGGAAGGACATGATCAGGTTTTTTGCTAGAGGAATATTGATTAGGCAGTTGTGTGGAAGGTAAATCAGAGAGGCTGGAGACAGGCATAACTATGAAATCTTACACTTTGCTTTGCAAATTTAACTTCCAAGGTTCAAGAAGGGAATAGTATGGTGAGGGATTAGTCAATCTGAAAAAAAACTCAGGAGGAGTCAGTGTGATCTCCAGCTGTATTAAGAAAAGCATAAGGTAGAGGACTGGGAGCGAGGGTGAGGTAAGAAACTCACTATAATCTACTTAGGTCTCCTAGATGCAGCTAGGTGGTCACAGGGTCTATCCCTTGAAGTGAGGATCCCACCCAGGTACTTAATAGGTATATGACTCTATGCAAGCCTCAGTCTTAGTTTCCTCCTTTGTAAAATGGGCATTGTAGTATCACCTATTTCCCAGGGTTCTTGTGAGGACCAAATGACACATTTTAAAATGTAAAGTGCTATGTAAGTATTAGTTATTACTACTACTACTACTACTACTACTACTACTACTACTACTACTACTACTACTACTACTGGTATCAAATTTTTAGTATAAGGTTCAGATCTGGGAGCCACATTAAAGAAGAACATTGATGATCTGGGGATCATGTAGATGAGGGTGATTAGGATTGCAGGATCACATTTTTAGAAACAGATGGGAACTAAACAAATGGGCCAACCTTCCCATTTTACAGTAGAGGAAGCTGAGTTCCAAAGAGGTTGGGTGACTTGTTCAAAGTTATTTAGGACCAAATTTTCACACTAGGGCCTCCCACTCCAAACCCATCTTCCTTTTCATCACACAATGATCAAATACTGAGTATATCACATGAGAAATATGCAAAGGAATTGTAGAGGTTTAGCCTAGAGGAAAGACTTAGGGGTCACAGAGTAGCTGTTTCCAAGAATTTGAAGGGCTGCCATGTGGAAAAAAAAATATTAGACCTCTAATTAGACCTTTTAACCCTCAAAGGCAGAATTAGAGTGGAAGTCAACAAGACAAACATTTATTAAGCACTTACTATATGCCAGGCATGGTGCTAAATGTTGAAAATGCAAATAAAATAAGAAATACAATCTAAGGTGCTTGTATTCTAAGAAGGAAAGAAGGCAAAGCAAGCTGAGAAGTAAAAGAGGCAGGGTCCTGCATGGTACATTTAGTGGCCAAACTGAGAAGGTCCTGAGAGTCAGGTGTGGAGCCCAGATATGGATGGCTTGAAGACTTTCCTGAAACTAGAGGTTGAGGGATTAACCAACCAACCAGAGGAAGAAGCTACAGGGGCATGTAATTTCCTGAGTGAAAAGGCTGCTGTGGCATGGTAGAGAAAAGCCAGAAAGTTGGGGAGTTACAGACTGGTAAATTTAGCCTTAATAACAGGACAAACTTCCAAACTATAAATGGTTTCCAAAGTTAAATGGCTGTTGTGGGAGGGTATGTTTTCTCCCTCAGTGAAGGCAACCTTTAGGCAAAGGTTGGATGGTCATTTGTTGGGGACATTGCCTTTTTCAGGCATAAGCTACAGTAGATTGCTATTGAGATCCCATCCTACTCTGAGTTTCTATAGTTCATAATGATCTGGAAAATATCAAGACCCTGAAGGAGTGGGACATAGAACAGGCAAGTTTTGAAGGGTGCAGGTTGGGAGAATTTGGGAGCATGGAGTAGTGATACCTACAGAATGAGTTCCAGCTGGTCTATGTGGTAGAGTCCCTGAGGGAGGGAGAGGGCAAAAAGGTAGAGAGGAAATACCAAGAATATTCACTCTGAAAAAGGGTTGTGTTGGGCAGAGGAGAGGGTATTTAAGGAAAATATTTGTCAAAATCACAATTTTGCCTAGGACTTGGCACAATACCAGCACTGAATTCAGTATTATATGTAAGGAATTAAGAATCTTAATGAAATAGGGACTGTATTGTGATTGCATTTAGTGTAGAGAACTACCAGATGATGAAACTCATGCCAATGCAAGTTGGTACCACCTTCTCCAAAATTATAGTCTTAGTAGATTACACAGGTTATTGAGAAGTCAGAAGACTTACCCAGGGTCACACAGCCAGGATGTGTTAGACGTAATATTTGCACCTAGGTCTTTCTGACTCTAAGGCTAGCTTTCCATCTCCATTATGCTGCCACTGTTGAAAATCCCAAGGGAAATCAAGCTTTCCATCTTCCTCTGTGCATAAGGGCCCACTTAGGGAATGCCTCCTGGGGCTGGGAGAGGAAGCTGGAGTCTGTCATAGCCCTTGCATTAAGATATCACAACTGATGACTTTGTTTATTTTATTCATTAACTTTACAATATTATGCCATTCATGATCAAAAAGCCTCAGGGCACAAATGCAAAATATGAAACCTTTATTTAAAAATGCATAAAGCAGAGCATAATAGCACTCAGCAGATATTAAAATATCAGCCAGGAAGTGGCACTTCAGAAAGTTGTCATCTACAATGTCCTGCATACCCACATTATGGGACTCTGAAGAATGGGAGGGAGAAGAAGAGATTTTAAAAACCTCAATGGAATAAATAAGAAAATAAGCTTTAAAAGGCCTGGCTCTAGTTGCTTGTGAATGAAACTATGATGGGGCATGAATACAGTGCTGGGCTTGGATTCAGGAAGACCTGAGTTCAAATCTGGCATGAGACACTTACTAGCTGTATGATCTTAGGTAAGTCACAACTACTCCTGCCTCAGTTTCCTCAACTGTAAAATGAGGATAAGAATATCACCTACCTCCCTTTTGAGGACCAAATAAGTTATTTGTAAAATACTTAGCACATTTCCTGGCAAATAGTAAGTACTATATAAATGGTAGCTATAACAACAACAACAATAATAAAAATAACATTATTATTATTATTATTAATCTGAAATGTTTTGCTTATAGGTCATAAGTAACTGAAAATGCTGTTTCTTAACATCAGTGGCTGATCCATGAAGGGTCCTTATCAAATGTTGGTTCAAGCATTTATGTGCAAGAAAAGCGGGAAAGTTATTTTTTTTCAAACAAAAGGCTTTCGGCACAGGAAGCTACTGAAAACAGTTTATCAAACGATTGAAAAGTTATGAGTTTATGTGCCAAAGGGGCATTGGTGGATGTTGCATGGACATGTCCCTTGTAAAACAAGAGCTGCCATGCAAATATGAGAAACCAGTTAAAAATAAAACATGCAAAAAGGCAGCAGGATTTACTTAGAAAGTTTGGGGGCACACTCCCTGATTCTCAGAAGAATTTTCCCAAAGCACGTAAGAGTGTGGCTAGATGATTAACCTTCCAGCCCTTGGTGCAGCAGGAAGAACTGCGGGTCTGTAGTCAGGACCCCAAGCTCTGCCACTTCTTACCTGCGTGACTTGGGTTAGTCACTTCACCTCTGGGACCTGTTTCTTCAGCTGGTAAAATGAGAAGGTTGTGGGAGATAACTTGAAAGCTGTCATTTAAGCTTCAAGTTTGTGAGCCGAGCTTTTCACATGCATAGTTTCAACCTCAGTCTTCCTGGTCATTTCAATCTGGTTCCCTTCATATCTTGTCTGATTCAGCCATTTTCTTCTATCTGACCTCTCCCTGTTTTCACTTTGCCTTTACATTTCTTGTGTCTCCACTTAAGAATGAAATGAAATAGGGGCAGCTAGGTGGCAAAGGTGGATAGAGCACCGGACCTGGATTCAGGAGGACCTGAGTTCAAATCCATCTTCAGACACATAACACTTACTAGCTGTGTGACCCTGGGCAAGTCACTTAACCCCCATTGCCCAATGAAAAAAAACCCCAAACAAACAAAAAAAGAAATGAAATAGCAGAAAGTGAAAATTATTTTCTTGTACATAAACACACGCATCTCTGTCCCTCTCCTCCTTTCCCTCTCCCTTTCCTTCTCTTTATGTGCTTATGTTTAAGGTATTCATTCATTTATTCATTTATTGATTTACTCTTTATGATTCCCTCCCCTTTGATTGTGGTTTCCTTGGGAGCTGGATCTGAACCCTTGCTAGGTGTTGTTGTTATTCTGTCGTGTCCAATTCTTTGTGACCCCATTTGGGGTTTTCTTGGCAAAGACACTGGGGTGCTTTGCCATTTTCTTCTCCAGCTCATTTTACAAATGTGCAACCTGAGGGAAACAAGATTAAGTGACTTATCCAGGGCCACACAACTACTAAGTATCTAAGATCAGATTTGAGTTCAGGTCTTCCTGAGTCCACACCCAGTCCTCCACCCACTGTGCCACCTAATTCTTGGTAATTTATGGTAGTTCATGGCCCAGCCTAAATCTCTGCCTGGCCCCAGGTGGGTGTAGTTCTCTTCCCTCAGGTTAAGCGCAGTGCTGCTCAGCCCCACCCCACCCCTCCCTTCTAAATCCTGTCCTGGTGTGCTGTCCAGCTCCTTTTGTTACTTGGTTCTTTGGCCTAGTACCTGTAGTTTGGAGCTTCACAGCACAAGAGCTAGAGAATTGGCCTCTTCAGCCTCAGCTATGGGGTTGTGGCCCTCAGGAGGCCTTTGCCCTTGAGGGGCTGCAGCAGTCTCGCTGTCTATTGTGGCCAGGGGAAGTCTCTACAGCTTGGAGCCAGAGTCTCCACGGCACTGGAAAGAGTGGAGGCGGGGTGGAGCTGGGGGGTGAGTTTTGTTGTAAGCCTGTGCGGTGCATTGTCTGAGGACAGTGTGGCAGGTGGAGGAGGGATGCTGAGTGTGAGCTCTGGGTTGCTGAGCGTCATTCATGGTTTCTTCCTTTTTCAAACAATTAAATCTGCTTTTGGATTCTGGGTTTCCTAAAACATGGAGACTGCTGAAGTTGCTTTATCTTTAGTGCATCGTGTCTGTTTTGGAGAAGTCTGAGAGCTTGTGGGGATCAGAGAAAATGTCTAGTCCTCCATCTTGTCACTCATGACACGTGGAAGTCTATACAGATTCTTTGAATAGAAAGTTCCATGAATCCAAGAACCGGGGCTATTGCTTGGCCCTGAAGACTGAATCCCTTTGGGATGGACATTGATGAGTGCTTGGCTGAGTTTGGGCAAGGAAAGAAGGTGGAACAATAAGGAAGAAGTCAAACTTTTAGGAGAGATAATATTGGAAATTTATAAATAACTTGGGAGTAACAGAACTTGAGAGGTAGGAGAGCAATCCCACTTATCTCCCAGTGGAGCTCTTGCTTCTGTGCTGTGGCGTTCCCTTGTGATGGTTGCCATTTATAGGCCCTGAGAACATGGGCATTATTTTACTGTCACAATCCTCCCCGCTTAAAGAGAGTGTCCTGAAAATGATGAAGCACCATGCCAAGGAGGCAGGAGACCTCGACGGTGAAGGGGACCCTCCTTGGCTCTGGAATTGACTTGCCTCCTGACCTCAGACAAGGTACTCATTTAATCTCTCTGTCTCCAGTTTCCTTCTCTGTAAGGATGTGGTGATAATGCTTTCACTTCTTTTTCCTTCAGAGGGATGTTGTAAGGATTATTAAAAGAAAGCTTTAAGACTCTTGGAAGAACAACACATAATAAATGGAGAGTTTTAGTTTTAAATCTATAAACAGTGCAATAAGAAGGCATTTGTCCTTGATGCCGTTGGTAGCACTCGGCCCATGTGACATCACTGAGCCCAGAGCTCAGGGAATAGGAAAGCACTTCAGTGTTTCAACCTCTGTGCTAGAAAAGGAAAGGGAGCAATCCTAGTTCAAGGAGATCAGGAAAACGTGTGCTGTTTTTTAAGCAAGGGAAGAGTTTCCATTTTTTTCCAGCGTCTGTGTGTGTGTGTGTGTGTGTGTATGTGTGTGTGAGAGAGAGAGAGACATAGAGACAGAGACACAGACATAGAGAAATGGAGATACACAAAGAGAAAGAATCAGAGACACATGGATAGACAGAGAGACTGTAAGAAAGAGGGACAAAAGAGAGACAAAATCTGAAGGTTAGAGATGGAATGAGACATAAGTATGAGTGAGAAATATAAATCATAGCAAGAAATACTTGATAGTAACTCTCATACCAGCATTATCATATAAAAATACTAAGTGCCTAATTGCTCAAAAAAATAGTAACCTCAACCTCCTGAAAGTTTGAGGAACTTACAGTCTGATGCTGCATGGCATACATGCACTAAATCTGTGGTAAGTAAATTTAAGATATCATACTAACATGTGAAAGGTATTTTCCCAATATCTTGTCATGTTGGTTCTTGCAGTCTGTGACAGTGAGGCATCGTTTTTTCTAACTAGAAAGGCTTTGGATACAAGTCTGGTAACAAACAATGTCTGATTTCAGAGGATTTTCATGGCTAAGTATAGAGAGGTTCATTACCATTCATGGTAGAGACTGGAGAGACAAAGAGAGTTACAAAATGGTGTGTGGTCCTATGTGGCCCCTTTCTCTTTCTGCAATGATGGTGGAAGTGACAGAAAAAGGGAGGGAGACCAGATTCTAAGAAGCCCATTGTATTTACATCATCTATAAACATTAACTTAGCTGTTGAGACCCAATTCCAGATCAAGGTCAACCTTGACATTCTCACTGTAGGAAAAACCAGAAGGAAAAAGGAAATTGTTGGCAAATGGAAGGATCAATGGTTCATAGATTCTCCAAGGAGAAATAAGTGGGGTGTGGGGGGTGGTGGGGGAGAATCATAAAATAAGCATTTCACCTCTCCTATTTCCTGTCTTTGTGCCCTTGGATGAGTCACTGTAACTTCTGGGCCTCAGTTTGATTGTATGTTAAAATGAGAGGAAGAGATAAGATGACCTCTAAGGGTCTCTTCCAGCACTAAAGCTGTAATCCTATGATCTTATTTCAGTAACCCTAGCTTGGGAACTGTTGGAAATTTATTCCTGCTTCTGCTTGGTCTGTGTGTAGAAGGAAAGAATGGCTGTTTTCTTTCTTTCTTTTTTTCAGGCCAGAAAGCAGCCTGACTCCCCTGTGTTCTATTGACTATTGAAAGATACATATCCAAGAACTGCAGCTAAAGCTTTATTATTTTCTCCTCCAACTTAGGGATCCAATAGTGTGTTTGGTATTAACAACACTAATCATTTAGAATCAGCAAGGCTGGAATTTGGGCTTTAATTTCTGGAATGTGCTGGCTCTGTTTCTGGCCCTTCTGGTGACTAGCTACATTTTAATAGGTGAAAATAAAACCACTTCAGCCTTCAGGAAATCATCTCTCTCCCATGGTCAAGATAGAATTTTTGACTAAGTGAATGATAAGTTTTAATAACTTGATCTTCATCTTTTTGTGGGAATACTAAGCAAAATCATGCATAATCTAATCTGTGAAATCTGATAATTCAGACCTTGTAGAGAGATAAAAAGTAGATTAGAGAAATGGAGAGGAGGAAAGGAAAAATGTAATCTTTCCCAATGAATCCATTTCACTGGGGGTGATAATATCTATGGAATCATTGTCAGAAGGTTCTACTCCCTCTACCCCCAATAGCATAAAAACAAAACTTTTAAGTGGGTTTATTTGATTTGGGGGTTGGGGTAGGGATCCAGACCTGTGAATTTATTAGTGTGGAACTCCTGGTGTAGAAATATTCCACAAATTAGTCTTAGAGAGTAGCCTGGGGCACTAAGAGGTTATGACTTTTATATAGTCATACAGCTAATATTTGTGACAAAGGAGGATCAAGATTTTTCTGACCCAAAAGTTGGCCCTCCTTCTTTTAGGCCATAGTAGCTCTCTTCTGTGATTTATAGACCACAAGACCAGCTGGAGATTAGACTTTCCATCCCTGGAAGATGTCTGACTGCTTTTATTTGTAGACCCTTTTCAGAAGGGCTGCATCACATTCTGGAGAAGAGCAGCTCCATTGGGTACAGTCGACGCTAAATGCAGCCAGCCATTTGACACGGTCGTGGAAGTTTTTCATCCCTCCATCTACATCTGTGTGCTGCCCAGGGAAGGGGGTGGGGAGCCAGCTGGTGCTCAGTCGCTCTGGCTGCTGCTGTCATCATATCACCACACGATGGAGACGGTGCACCGTAGGTTTCTATTCAAGCATCACCCACATTATCCTGTAATTTTTGTCTTGGAAGTAATGAGGCCTGACAGCTTTGGCTGGTGCCTGATAACAATCCCACACTGGTATCTTTGAAATTTCTTCGTTGCCAAATTCATAAAGGAAGAAATGACTTTTGTGAAATGACAGTAAGAATGCTTCATTTTAGAAGACACCGTGGTTAACAACCTGAAACAATGAAGTAGTCTTTGAGCTATGGCTAAACTAATTGAAGCCATATTAAAAGTGCTGATGTGCATGCTGGAACATCTTTTTATTTTTTTGTAAAATATCAGCCAAATATATATGGCCTCATTCTCCAAGATATCTAATTTTTTGAAAAGTTTCCATTTAAAATAGAGATATATTTAGATATTTTATATACATACGTATATCTATCTCTCTATCTCTCTTATCTATCCATCCATATACATTCCCTATACAGCCCTATCTGAAAAAATAGAAGCATATCAAGGAGAAGGGTTCATCTTTAGAGCTAGAACCGACCCTAGATGGAGGTCACAGAGGTCAATCCCTCATTTTACAGAATTCTAAGAAAGGTCACAGAGGTCAATCCATTTTACAGATCTCATGTCATCTGAGACATGGATCAGCTGCTCCTGATGAGAGGGCACATGAATCCGTGGCGAATACCCCATTGAGGTGAGGATCATTGGTTTTAATTGTCAATGAAAGCAATCTGGCTTTATCACAACCATGAAACTTTTGGAAGTTGCCTTTTTTTAATGTTGTGAAGACAATTAATTGGTTCTTAAGCATAATTAATAGGAAGAAACCACTGTAGGAATCATTTCAGCTGAAATTGGCTGAAGATTCTAAGGCTCATTGGGAGTTGCTAGTTCTTTGAAGTGTGGACTATTTCCAAATTCAATGAAAGGCAAATGAACTAGGTAAGCTCCCTGTAAGTAATTTCACAACTGGTCAATTGTGGTATTAAAAAAGGAAGACCCTTCTTCAGGCATAATTACACATATTTTTTTTTTCCATTTGAGGATAGTTCAATCTGGAATGCCAACCAAGCTTATAAAAAGTTCAGACTAGAAGAAGTAAATAGAGGCCAATCTGTAAGAAATGATGATATTGGTTCAAATAATTGACTCTCCTTAAAGTAAAGCTATAGCAGGGAGCTATAAGGAGTGTGAGGAGAAGAAGCAAAGGGTTACTGATTTGCAGATATCTTTCTAGAGTTGTTACCACTCTTCTGACAGCTTTTGAAGATGGTCCAAGAAATTACCTTTCTTTATTGTTGCTTTCCATTCACATGACACAAATGTCTTTTAGATCTTATAGACTTCATCATGACTTGAACAGTGGTCAGGCTTAAGAGTGCTGGATTCATAATTGCCTTTGTAAAAAGTCGAGGCTTTTGACTCTCCAGCAAGGGGACTCAGGGCTTGTTTGTATATGGAATGGGTTAGAGTTCTATAGAATGAAATTGGAAAATCCAATCTGCTGTTTAAATAGAAGGCTGAATGAAAAATGTGTGCATGCCCTTGAAGTACACTTATTGCTCTTCCAAGAAAGGAATCTCTTCCCTCATGGATATTCCACAAGAAGCTACAAAAATGCTCCCTGATAGTAGTCTGACTATGGCTATCAAATAAATGAAGTCTCTTAGCAAAGTAGTGGTTCATGTGGTGCCCTGGGCTAGGCATTGGCTCTCATATGTAGTAGGTATTTCATAAAGGCTTTCTGAATTGAATTGACATTGAAGACCTGAGATGGGGCTAGTGGAAAGATGATTGCTTCTGGATTCAGGAGTCTTGATTTTAAATTCTGGAACTATCAGTGTGCCTTTGGCCAACTAGTTAAACTCCCTAGACCTTATTTTTTATCTTCAAAAAAATATGGGCTAGATTGTACATCCTTTGCCGTTCTTTGAAGACATGATCTATTGTCCTATGACCCAAACAGATATGAGTTTATATGCTCTCAGCCTCATTTGCCTCATCTGTAAAATAGGGGCAATAGTACAACTTACTTTATTGGTTCGTTGTGCAGCTAACTAGGATCATGTATGTAAAGTACTTCGTAAACCACAAATGCTATTATTATTACTATTATTATTATTAATTGTATTTTAAGAGATGACTCCTAGATCTTTATTTTATATCCAATCCCGTTCTTTCTACTGAGCTCCAGCCTCAAATCACCACTAGCCCATTCAGCACTTCAAATTGACTGCTCCGGAGACTTATTAGACTCAACCTGTCGAAAAGTGAACTCATTATCTTTCCCTATTAACACCCTCCTCTTCCACACTTTCCTATTTCTGTCAAAGGTCCCACCATTTCCCCAATATCCCAGGTTTGTGATTTCAGCATTATCTTCTACTCCTGACTCTCTTCAACACACATATCCCCTATCGTGCTGCTTCTACCTTCACTACATCTCTCTCCCCTTAGCTATCTCCTTCAATGGTCCCTCATCACCTCTAACCTAGATTATTTCAATTGCCTCCTAATTGGCATCCCTGCCTGAAGTCTCTCACTTCTTTAATATATGCTACACACTGCTGCTAACATAAATCTGTCCATGTGATTCTTCTACTCAACAAACTTCAATGGCTTTCTATTGCTTCAAGCGTAAAATCTAAATTTATTTATTTTGTTGTAAAGTCCTAAACCACCTGCCCCCAATATACCTTCCTAGAACCATTGGCTATGATTCCTCCTCTCTCACTTTGTGATCCAGCCAAACTAGCCTTTTCCCTGTGGCTCATACACAACATTCCATCTCCCACCTTGGTGTCTTTGTACTTTTCATCTCCCATACCTGGAATGCATTCCTTTCTCACCTCTCTGCCTCAGTGTCCCTTTCTTCCTTTAAGACATCACTCAAACACTGTACTCTGCACAGAACCTTGATTCTCTAGTTGTTCATGTGTTCCCTCCCAAACTATCTTGTATCTAAATCCTTTATATATATTTTTGTTATTCACTCTAGATTATGCTGCATATATTTTTATATGTACTGATCTTCTTCATTGGAATGGTTAGAATGTAACTCCTTCCTGACTACAGATTGTTTTATTCTTTGTACTTTTAGCACCAGTGGCTAACATAGTGCCTGGAGTATATTAGATACACAATACAGATTCATTGATTGGTACTAACAGAGAACATTTGCGGCCTCCAAAAGAAAAAGCAAATTATGCTATAATACCTAGCATGTGGATTGCTCTTTTTGAAATACAAGGTTCAACTCTAGCTACTATATTTTGAGATGGATATTGACTAATCAGATAGTGTGAAAAGGTTATCAGGATAATGAAAGCCCTGAATATTTTGTTAAATGAGGAATATCTGAAGGAACTGAGTGAGATTAGCTGGTTGAAGAGAAATCTAAGAAGAGCCAAGATGATGGCTTTTTAGCATTCCAAGGGCTTTCCTATAAGAGAGGAGTACAGTAGTTGTTTAGTGCCACAGAATGAAGAATTGGGACTAAGGATTTGAAGGAACATGGAAGATTTCAGCCCAATATAAAAGAAGATGAGAAACAATTTCCTAAGTCTAGTTTTCCAACAATGGAATGACTTGCCTCATGAGCTAATATGCATTCTATCACTACAGGCTGATTGAAGTGGGGGGATCCCTGTGTTCTATGATGGATGGGAAATTGGACTTGATGAACTCTAGGTCTGTTCCAACTCTAATGTCTATGATTCATGTCATCTTGCAAGGCTAGCTTTGACAATAGGGCATTAATGCAACATCAAAATCCAGATCAAGCTAAAAGTTGCCAAATATCATGTCAATAATCCTTTCAAATAAATGATTCCCTTTGGGTTCACTTGGTTTCATGCTTTTGCTTTGGTAGGGATAAGGATTTAACCTCTGATTTCATTGACATAGGAATTTCCAAATGAAGAGACTCCCTGTAACATTACAAAGTGGCATCTTTTCAGCAACTCAAAATCAGAGAGAGTTGTTTAGTATGCAAAGTCACAAAATGACTTATCCAGAGTCACACAGTCATCGTGTGCATATGCATGTGCATGTGTGGGTAGTGTGTGTGTGTGTGTGTGTGTGTGTGTGTGTGTGTGCGCGTGCGCACGCGTGCGTGCTTCCTCACACAAATTTGAATCCATGTCTTTCTGATTACAAGGCCAACTCTCTGCCCTATGCCAACACTGCCTCTCCATGCTTTAGTGCCCACTTTTCTTGTGTGTGAATGGCTCTTGGAAGGAGACATAGAGCAAGTGGTGACAAAGGCTTATCCAATTTCATCTCAGAACTTAAATAAAATGAAGAGAGTTTCTTTCATGAGTAGAGAGATAAACATCCAGGTATATTTCCCAGTCTTTGGATTGATCTGGACTTTCAGTGAAAAGAAAGAAGAAAACACCCATATTTGAATCAGCTGGGCAAGAAAGTTGTTCACAGAGAGATAACCTTCACTTCGTGTAGTTGAAGGAAGATCACTCGAGACATGAGATCAGTGCTTTTAGCTCTGTAACACCCACTTGGGTTGACACTAGCTGAGTCATGCTTAGATAACTGCTGCACCTGTTTCTGCTTAGCAGGTTATCAGAAAGGGAGTGAGTGGCTTGTTAAGCAGAGTCCATCTTCAGAAATTGGGATTATACCAAAACCTACCAACTCTTTTTTCAAAGCAATCATTCATGATGTAAAGGTGGGAGATTTCTGTGTAGTGTACAAAAGCCTCTGGCTACTTTCATTCCTTTTTACTGAACCATTAGTTTGTATATATTTCTCCCCATGCTTACCTTTTTCCAACTTTGCACCAAAGTCCTTAAATATCAGCTTGTGCATTGCTTTAATTTGGAAGGTGTTATAAAGTCCATTGTAGAATTTCAAAATGCAATCATTTTTATTGTGCCTTTTTGCAAGTATTTACTGTTCAAACTACAATAAATCGTGGTCCAGTTGCCCATGAAAAAAAATTTAAAGAAAAGAAAAATTGGGATTATACATTTCTAAGTGATGACTTAGTATTGTGGCTGTTTAGATTCTTCTGCTGGCTCTGATTTCTCTCTCCAAAACCTAAGAATCTATGATTCTGTAATGTTGAGAGGGTATCTTTTAAGTAGGCATTAAAGGAGCTTATAATTAATAAATGACTTCTTGTGTCCCAGTAAAAGTACAGAACACTAAGAACTTGGAATGGAATAATGCCACTCTTGTGCTACACTGCCTCTGGGCATGTATATAAAACATCACATCTCCTGGATTTACACAGCATATAGTCCTTCTTATTAGTGTTCCTGGGAATTCACTCCTTCTGAGTCAACCAAAGTGCACAGGATTTCAGACTTCTCCTTTGCAGTCTGTGGAGAGTAAAATGAAATGAAGATAAACTGAAGTATGTTCTGAGCAAAATCAGTTTATTAACAGTGACTGCATATAACTATTAAGAAAATGGGTCATCAGACTGGCCATCTCAGTAAGGCCAGCAACCCCATGAGATTCATTTTATGATGCATAGGAAAGCAGAGGATCTGGATAGTTGGGGTAAATAAAAATTGTGTTTATGGGGCACGTACAATTGGCTACAGCTGGGGAAAGTAGGTTGGCATTCAAGTATGGCTAATCATGCCCTTCTTTGACAATTAAGGAATGTTAATTGTTTCATGGGACTCATCTGCCTCCTGTAATCTTGGAAAAAAAATCAGAACCATCCTCCAGGGGAAATCAAACCACCCCTAATTTCACAAGATAGGCAAGAACTTGCATTTTGGGGGGATGGTATTATGTTAAGCTTATTAGGAATTACAGACAACAAGCAGATCCCGGGCTAGTTGTATGAGTGATAACAACATTGTCTTTCAACCACACCTTTAAACTCATTTGGACAAGGAAAAACCAAATTTTTGAGTGAAGTGAGCTCCGGCAGAAACTAACAATGATAAAAATCAGTAAGCATAAAATCAATTACGTTGTAAAATCAATACAGTAGAAATAGGGGGTAATATTACTTTTTATCTCTCCACAACTTACAAGATATGGGTGCCTTTGACTTATTTGTTCTAGAATGTGTTCCAAGTATGTGGAAATGAAGGGATATGTGGCAAGATCACAGGGGGTTGTTGTCATTAAAAAAGAGATTGATTAACCTGTGAGTATTTATTAAGTATCTATGTGCCTAAGGCAGGGGTATAATTCCCACTGGCAGTGTATTTCTGCTTAAAGTTGTAATCTTAGGACTGTGAGAAAAAGAAACCATTAGTCAATCAACAGGCAAGCATATGTTGAATGTCAACAAATCTATCACATTAAGCTTCCTGTCAAATCTGTGCAATGCTTAACATGCTACAGTAGGTTAGACTTACATGGTAGGAGGTCTGGGAAAGCCATAATTCTTTTCATATGTCGAGACTTTTCTAGGCGATTCTGCATTTCAAATACTCTGTCCCATTGTCCATGTAAGCCACTGCAATGTCCTTAAAATTTCAACTCTTCAGCAAATGGCACCTGAATGTGTCAAGTTGGCAAGGATTATAAGAAAGATATCTTGAAGTCATTAATGATTAATAGTCATGAAAGATGGAGAATTCCAGAGAAGACCTATGGAAACCCATGGCTGCTACAAGGATTAGTATCACTATTAATATTAATGCATATTTATGTAGTGTCTCAAGATTTAAAAATCTCTTTTCCCAAATAACCCAGTAAGGCATCTAATGAAAGAATTATTATCATTATTTTTCAACTGATGAAAGAATTAGTATCATTATTTTTAAATGAGGGAACTAAGTCATAGAAAGGTTAAATGAAATGTTAGAACAGGTATTTGGATTCTTTTTAAAAAATTCTTTCTACCACACCATGATCATGATATGGGCAGCGTGCTGCTGGCAACTGTTTACTATCTAAAGCTCTTCATAACCTGGCCCCTTTCTCCCTTTCCAGCCTTCTTACTCTTTACTTCCTCCAATCTATAGTGGCCTACTTGCAGGTTCTCAAACACAGTAGGGCATCTCTGGTCTTCGTACCTTTGCATTTGCCATTCCCCATATCTGGAATGCTCTTAACTCTCACCTCTGCCTCTGAATTTCCCTAAATTCCTTCAATACTCAATTCCAATCTTACTTCCCATAAGATACCTTTCCTTGTTCCCTCAGCCTTCATCTTTCAGGTTGACTTCATCTATGCTGTATACATTTCATCTACTTAATTATGTACATGTTGTTTTCCCAATTAGACTATGAATTTCTGAGGGTAGGGATTGCTTCTTGACTTTCTTTCCATCTCCAGCACTTAGTGCCTGGCTTATAGTAAGTGCTAAAGAAATGCTTGTTGACTATTAAGAAATGCTTATTGATCAGCTAACTGATTGGTGATGACAAGCTGTGAATGCCATGAGTACTAATATGATCACCCTTGTGTGGGCAGCAGAAGGGAAATGTTGATCCATAGTAATAACGCAATGGTGAATGTTGGCAAGAGGTAGATACTTTAAGGTTGGAATTTCTTTGAAGCTCGTTTAAAAGTATTTAAATGTAAATTTTTATTTTAGTTTTAGAAGTAGTGTGAAGGGCACTTAAACAAAGTGTCCTTTGATGAATAAAGTACAAAGGGACTTTCCCTTCCTTTTTTTCAACATTAGAGCTCCTGCTTTCCCTGGTCTACAAATGTCTGATCCCAATGCTGATCAGTATGGGAGCTTTAACTTGCTCAGTTTTACTGACTTGGGTTATTTCACACCTACTTTGCAGCCCTGTGGCCCTCTACTCTTTGGGCACCATTTTGCCGCCAGACGTGGGCCAGACATCCCATTGACTTCTGCCCTACTATAGCTCAGAACTCCTAAACTTAAGCAATCCACTAGCCTCAGCCTCCTCACTACTCAGGACTACAGACATAAGTATCACCAATGGTAACTATCCTCCTTTTCAAAGAAATGGGACAATATTTGGCATTCAGTATAGTGAATGAGACCAATAATGTTCCCAGAGGGAAAACTGACTAATATGTCACATCCTCAATGAAAGAGAAAGCTCCTCAAGGGCAGGACAATTCTAACTTTGCATTTGTTGTTTAAGGACTTAGCAGCAGGGCTTTGCACATATTGGTGCTATGTAAGTATGTGTTGAATTTTATTGAATTTAATTAAATTGAAAGATACATCAATTCACTATCAACTCTGTAACCCCCAGTGCTTCATTGAAGAAAAGATGATAGAATTCAGCTTTTGGACAAAGAAAATAATAATGAGATATTACACTGTAAAAGGCAATTACTGCTTCAGAGTTTTAGATTGTACTACTAAGATAATGTCCACATTGTTTAAAGGCAAACCACTGTGAAAAATGTTCTTTCTCTTGAATATTAATAGCTTTTGAAATACGATTTGGGTAAATCTTCATAGGTGAGGGATCTATATACTTTAATATATCAATGGATTACATGATTTCATCAGTGGGAATAAATGGTACAATATGAATTATAATAATAATATCTAGTATTTATTTAGTGTCATAAGGTTTGCAAGCACTTTACAAATGCTATCTCATTTTATCTTTGCAGCAATCTTGGGAGATAGGCGCTGTTATTATTCTCATTTTAGAGATGGGGAAATTGAAAATTGAAATAGGCAAAGTTAAGTGACTTACCCAGAGTCACATAGTTAGTAAAGGTCCAAAGTTGAATGTGAACTAAAATCTACCTGATTCCAGTGTCAACTATTGACACCTAGCTGCCTCTACTTGTAGCTGGTGCAAGTAGAAAAAGCACTGTATTTGTTGTCAGAGCATCTGAGTTCAGATCCTGAATCTACCACTTACAGCTCTACAACAGGGTGCTAATTATTTCACCTTTCTGGCCCTTCTCTTCCTCATATGTGAAATGAGGGAGTTGGGTTAGGTGACTTCTATCTCTTTCAGCTCCAAGTAGCCAATCCTCCACGAAACCAAGCCTTTGTAGGTCCTAGTAGGTGAGCTTCACTTGAGTCCATGGCTACGATGTTTATCGTCCTATAGTCAAGTGGGTTCTACACCTCTCTGAATTTAGGTTATTGTCTGAGGTCTTCCCCTTGCCAGGCTATACTAAAGTCTGCATTGGGCTGGAATAATCTTTCAGAACTTAGGGTCATCACTCCACATTGATGTATAGAAAGCCACTCCATTAGATGCTGATAGATTCATATAATTGCAAACAGAAAAAAAAGTTTCTATCACAGATAGATATTTGCATAAAATATTGCCATTAATTTGAAATACATTGAAACACAATATCCTTTCAGGTGAGAAAGTAACTTTCTCTTGTAGTCATAAGTAGGATGGGACAGTAGCGACTTTGACCAAGGAAGCAGAAATCTCTGTGGGGTGCTTCCTTCCTGTAGAAGTCCGAGAGATTGAGTATTTTCTGTGTATCTCAATCTTCTGCCTGCCTTATACCATTGGCCTCCAACACCACAGTTCAATCATCCTGACTGTATTGTCTGGGTGTTATCGATTGACATGCACTTATGAAACACTTGCTAGGTGCGTAGGCACTATGTTGAGAGCTGGGAATAGAAAGAAAAGCAAAACTAGTCCCTGGTCTCAAGGAGCTTACAATTTAATAAGGAATCCCACATGCAAATGCATAGTCACACGCAAGATGCACACAAAGCAGATGGAAGGAGAGTTGTAGGCTTCTAACTTCAGGGCTTTTATTCATCCTTCTTCTTGGGTTCATTTTCAATTGGGTAAAGTATGTTCGCTTTAAGCACAGTCAATCTTCAAGCACTGAGTTGGAGTAAATGTTTTGCTCATTCCAATCAAACACAATGATAAAAAGGAGTACAGGACTGGGGATTCCAGTAAACTATGATTTTGTCCAAGGCACAGAATATCAGAGTTTGAAGGGACTTCAGCAGCTTCCTAGTCCAAGTCATACCTAAAAAGAATCCCATCTATGACCAATC
Organism: Phascolarctos cinereus; assembly: GCF_003287225.1. Lineage (NCBI taxonomy): Eukaryota > Metazoa > Chordata > Mammalia > Diprotodontia > Phascolarctidae > Phascolarctos > Phascolarctos cinereus. The sequence goes on from NW_027556180.1 coordinate 22,349,556, forward strand.
TGCTACCTCTTAATGATCTCCCCAGATGGAGAATCCATCACCTTTCAAGATAGTCCATTTCACTTTGGGATGTTTCTTTTTGTTAATGAAGTTTTTGTTCTGTTTGGTTTTGTTTTTTCACTGACATGAAGCCTAACTTCACCACTTTACCACTTCCAACCACCATTCTTGGTCATTCCTGCCGCAGCCAAACAGAACAATCACTCTAACTTTAAACAATAGTGTTCCCTTTATTAATTATTATTTAAAAGTGTTAAGATTTCTAAAAGAGATGTTCGATATTTTTGATGTTTTTATTTGTTTATTATTTCTTTACTCCCTAGCACAAAACTAGTTTTTTTTTTAATAAAGGCATCATGTGATGCTGAGAATATTAGTTCATATTATTCTTCAGATGTTGCCAATTTTCAAATTTAATATCCCCTCAACTTCCAAGTCTGTTCAGATATGTGTGAATGTACAGTAGTTTCCTTATTTATTTCCTTTGACAATACCAACTTACGTAATTTATCTCTCTGAAATAATGAACGTAATTCCTGCCTCTTTTTTTTTGTAATTCCTTGAAACAGTAAACTTTGTCACAATCCCTCACTTTCATACACTATGTGTCAAATCCTGAAGGAGAGGAAGCAACATATATCAGGCAAATCAAAGCACCACCACGACCTTGACTGTCAACTCCTAAGACCCTGGTGGGGTCTTTAAGACCCAGTCGAGGACCTTGGACCAGGGAGCCTTTGGAGTGGCTGCCATCACTGAGTGTAGAGATCAGTGGGTGGAGGGGAGGAAGTGACTTCCTCAACACCACCAATAGCTCCTGGTCAGCTGTCACCAGCAGACAGATGAGCACTGGAGCCCTGAAACTATGAAATGATTCAGGACCATAAAGGGATATACTTTTACCAGTGAAATTGATATTAAAGAAGAGACATCACCAAGTGTTTTGCCACCGCACCATCAGAACTGACTTACTGCTGAAACTTTCCAGGTGTGTGGTTTCTATTAGAATGGGAATTTTTTGAGGGAAGGGACTGCCTTACTTTTTTATTTCTGCCATAAAGCACTTAGCAAATAATGAGTATGTAAGTGCTTCATTCATTCATGATTTAAACACATTTCTGGCATTCAGAAAGTTGTTGGTTTTCTTCTACTATGAATTCTGCCATTCCACCTCCCCTCTGTTCTCTCCCCTTTCTCATTTTCTGTCTCTCTCTGTCTCTGTCTCTTTCTCTTTCAATTGGGAGAATTCAATCCATTTATGTTTTAAAATACAATGGTTACATTTGTGTTCCTTCATTTCATTCGGTTGCATCTTTACTTGCCTTTCTTTTTAAGTTATCACTGGAATCTCTTTGATTAGTTTCACATTCACTACTTGCTTTCTATCTCTTCCCACAAATTCTCCTTCCTCCTTTCTGTTATACTGCCTTAGCCCAAGTTTCTTGAGTTTAATTTTATTTACTTTTTCTCCTTTATCCTTTTCTTTCCCAGCTCAAATAAGAGTTTCCTTCAGAATTCTCTCAACACTGCCTCATGTATGATTATATTTTGAGAACATTTATTTGTGTTGCTCCTTTCTAAGAAGTGTTAATTAATTTCATTCCATCCCTTATGCCTTTTTCTTTTAAGCTATGCTGGAATCTAATCTTTCCTTCATAAGCTTTGCACTTCTACATTCTTTTTTATTACCTCAATGCTTCTCATATGAAATGAATCTTTTAAAAATTAAAACACCTTGTCCATTCCAAATTGGCAAAGATGATCAAAGACAGAAAAATCCAGTGTTGCCAAGACCGCTGGAAAACAGGCAAGCCAATTCACTGCTGGTGGAGCAGTGAATTGGTTTAACCATATTTGAACATGATGTGGCATTTTCCAAGAATAGTTACAGTCAGTCCTCACCTTTGACCTAAAGATCCTATGACTCAGTTTATAAACTGAGGAACAAGAAAAAAATCCATCTGTATAAAAATTCATAACAAAACATTTGTATTAGAAAAAAACCTGAAACAAACTGTTTTTCTGATGTTTGGAAGAAGGCTGAAAAAAATACTGTTGTCCTTAAGTGTGATAGAATATCAATGCACCATAAGGAGCAACACATGAGACTGTAGATATATGGATAACCAGTATTAAGTGAGATTTAGAGAAAAACCAGATGCCCTGATAAAGAACAACAAAATAAAAACAATAAGCAATATACATGATGATTACATGTATGCAAATGAAGATATTAAATGGCAACAAAATATAGGTCAAGTGGATGGCATCAGTACTAATGCATGCATGTTTGCATTCTCTTAATAAAAGATAAATTTCAAAAGGTCAAGATTTCATGTACTCTCAGTAATGCTCACTAATTTACATAGTTTGTTAAAATTCCCTTTTTTGGGGGGATGTGGGGCAGGAAATTATTTTGTGGTTCAGCTGCCAAATCTTCCTCCTTCTATCTTTACAACACATCTTATAACTTGCCTCTTCCATTTACTCACATTCCTAAATTATTGCAACAGTCTCCTAACTGATCTCTCTGCTTCCAGTGTTTTCTTATTCCAGTCCATTCTTCACACTGCTGCCACTGGGATTTTCCTTAAATGCAGATCTAACTGTCTTTGCTCTCAACTTCTTTGGCTCCCTATTGCCTCTTGGATAAAATCAGATCTTCTCTATTGAGCTTTTAAAGCTCTTCACCATCTGGCACTAACATCATTCTAGTCTGATTGCACATTAACCACCCTCTTATACTTTGTAAGCCAGCCAAATTGGTGTCCAGGTTGATCCTGCCATGTGGCATCCAAGCTCCAGTCTCCATGCTTTTGGACTGGCTCTCCCCTATGCCCTTGCTATCCATGCCTGCTTGAGCTATCCTGTCATTCCCCAACTCTTGCACGTTATGCTTAAATCATTTACAATATCTTCATCTTTGTAATGAGTGTCTATTTCTAGTATTAATACTTCTTTATGTTAATAATTTCAAGGTTGAACATAATTAATAAGTTCTAAGCATCAAATTCTCAAGAATTCACCTTATTGATCCATAATATCAATATGTAGCCAAGCACCAAAAAGCAATACATAAACCTTTCAAAAAATTTAGCCAGTTTAGCTATAACTTATAAGAATTAATATTCATAGACTATCTAGTGGGGTGGGTAAGTGTAGTGGACATTAACATGGAGATAGAATATATTTTTTTTTAAATATCAGGGCTAGCAAAAACAATAAATAAATAAAAATGTATGTGCTTCCCAGCAGAGGAAAGCCAACTGGCTTTTCCCACTTTCCCACTTCCACTTTTTCCCCACTTTCTTTTTCTGTGTAGGGGGGAAGGGGAGGAAATAAGAGAAAGGGAAAGGAAGAGGAGAGGAGAGGAGAAGAAAGAAAGAGATTACTTCAACATGGGCTACTGTCAAATCTAGGGTAATGTTTCCAGATATTCCCCTTTGTCCTCCATGGTCCTGTAGCTAACAATTATTCAGCAAACAACAAAAATTGTCTTATCTTTATCTGAAGACATACTTCATTTTAGAAATGCAGATGATCACCAAATTTTAATGGTCAGTGATACCAGTTGGCCAACAGAAGAGGATGGAGGCAGAAGAGGAAGTAGAGGGGGGGAAATATTTACCCTGTCCCAATGTGGCAGCAAATTCTGTCTAGGCAGGTCATTCCTTAAATGAGTCAGTGAGTCAAGCAAGGTTTTAACTGCCTTATTCAGTTTGAAGCAGGACACTGGAGCTGGCAGCAGCAGCGTGCTCACCCCTGAGCTGCTATCCTCTCTGGGGGAGTTCCTTTGTTCTTCCACTCTGGCTTCTGCTTCCCATGACATTTCAATCCCTCTTTCCTGTTTAAAAGATAAGTTCCCTTTGGTCCTCTTACTAATAAAAGGGGCTATACCTGGAATGACCTCCCTCTTCACTTCTACCTCATAAATGCCTCTCTTCTTTCAAGATGATCTCAGAAATCTTGTACATGAAAATTTCCCTAATCCTTCCAATTGCTTATACCCTTTCTCCCAAAAGCCTTCTTATTTAAATAAACTGTATCTAGTTGTATTTATTCTCCTCATATATGTTCTGTATGAACTTGTTTTTGAACATCAGCACCTCTAATGCCAACATCACTATGCTCTGCCATCATCTCTATCAACACTGTCTCCACCTTCTCCATCACCACCACCATCACCATGCCCATTGTCACCACTCATGACGCCATCATGATTGTTGTCATGTCTAACAGAGATGGTTTTTTTCTTTCACTCCCTTAAGCACCTGTTGTCTTTTTATGAGTTGTTCTCTTAGTAGTTTGCTTGCCATCTACATCATGCCTAGATTTGCCCAATACAAATTTGGGAAGCAAACAAAGGGAGATAGTTCAAAGTAAGAGAAAAGAAAAAGGGGGCTTTTCACACACACACACATACACATATACATACATACATACATACATACATATATATCTATATCTATTTCTATATCTATATCTATGTCTATGTCTACGTCTACGTCTACGTCTACGTCTACGTCTACGTCTACGTCTATGTCTATCTCTATGTCTATCTCTATCTATCTATCTATCTATCTATCTATCTATCTACCTATCTATAGTATCAGTTGTTGATTGGAGTGTTCCTCCTGATTTCAATAGTTGTGAGTTACCCAAGGATCCCTCTGTGCTCTTTCGGCTTCTTTAAGAATGTGAAGGTATGAAGTGAACACCACCTATGAGGTTTTTCAAAGGCTCATTTAATGCAATAAATTCTGGTTGTGATTAATTTCACATTACATCACATTACAATTTTGAGGGATTGCTAATTGCACCAGTAAGAGGCTAGCTGATTGGTAGTTTTATGGATACGTTTGCTAGTAATCAAGTTTTATTTTCTTATTGGAGGTAATAAAGAACTGAGTTCCTTCCTCCAGGAGCAAGAAGGACCCATTTAAGGCCATGATTTTTTTAGAAACAAGGCCATTACCCAGAGTATAGATCATTTCTGTTGTTTCTATGACTCACAAAGTTCGGTGGACACCTGGAAATGATCTGGTAAATTTCAACATACAATTGCTCAAACAGAAAAGCCTTCTGATTCAAAGTTAGTTCATATTCATTATGAGCAGTCACAGAATGGTGAAATGTGGTTGTCTCAAAAGATCCTAAAAGTATAGATTTACAGCTGGAAGGCACCTCAGAGAAAATCTAGTCGCTTATAGATGAGGCTAACACTCAGAAGCTAAGTGACTTATCTAAGGTAGTAGCTAATGGCTAAAGTAGGATTTGAAACCAGGGCTGTTTCCATCATGCTGGTTCCAAGGTTGATTCATAATATTCTCTGTGTGTGTGTGTGTGTGTGTGTGTGTGCGTGTGCACTTGCATGTGTGTGCATGTGACTGTGCACACTGGCTCTCCTTCAATTACTATTCCTTTCTGTGTATCATTCTGTGTTAGTGTCTCCCTTTCTTTCTGTCTCTGTATTTATCTGTAATTTTTCCTTTTGTTTCTGTCTCTCTGTTATCCTTTATTTTTCTCTTTCTCCCTCATATCCTTAGTTTAACAATTAACTCTATAGACTTTTTTGCATTATGTGTCCATGGTCCTTTTTTATTCTTTTCATTACTCTTTTTTTAATCACCATTATTTCCAAGGATATTCCTCTGGCACCTACCACTCTAACCCAACAGTGACACCAGTTAAGCATAACTAGTCAACACAAGAACCACAACTAACGACATAAAGAACATTCTAAACTTGAAGCATCTCCTCCTCCTTTTTTAGAAGGGAAGGGAATATGATGCTTCCCTTCTTTTCTTTTCTTTTTTTTTTTTTAGGCAACTGGGGTTAAGTGACTTGCGCAGGGTCACACAGCTAGTAAGCGTCAAGTGTTTAGTCTGAGGCCGGATTTGTACTCAGGTCCTCCTTACTTCAGGGCTGGTGCTCTATCCACCGTACCACTTGGCTGCCCCAGAGGCTTCCCCTCTTTTCCTGGACCCGGATGGTTCCTTATAGTCTATCAGAATTTGTTTCCCTTTTAGGGTTGCCTCCATTGTTGTTATGCAGTCATGTTTCAGTCATGTCCAATTCTTTGTGACCTCATTTAGAGTTTTCTTGGCAAAAATACTGGAGTGGTTTGTCATGTCCTTTTCCAGCTCATTTTACAAATGAGGAAACTGAGGCAAACAGGAATAAGTGACTTGTCCAGGGTCACACAGCTAGTAAGTGTCTGAGGTCAGATTTGAACTCAGGAAGAGGAGTCTTCCTGATTCCAAGACCAGTGATCTATCCACTGTGCCACCTAACTGCCCCTATTGCCTTCATTGCCTGGTTGTATTTGATGTAAACATTTTCCCAGTGTTGGTATATAGCAGCAAGACAAGGAACCATGGTGTCTCCAAAGAGCTAGTGAAAAACATTACATAGATAGCAATGGAAAGATCTTAGGAGAATGTCCCACTGGATGCTCATGCTGAGGTGAAGTTTTAGGAGGAGATGGACAAGAGCCACAGAGAATAGGGAGGTATGGGATAGGTTTCTGCATCATTGGAGAGCCCCCCCCCCCAAATACAAATCATAGATCCATCTGATTACTGACTGAGGGTCATTGTCTCTATCATTCTTCTGATTTTGCTTACTCTATCTTCAAAATAGTGCCACAAATATCTTAAATTGGACATTTGAATTGGGATATGAGCAATTTAAGGCACTGTAGTGGCACTTTATTATGGCCCATAATGAAAATAAACTTGATTAATAAGAGTACATATAGCTATAACACTTTCTATTGCTTAATCTCTTACTCCTGCAATTAATAGCTCTCTCAAAACATGAATGTGATTTATCCTCACCGGAATCACTTTTATTGCATCCGCTTTTGCAAAATCATGTTTGAAATGTCCAAGTAGAAAACTGTAATGACATTTTCAAGACCTGAGTTGATGACATTTATCACAGGATTAATTAGCTTGAGGGTTTTATTTTGGGGCGTGTTATGATGTAGAGAGAACTTGACAGAGTGAAAGCCTTGTGTTGGAATCCTCTGTCTCCCACTGATTGCCTTTATGACCTTGGGCAAGTTACCCTCAATCCTTTATGATGGGGTTGAGCTCAGTGACCTCTTCTAGCACTAAGGCAATAAACCCACTTGATTCCTAAAGGAGTTTCCCACTAGATTTGAATGTCAGAAAGATGAAATCAAGGTATTTCTAATGCCAGGGACATTCAATACCGTAGCCTGCTAAAATGGCCTACCACCTGATTTTTTGCATAGACTCTGAAGCCTGGCTATATATTTTGTCTTTAAGGATTCAGTGAGAGTGGAATGAGAGGATTAGGTGTGTAGCTCTTGGGAACGGTGACAGTGCAAACCTCTTCACTGTGTATGATGTCCTAGGACGCTGCTGTAACTCAGTGGATGTGAGATAATATTAGTGAGAATCAGCAAATAAACCATGGTGGGCCTATTGGAATAGAAGTACTGGATACTTAAGAATTACACAGAAGATAGTTGTGCTTCCTAAAGGACGTGCTATCAGTCAGCAATGTATGCAGATATTGGACTGTCTGCTTATGAGCCTGGGTGCTACAATGAACTAGCACCTTTTAAATTAGGCACACTACTGCAATATATTAAGCATATTTTTTAATTCAATTCTACAAATGTTTATTAAGTACCTACTTTGTGCAAGACATCATGCTGTATGCCAGGAATACAAAGATAAAGGTAAAATAGTCCTTACCCTGAGGGAGCTTATATTCTTAGCAAGTTAATACAAAGTAATGGAAAGTGATTTTAAGAGGAAGAGAGGACTCAGAAAGGGAAGAGGGGTGACTGGGCAGGAAAGGGAACAAGCATTTATTAAGTATCTACTATGGGCCAGATGCTTTACAAAGCCCTTTACAAGTATGTCTGCATTTGGGCCTCACAAAACTATGGGAGGTGGGTGCCATTATTATCTTCATTTTACAGTTAAAGAAACTGAGGTAGACTGAAGTTGAGTGAGTTGCCCAGGGCCACACAGCTAGAAAGTATCTGGGACTGAATTTTAATTTAGGTCTTCCTGATTTTATGTCCAACACTCTGTCTAGCACCAACTCTCTGACCTTTGCAGAAAGCTATGTAAAAAGGAGGATGGAATGAATTTCAAATGCTGGTGCTGTTGAAGAGGTCTAGGACTTCTGGGGTGCTGCAAACCCAAAATCACGGTACCGGGCCCTGCTAAATGAATTCAACTCAAATCTTCTTCAGCCAGAGGAAAAGTTTATTAGTGATAAATCTCATTGGCCAGGTGACACCCGTAAGGACCAGTGCGCATGAGAAAAGCTCAGCCTTTGAGGCATGAGAGATTCTGAGCCATTAATGCCTGTGAGGACAGGTGGGCATGAGAAAGTCTCAGCCTTTTGAGCTTGAGATTCTCAGCCTCTGAATGGGGGCCAGGGTGGAATTTTTATACAATGAAGTAACTTTGGGTGGCCAGAGAAAGGGGGCTGGGAAAAGGATCCAGGTGAGAATTCCGATTTGGAAGGTCTGAGAGATTGAATAGACAATGGGAATAGCTCATGGAGGGAAGGCAGAAGTTTGAAAGGCATCTGCACAAGATAAAAGGATGGGGCTAGGACTTTCAAAGGGAGATCAGGGGAGTAGATAAGGAACAGTTTGAGATCAGAGTAAGGCCTTTCTGGGGCCTAGAGACAAAAGGGAGCCAGATTCTTTTAGAGGGGCAAAGGCACATCTGAATAAGATTAAAAGGTAAGGCTAAGGCTTTCAAATAGGAATGAAGGGCTGGGGACTGTAGACAAATGGGAGTCAGATTCCCTTGGAACAAGGGGGGAAATCTTGGCTTGGGCTCCACCCCCATCACTGTAAGGAAAGTAAACAGCAGTCCAGTTTTGGATGAATGGAGACTAGAAAGTGAAGTGAAATTTAAATTGTGTAGTATTTAAATTTTCTGTTTAGGAGCTTGCATTTTATCTCAGAGCGAATAGGGAGATTCTGAGAATTTTTTTTAGTAATAGAGTGAAATTTTGAGTTGAGCTTTTGGCTATACAGCAGATGCAAGTAGAAACAACTGCTAGAGAACATTTGGAAGTGGGCTGGGCAGCGGTAGAATTCTACATGGTATGTTGCTGTCAGAGTAGAACACCATTCTTAAAGAACATTCCAAGTTGCAAAAGAAACTCTGGCATTTGGCTCATTTCCTATAGAATCAAATGATTTCTGGGCTGTCGAGGCCTCTCAGAATATGGAGACTGATGCCCTTGAAAAGACACAGTTGAGAGGTCGACCAAAACGCCATAGTTGGGATCATAATCCAGGTTGCCTGTCCCTCAGTTCTTCCTATTGCAGCATGATGTTAATCCTAATTAAAAGACCAGAAAGTGATAGAATCATCGAATTTTACATTTGGATGGGAGCTTAACCATCATGTATTCTAATTCACAGTCATAAAACATCCCCAATATAACATGCCTGACAAACCACTACCTGTAGTCCTCCAACAAGAAGAAGACTTCTAACTCCTTAGGTAGCCCACTCAATTTTTGGATAGATCTGACTCTTAGGAGGCCCCCTCCCCCCATTCCATATCGTCTCTCCATCACAGTTCTGCCTTTTGGAGACAAAAGAACATGTCAAATCCTCTTTCGTATATCAGCCCTTCAAATGCTGAAGACAACTATCATCCGCCTCGGACAATTACAGACTTTTAGAATTGGCTTGGACCTTAGGGACTACCTAGTTCTATCCACATCCCTGAGGAATCCCTACTCTAAAGACTTCGCAAGTGGTTATTTGCCTTTGTTTAAAAGACATATAAGGAGAGGAAACTAACCACCTGAATAGGGCAACCTGAATGGATCGACTTTGGGATAGCTTCAATTTTTAGATTCCAACCCCAACATTTAGCCTAAACTGGCTGTTTTGTAGTTTATATCCATCACTCTTGGTTCCTCCCTCTGCCATATTTCCTTTATATTATCTTCCCTTGACTGATTTGAAAGGAAAACCATTCCTACACAGTGCAGAGTTTAGGGAGTGACAAGAGAGAAATTCATACAAGAAAGGAAGAGCTGGAAACCAATAGTCTTGCTTGGTGTGATTTGTGAGAGTGGAGTGACCAGCCCATTGCCATCATAGCACCCAATATTCCTCTTTCTTCTCCTCGCTCCCATACCTGCTAGAAAAGGAGACTTTGGCAAGTGTTTTGCTAATAGTCAGGTAAATTATATCTCAAACCCTCCTCTGATCTTCCAGTGTAATATCCTCACCAAAAAAAAAAAAGAAAACAAGGGAAAAAAGGAAATGAGGTTAGTTTAATATGACTGTTTCTTGGTAAAGTAATATTGGCTCCTTGTGATCTTTGGTTTCTTTTTCAATATATTGACTGACTCTGTCATTCATAGTATAATCTGGGACTTTGCCAAGAACCAAAGTCAAGTTCATTGACCTCATTGCAGCCATCACTCTTTCATCCTATCTCTTTTTTTCTAATTATGAGAGTTATACTTTTTTCATTTTACAGCCCCTGTACTAACTTCAAGATGTTTTAAAAAAAACTGGCTACTAGATACTTAGCAACAATATCTACCAGTTTTTCAGTACCCTGTAAAGTCATTTGTTTTGGCTTAGTGATTTGGCCTCATCTAGGGCAACTGTATGTTATCTTGGCTTTCACCTTTTTATACAACTATGATGTTGCTGATGGCACAATATAAGCAAGTGGCTTCCTGTGACAAGAACAGAAAGCTACAGTTGGACCAGGATTCTAGAGAGTTACCCTGAATTCTTGCTGATGCTATAGTATGAGTTTTTGAATCTACACTAAAGAGATACCCTTATTTATAAAACTCCATGTATATATCAAAAATATAAATGCAAATATTTTTCAAGGTGAAAGGGAAATAGAACCTAGGTAGTCTTAGCATTCTTCAATATGGGAAAGTACTGATTGATGATCAGATCTCTATTTAAGCATGGCTAGGCTGCTTTTAGTCTGGCAAAGTATAGGAAACCTGAGAAAGGGATTCTCTTTTTAGAGAGTTGCCTGAGGTTCAGAGATGTTATGTCGTTTGTCCAGAGTCATGCAGTAAGTGAGTGTGTGAGACAATATTTAAATTGTGGACTTTCCAACTCCGAGTCTAGCACTATTCAATATAATGTAATGATGATGATGATAAAAGACATTTATAGGTGCTGTAATGTTATATGGAAACGAGAAGGCCATCTCTTGGTCTTAATCATCAGAGATGGGATTTAAACTGAAATCTTCTTATTCTAGAGTCAGGCAGTTTTCCACTGTACTGTCTTGCTTGCTCTATGAGGGGCCGGATTCAGAAGATAGTAAAACAGGGAGCAGTTTGGGATAGGCCTCACATAGAAGGTGTCGCTTTAGGTCAACCTTGAAAAAATCAAAGGATTATGGTCAGTCCTACCTCCAATAAAGCTTTCAATAAATCCCTTCTCCTTTCTCTGCTAATATTCTTCCTTTGAAAACAATAAGAAAGGCCTCCCTCCAAGCTTTCACACAAAAGCACAGCTTGAAGCCTGAGGTTCTCCAAAGCAGAATAAAACATTTCAGTATTTAAAAGTTAATCAGCATTTTAATTAGTCAGCTTAAGCTTTTTATTTAAGAAAGTAAATGCAGGACACATGCAGGGTTGAGGAAGCCAAGTTTCAGCCTGATGTTATTTGAAATGTCAGTTAAGAACCCTTGAAAAGAAAATCAAATGTAATGAAATAATAAGGAGGGAAGGGGAAAGAGATGCTGGCACTGATGATGATGATGATGATGATGGGAGGTGCTACAGCCCATGTCCTCCAACCTCCTTCTCCCTACCTCAGAAGCTGAGGCATAACAGTATTGGATACAGAGGGGTGGCAATGATAATAATGATAATGATGATGGTGATGATGATGATGATGGTGGTGATGATGATGATGATGGGAGGTGCTAGAGCTCAGGTCCTCCATCACCCTTCCCCCTGCCTCAGAAGCTGAGTCTTGACTGTGAGACTTTTAAAGCCATCAGGCAGTATTGTTGCTTGCCTGTTCCCCACATTCTCCCTGGCAATCTGAACCTGACTCATCAGGTGCTCCAACTGGCTGCTCCAATACCTTTAAGGTGTGGGATTCTTCAGACTCACAATGTCAATTGCATAGGAAACTGGAAGCTAAAAAAAAATTCAAGGAGAATGGGAGAGGAAAAGAGAGAAACAGAGGCAGAGATACAGGCAACGAGAGATAAAGAAGAAAGGAGAGAAAGGTGAAAGAGACAAGAGAGAAATGAGACAGGTAATGTGTGTGTGTGTGTGTGTGTGTGTGTGTGTGTATGTATGTGTGAGAGAGAGAGAGAGAGAGAGAGAGAGAGAGAGAGAGAGAGAGAAAGAGGGGGAGAAAGAGAGAGAGAGGAGGAAAGAGGGGGAGAAAGAAAGGGGAGAAGAGAGGACAGGAGGGGAGCAGAGAGAGACAGAGAAATGAGAAAAGAGTGGATAGAGAGGGGAGGGGAGGGAGACAGAATATCCTGAGGCTGCTCATTATTTTGTGGTTTGTTGATCAATTTTTCATAGGCAGTGGTTTGGGCCAACTTGTTAATCCATTTTGCTTCCGAAAGCTCTGCCACATCCTTTCATTTACATAGTGTAATTTTGTTGGCGCTGTCGTACCACTTACGCAAATCCATTTAGTAACCTTATAAAAACATTTGACGGTTCTGAGGCATCCTCCAGCCAGCAGGAAAAGGCACTCAGATTTAGGTGTCCTCCTGCTGGGTTCCAAAGGGAAAATGTTGAATCTTGCCCTCTGGTCAGCCGATGACTGGCCTTTCTTGGATAAGGCTTCAAAAACAACCCTGGCAATGCACTACAATAGCTGGGGCATTCACTACCCAAAGAAAACAATGCTATCTTTATGAAGCGCTTTTAAGTTATATAATGAATGGAGGGGAGGCTGAATGTGGTGGAGGAGACACCAATGTCCATACACTGAAAGACTTAGGACTGGAAGGGAGCTCCGAGGTCGTCGAATCTGATCCCATCATTTATAGATGAGGAAACTGAGGTTTGGAGAGATTAATTGACTCATTTGGGGCTATACAGAAAGTAAAGGCCAAAGGCAGAATCTGAACTTAGGTCTTCCTGGCTCCAAGTCTAACACCTTCCCATGGTGTTATGTGATGGCAAATAACTTCAGTATCTTTGCCAAGAAAACCCCAAGTTGGGGTCACAGAGTCAGGCCCTACTGAAATAACTGAACAACACCAATAGCAATACCTAGCATTTGTATAGTCCTATAACATTGGTAAAGAGACTCACAACACTCATGGCAGGTAGGTACTAATGGCATTAATATCCCCTTCATTTATAGATGAAGACACCGAGGCTCAGAAAGGTTAAGTGATTTGCCCAGAGCTACATAGCTTGCTAGGGTCAAAGGCAGGAATTTGAATTTTGCTTATGGCAAGATATTCAGCTACTGATTTTAGTGAAATTTCAGCTCAGACTTTCCTGCATCCACGTCCAGAACTATCTGTCATGCAAGGCAGCTTTGAAAGGATGAAGCTGTCTCCTTTCATTAAGGTTAAGCTAGGCCTTTGAATGTTTAAGTGACCAACCACAAGAATTACTAGTCTGAGTTGCCATTGTTCATTAAGGATCATTAGATTAAGAGCTAGAATGAACCTTAGAGGTCATTTAATCCAAATTTTTATTTCACAGGGGAAACTGAGTCCCAGAGTGGTGGTGAGGTTTCTTGCGCAAGGTTATGGGAGTAGTTACAAAGCCAGTATTTGATGCTGTGTCCTCAAACTCCAAGTGTATTATTCCTAAACATCCCACAACAAAGAAGCTGAACAAAAGAAGGGAAAAGTGAAGACCCACTTAAAGATGGCTCAGCTGGACAATTTTCTCGTGACTCTAATTCAGCGTACAGGTGACCCAAACATTTAACACCATCTGTATTTCTCCTTAAGAGTGAGAGACTGGAATGGATCTCAGAAATCAGAACAAAACAAGACCCAAAACAACAACTTTTTTTAACATGTCAAAACAATAATAACCCACTGTCCTCCAAACTGAACATTTGTCAGTGAGGAAGGAGTGATATTTTGTGTTTTTAAGAGCACATTTTATCCCATAATCTCCAGATACATTTGGAAAGTCATAGCAGAGGTGTATAGAGGGCATAAGTTCTCACAGAAAATATGCGAAACACATTCCACGAGATGGAGGTCTTGACACTTTCTCCAATGCTTACGACCTCTCAAACATCTCCACAATAGAAATTAATGGCAAGAGACAAAGCGATTTCATCCATCTTCTTAGTCCAAGAAACCAAGAGCCGTAAGAGGATAAAAATCCAACGAAGTAAGAGTAGAGAAGGCTAATACCTCATCTTTAGCATGTTCTCTCATCATCCCCTGCCTCACTGGCTACCATATTCTGCAGGGCATATAAGCTTTGGTATGGGTTTGCAAGAGAATGGAACTCAAGCCCCAGCCCTCATCCTTGTGTTGCAGAAAACTAAAAGGCTTTCTTTGACTGGGAAGGCAGAGTAGCAGCACTCTGTGCTGGGGAAACTGAGGAACAGAGAGAACTGGGGTAGACTGGCAGCGTTTCTGGCACTCCACTAGTAAAGCAGACTGGCATCCAGCTAGGGGCAGTTCTGTCCTCCCAGATGACACTTGGGGTAGAGACTGAGGCTGATGACAAAGAAGAGGAGGAGGATGCAGCTTTGAGATCCAGCCCCTCTGGAAGCCACTATCAAAGGGGTAGAAGTCAGGAGGTAAGTGATAGGGGAATATAAGCAAAAAACTGAAGCAGACCTTGGACACGAGGAAGTTAACCAACAGGGAAATTTTTAATAACAGAAGCAAATATGGCCTCCAGATTAACCAAATAAGTCTAGGTATCTGTTAAAATATATGAAAAAGAAATATTTAGGGGTCACATATGGATATATCTACATCCATTATTTGTGTAAAGGCCTTGTGAAAAGTGCAACAAGCTGAGTACAGAAAGTGCTGTAATATGATCTTAGGACTTTTGTTGTTCAGGTGACTCGGTCATGTCCAACTTTTTGTGACCCCATTTTGGAGTTTTCTTGGCAAAGATACTGGAGTGGTTTGCCATTTCCTTCTCCAGATCATTTAACAGATGGGGAAACTGAGGCAAACAGGCTTACATGACTTACCCAGAGTCATACAGCCAGTGGGTGTCTGAGGCTGGATTTGAACTCAGGAAGAGGGGTCCTTCCTCTCAATTTTAGGATTACGTTTCATCAAAAGAGATTTTCTAGTTTAGAGACAAAAAAAGGTTGTTAGGTTTTAGTTTACTCCATGCTGGGAATGTATGCAACCTTTTCCTATGCTTTTCCTATCATAGGAGCAAAGACTTAGAGCCAGAAAGAACCTTAGAGACCATAGAGTCCAATCTTTTTATTTTGCAGTTGAAGAAACTGAGGTTCAGAGGCTAAGTGAGTTGCCTAGGATCTCACAGCTAGTAAGCATAAGTAAAAGGATTTTAACAAGTCTTCCCTTTGTATGTCTATCATTCTATTTACTACCCCATGTTGTCCTTGTTGACTACTGAGAAAATGGGGGATCTGTCCTCTCCCCTCGCTACTGTACACACCAAAACCCTTTATAGCTCTATCTATCCTTTCTTCCTGTAGCTCTAATTCATAGTATAGTTTACCCCAAAATATAACAGCATCTGTATTTTTCACTGGGATTGAAAGACTGACAACACAGGGGTCAAGGAGTGGGGAGGCAGAATGGATCTTAGAAGAAAATCTTAACAGCTCAAAACAGTAATACCAATACTCAGTTTCTGAAGAAGAGAGATGGCCCATTTCTTTTCATGGCCAACTCCTCTATTGCATGTCTGATTGCTCGTCCATCCCTAGCAATATTATAGTTGACAGCTGACAGCAATCTTTCTTTTAAATGGAGGGGGAATATAGAGTAACATCATCTGACCTTTGCATAGCTCTACCTAGTATGATAGGTCTCAAAAAAGCATGGCACCCAAATGATCAATGATTGAGGCAGTAGCTTTTTGTTTATTCACAGGATTTTCTGTTTACTGATAGTACTTCTTGCCCTCTTGATTCAACATTGTGCCCCCTAATAAATCCTCTTGACTGGCTTGGGGAGTCAGCTTTCTGTTTTATTAATGGGAAAGACTCTTCTAATTCAAAAGTGAATTCTTCTTTGGAAAAGGAGATGCCACCTCTATCAACTTTCAAATCTGGTAAAGCTTGGAATCATGAAGATCATAAAATATTACTTTATGCTTTGGGATTGCTGCTGAGAAGCATAGTATAGGTCTTAGCACATGACCTGATCTGACTCGATGAGAAATTGTAGAAGGAGGTGTTTTAAGACACAGCAGTTATCCCAGATCAATTTCTAGGCTTGCTTTTTCTTTTTTTTTTTCTTTCCTCTGGTTGAATTAGCAATGGCTTGGTTATGATACTGTTTTCTCTTCTTCTCCTTCTCTCTCCTCCTCCTCCTCCTCCTCCTCCTCCTTCCTTTTCTCTCTCCCTCTCTTTTCTCTTTCCTCAGGATCTCTCCCTCTCTTTCAGTCTGTTTCTCTTTCTTCCCTTAAGTTTTGATGGACCATTAAAAGTTGTAGCCTGTTGGAACAGTTGCTCCTCTTTCTTTTGCCTCTTTAAGTGATGCTCAGAAGAACCAAAGCTTTTCCTGACTCTTCTGTCTGTCCTTCCTCCTTCCCCTTTGACTTAAACTGAGAGGGACTTGGAGACTATCTAGTCCAAGCCCTGCCTTATTCCAGAAAATGAATGATTTACCAAAAGCTCACACAGCTAGCTTGTGGAAGTTGACCTGAGATTGAAGTTCAACCCTTTGAACTCTCAAGGATTTTACCATCTAATAGGGCCAACAACATGTAAACAACTGTATACAAACATGCTATACAAAGGATAAATGAGGGGAAGAAAACAGTAGAAGGAAGTCAATAGAATTAAGAGAGGTCAAGAAAGGCTTCTTGTAGAAAGTAAGAATTTGTGTGGGCCATGAAGGAAGCCAGAGAAGTTGGGAGGCAGGGCTGAGAAGGGACAGCATTCCAGGCAGGCATGGGGAGCAGCCAGGGAAAATGCCTGGAGTTGGGAGCCATAGAGTCTTTTTAGAACAGCAAGGAGAGCAAGGTCACTGTAGAATTGCAGAATTGAGCCATGGGAAGCCTATGGATATAAGGTGCAAGAAAATTGAGAGAGTGTGGAGGGCAGATGTCTGAAATAAAACCGGAAATGTTGGTGTGAGCTTAACTAAGGAAGGTCTTAAATGCCAAAAGCAAGAGTTTGTATTTTAGAGGTAATGGAGAGCCATTGAAGGTTTTTGAGCAGAAGAGTGACAGATACAGTCCTATGAGTTGAGAATGAGTTCAGCCATGTGGCCTCTATTGAGAGAAACAGAAACAAAGCAAGTATTGGGTTACTGCATGTGGAAAGGAAAAGATATATTTCACCTGAACATACCATACTTTAGAGTGCTTACAAATATGGATTGAAAAGCCAGAGATCTAAGAAGGAAAAAATGAAGGAAACTTAAAAAAGAAGAAGGACACAAATCAATCCTTTAATTATTCAAATCAGACAAGGCCCTGGCACCTGGAGACGATGGAAGAAATTTGCAGGCGACTGTATTCAGGTAGGGATTCCAATGATTCAATTCTTTCCTCATCAAGAGGAAGTCAGATGATAATATTGTCATAGCAAGGCTTGGGGTTGGGCATGGGGAGGACAGAGTGGGGAATAAAAATCTGGGTTCTGCCCTATCTGGTTCATGCTTTTTCAGAGACCCAGGCATGTGGCCCAAGTCTATGGGAAAACATGTTTTAAGTTAGACTTTTGTCCTGACTTTGTAAGAAAAAGTAGTTGATCTACTTACTCCAATACCAGAATGAGAATAAAAATCAGTAATAGAAATACTAGAACCAACATTTCCAAGGTAACAAAATGGACAACAGGATTATGATACAATTTTTTTCTGTTATGATTAATCATCATGAAAGCCAATCTATTTGCCCTCAATCTATTCTGTGGTATTTGTTTTCGGCCATGAGAATCGAAATGCTAGTGTCATCAAAAAATTGAATTTTAGTTTGATTTGATAGGCAAAGGCAATGATGAGATTTAGGATGGGAGTCAAGAGGCTGTAACACATTATAAACTGAGTTTTGAAGAAGTGGTAGAAAGTAGTACAAGAATCAAATGAATGTACGACTGAAGAAGCCTCCCGAAGGTCTGACAAAATCCTCCAAGGGAAGTGATCAGAAGATGGGAATGAGAGTCACTGGGCAGTTATGGATGGGTTATGACCTGTGTGATTAGAAGGAATGCTTATTCCCTCCCCAAGATTATCAGATTCATATGATATATATGGGAAGAGGTTGTGTGTATGTGTACATTTATATATGTATACAAACACAACTAGTACCACTCTAAACTTAACTCTACAGCAAGCACAACTTGCTTTAGTCAGGCTAATTTTACCTTTGACTGCTGTGTTCATGCTAATTTCAGCATCTGTGCCTTTGATCACAATATCTTCTACAAAAGTAATTGTTTCTCCTTTTCCCTCTTTCTAATTGAAATATGTGCATATACATGTGTATATATAATATACAATATATAATATATAATAATCTCAGTGCATGTGCATATACACATATAGACAACACATTGTCTCAAACACACATATATGTTTACACACATAGGTCTATATGTATACTACACACACACACACACACATGTGTATGTATGCATGTATATATATGTTAGCAAGAACTTTGTACTTAAGTGGCCTCAAAGAAATTATGAGTTTAGCTCTGGGGGGCGGCTCACTCTACTTTTTTATTTCCTTTCCCCCAAATTCCTACATAGAAAATAATTTTAATATCCCACATAAAGATGCTTGTAGTAATAACCAAGATTAAATACATTAATTTTCCATTTTAGTGGAACAAGAGACATTGATGAGATGCTTATGATGAGAGCTGAGACAGATTCCTGGGTAGAATATGGAACCTTAGTTATTGGTATCAAAGAGGTGGGTGACAAGGTCTAGTCACATGCACAGTCATGACTACCACATTAACATCAATGTCTCACAGTTTTTCTTTTGAATGTTTCAAGCTACGATGAGTTGATTAAATTAGTTTCAAAATAATTCCAAGGAAATGTACTGAACCTACTTGTAGGAATGTGGGTGCTTAAAAACTTTTATTCATATACCTTCACATATACGTGTGCATAAGAGATTCATTTGTTTACTGAGCCATTCAAGAAATATTTATTAAGTTCCTACTATGTGAAATAGACTCAACTGGGCACTGTTTCTAGAAGCTGATGCATATCATGACTCACTGAAGCAGGAGTAGTTTATTTGTTTAAACAAACATTTATGAAGCAACTATTGGGCACTGGGCTCTGTGATAGAGACTGGAAAGACAAAGACAAAATGGAGCAGACTGTCCTCCAGAAGCTTATTTTCTACTGGAAAGATTTAATATGTATATAAATAAGTAAATGCGAAGTGTAGACCAAGTAATTCAAGATGAGGAGAGCATTTATAATGGGAAAGCATGCAGCCCACTGAGTTGTACTGGGAAGCTATGCATTTTAAGAGGGGCAGCTGAAGACATTGTGTTTATTCTTCATTTTTGAAGAGGAGCAATGTTTGTGTGACGTTTGACTCATGCATGAATGATTTAAGTGAGGCAGAGTTGTGCAAAACATCAACCACACTCTCTCTTCCAGTCATCAAAGTCTAGTGGCAAGAAAAAAGTCACGATGACTGGTGATGTGCTGGGATTCAGCAGATGACCTTGATGTCCTTGATGTCTGACCAAGCTGTAAGTGCCACAGTGCCTATTTCAGCTGCCTTTATCCATTGGAACAAATTGTTATCCATCCATTCTGTAGAGGACAACTTCACATGATTGGGGTAGGCACCCCTCTAGCTCACTGATGGGTTTGAGGTCCACTGGTTACCCTTAGCCTGTTTTAGCCTATCTGCCAAGATGGCTTACCGATGCGTGGCTGCTCTTCACGCTATAGTTTCTCAGAACCACAGGTGAGAGTTGGGTTCAAGGTAGACACCAAAAGTGGCTGAGCAGTGCTGAAAAAGGCTTGGCAAGCCCTCACACCAGAGGCACTAGTCCTTCTTGATCACCCCATACACTCCTGAAGGCATAGGGTGATTAGTGTGCAAAGTCAATGAAGCAGGAGATAGAATAGTGTATATGGGGAAGAGTTAGTAAGTCACTTTGACTGGAACAGTTAGTGTGTGAAGAAAATATTAAATAAGGATCATGATTCCAGGTAGACAGGAAGTAAACAATGGACAGCTCTCAATGCCAGGATGATGAATTTATGTTGCCTCTGAGGACAGAGGGAGCTCTTGAGTTCAGACACAATGAGGGATGGCTTTCTATCCCATCTGAGGATCTGCCTAGCTTAGGTAGAGGCTCATCACCAGCATGGCTTTGGGCTGCTGGATTTGTCAGACAAAACAACTGTCAGAGATGAATTTACAAACCACAAAGGAGTGGCACTCTGTGTTGGTGTAGTCCTACACACATCTGTTACATCACAGATCTTTGAAATTATTAAGGACTCAGACCTGGTGTTGGATACTTGGTGTTATATGTGGTTATTAACTCTTAAAGCACCTCACCCTTTTTATGAATGGGATCTTCTAAGAACTGAAATGCTGTTTCCTCTACATGGAGTAAACATCAATTATAACTGAAAAATTCAATAATTCAATAACTAGCATTTTTTGAGCAGCAATAATGTGAAAGATAAGGAGCAGCATGACACAGTAGACAACTAGCAGGCCATCCATATAGTCCAGGGTTTAAGTCACACTTCTGGTACATACTGGCTACGGGACCTTAAGCAAGTCACTTAACCTCTTGGAGATTCCTGGGTAACTTTAAAAGTTCATAAGATGTAGGGCAGATGCCAACGCAAGTTAATGGAGATAATTTCCTCACTGAGAATTCATTATATTAAAGTAATCACAGATGTGGTCCAAAAATGTGCAAGGCACTGTTTTGAGTTTGGGCCACAAAGACAAAAACAAAGTAGCCCCTGTCATCAAAGTATTTACATGGTATCGAGGAGTATACATCACATACATATATTAGGAAATCCAAATGACAGGCAAAGTAAATCAAAAGTGAATTTTCTTTGGAGAGGAGAGCACTAATGTTTGGGGAGAAGCAGCAAAGCTCTCTTGAAGGAAGCAGTGTCTCAGTTGAGCCTTGAAGGGAGTTCTGAATCTGAAGAGGCAGAGGTTAGGAAGAAATGAAGGAAATAAAATTAGAGGCATGGAGTTTATCCATATAAAGTCACAGAGGTAAGAGATGATGGAATATCCTATATGGGAATAGCAAGTAAGGCACTTTGTCTAATTTTTCTACATACTCAAGAGTTCAAGATCCATCACCAGCTTGCTCTCTCAATGTTGTGAGTCACAGGGTTTTGTAAAAATATGAAGAAAACTAAGTTCCTAGTGGAATCTTGGCTCAGGCCTAACTTTCCTAATTCCCGCTCAAATTAGTGTGCCAGGTTCCCAAGGACAATGACTACTACTCTTCCTTAGGGTTCCAGGGATAAATCCAAGGATTACATTTTTTCTCTCTCAGTGTTGTTACTTATAAGCCCCCACTGGTATGCTTCTCCTTGGTTATCAGCCAGATTTAATTAGCTTATAGAAAGGGCATTTACTAGGCATGTATAAGAGATAGAAAAAGTCTGTCCAAAACTGGGAGTGCATTTTTCTCTTGCACACACACACATATAGAAGATCCTTGTGTGGGGGGGGGATGAAGTAGGCTCAAACTTATAATGAAACGGAAATGAGACTTACATATAGAGAGAACTGTTGGTTTCCCTCAGCTCCTGGCTGTTAGAAGTCCTCTTCTCCCACTGCCTTAGATGCACCTTTCTCCTGGGTGCTGAGGGTGGATGCCCTTGTAAAGACTTGAAGCTACTCTTTCTTGCTAGGTCTCTGTGCTGCTCTTTGCTTCTGATACAGAAGTTCCCATCAGTCACTGCTGTTCCAAGTGTGTGCCATTACCAAATCCAGTAGATGTTGCTACTGACACTGATGGGATCACTAGGTCTTTTGATGTTCAAAAGATTATAACTTGGTCAGTTCCATCTCTGAATCCTCTGTTACCTTTTCTTGGAAAATTCCCTGTCCATCCTTTGTGTGCCTTTCTCTACTCTGAACTAGATGCATTGACTCCTGTTTCCTACTAATCCAGTCTTTTCTATAACATAGTTTGTGGAGAGGGATGCAGTCTCTTCTGCTCCCTAAAGCAATTCCCTCAGGGGTCTTGAAAAAAATCTAGCTGCCAAATGTGGATTCCTCTCCCATTAAATTAATTAGCTATGTGTTAGCCTGCAACTTTTTATGGGTATCTCAAAAGGCTCAACTTTATTATCAGTCTACCACAAGATAGTTGTGATGAAGCATCATCTGTCTTTATCCAGTGAGCCAAAGCCCCCCCCCCCCACATCATGTTATCCTTTCAAACTGGTTCAGAATATTCATACCTAAATTACTTTTGGGGGCAGCAAAGTCAGTGGATAGAGCACTGGGCTTGGAATCAGGATGACTCATTTTCATGAGTTCAAATCTGGCCCCAATACTAGCTGTGTGACCCTGGGCAAGTCACTTAACCCTGTTAGCCTCAGTTTCCTAATTTGTAAAATTAGCTGGAGAAGGAAATGGCAAACTACTTTAGTATCTTTGCCAAGAGACCCCCCCCCCAAATGGGGTCACAGAGAATCGGACCCAATTGAAACAATTGAGTAAGAAATGATGACTACCCACTATAGGAAATTGTCTCAATTTATCTAGTTACCATTTCCCTTCCCTCCGCAAAATTTCTTGGTATTTAGGTTCAAAAGAGAACATAAATTTAGTCCTGAAGAGAACAGAGAAGTCTTCTAGACCATAAAATTTTCATGTTATAGGTGAAGAAATAAATGACTTGTCCAAAGTTATGCTGATAATAAGTATCTGGGGTGGGATTTGAACCCTGTTGACAGAGCCAATATTCTTTCTTTTATACTATGTGACACAAAAACTTTGCATTTCATTTTCTGTGTACTTGTTTTTTCCCGTCAATAGAGCACAAATTCCTTGAAGACATCCCAAGTACCACAGTGCTGGGAGCAGAGGAGTGCTTTAAGCAATGTTGGCTGAGTGAATACAAATGAATGAAAGGTCCAATGTCAGGGGAAAAAGCATCATTTTATCAAGGACCAATCTTGAACTGAACCAGAACTGAACACACCTGTGTAGGGAAGAAGATGAGCAATTCTTGCCTTGTGACATCCTACTCTTCTATTCCATCATTTCTCTTGGGCTGGCTTTAGAAAGAATCTGTTTACTATACCATCCACATCTATGCAAGAGTTATATTTATTAGGATTTTGGATTTGGGTGAGTACCCTCCACCCAGCACGCCATGATTTGTTTTAGAAGCATAAAAAAATGTTATTTTTTTTTCTTTTTTGGTTGGGGTATCATGAACAGCTTGCTGATATTCCCATATCAGTTTCAAAATCAGGATCAAGTAGTGGCCAGTCAACATAGATAACTCTCTGTGCACTATTAACAAGGGAGTGCACCACCTTCAAAAAGTGAGCTTGTGTTGACTGCAGAGGTAAATACAAAATAAACCTGCCAACTGCACATGACATTTTTACCTCTGTGATGGTGTGGGAGTTCCTTTAGGTTCAATTACAGCATCAGTACTATGTAGACTTTTTTAATTCTCTAGGGCTTGAGTGCAAGGAAAAGAGAGAATGCTTTAAGGAGGAAAAGTCTGTCCTTTCCTCTCCTTTTTCATTGCAGTGATATTGAGGAGCTTTGCAATATTATAAGCATGATATTCTTTCTTTTGTACAATGTGACATATATACTTTGTATTTCGTTTTCTGCACGCTTGTTCTTTCTCCTCAGTAGAGCACAAATTCCTTGAAGATACCCCAAGTATTACACCTTTACAGATTTACAAGTATCTTCTTACAGTCTTGGAGGCAGAACCAAGATGGCAGAGTAAAGGCAGGGGCTCTCCTGAGCTGTCCCCCAAACTCCTCCAAATACCTTTAAATAATGACTCTAAACAAATTCTAGAGTAGCAGAATCCACAGAAAGAGTGGAACAACTTTCCAGCCTGAGACAACTTAGAAGATTGGCAGGAAGGTTTGCTGTACCAGGGTGAGAGTAGAGAGTAGAGTACGGCCCAGCACAGACACAGGTCCAGCAAACCAGGAGCAGCCCTTGGAAGCCACTGAATTAGCAGTGACAGCAGCTGCTTCCAGAACTCTCAGTCTGTAGATGGTAAGAGTATTAAATAACTGGTCAGAAGAAGATTACAGGCATCTCTTTGCTAGCACTGAGGCAGGACTCTGCTATAGTCCTGGGTGGCAGTCCTAGGGCAAGAAGGAGAACTAGAACACCAGAGCTTGTGGCCACAATGGAGCAGGGACCCTCTTTACACTTCCAGGGCAAAAAAGAGTGCTTGTGATCACTCACAGACCAGAATACAGGCCAGGAGAGTAGTAAATGCCTCTCCTTAGGTCATACCATTTTGAAGGAACTGAAAGCTTACAGGTCCCTAGAAGTATCTCTAAAACCAGCTGCACAAAACCCCTGAATCTTAGGACAATGTGCCCTCCAACCTGGAAGCAGAACCTCCTTTAACGAGTTAAAAGTCAAGTAATAAGCTGGGGAAATGAGCAAACAATAGAAAAAAATTCTGACCACTGAAAGTTACAAGTGACAAGGAAGATCAAAACACAAACTGAGAAGAAGACAATAAATTCAAAACTCCTACATCCAAAATCTCCAAGAAAAATATGAATTGGTTTCAGGCCATAGAAGAGCTCAAAAATAATTTTGAAAATCAAATAATAAAGATATAAAAAAAATTGGGAAGAAAAATGAGAATAATATAAGAAAATCATGAAAAATGAGTTAACAGCTTGGTAAAAGACACACACAAAAAGACTGAAGAAAATAATATATTAAAAAACCAGACTAGGCTAAATGGTAAAAGAGGTACAAAAAGCCAATAAGCAGAAGAATATCTTAAAAAGCAAAATTGGCCAAATAGAAAAAGAGGCATAAAAATTCACTGAAGAAAAAAGGACCTCCCTAAAAAGCAGAATTGACCAAATGGAAAATTATGTGCAAAAGCTCATTGAACAGCATAATTCTTTAAATATTAGAATTGAGCAAATCAAAGGTAATAACATTATGAGAAATTAAGAAACAATAAAACAAAACTAAATGAATGAAAAAATAGGAGACAATGTGAAATATTTCATTGGGAAAATAAATTGCTTGAGAAAAAAAGAGCCTAGACATTATCTTTCAAGAAATTATCAAGGAAAACTGCCCTGATCTCCTAAAAGCATGGGGTAAAATAAAAATTGAATTAATCCACTGATCACCTCCTGAAAGATATTCCAAAATGAAAACTCCTAGTACTATTATAGTCAAATTCCAGAGCTCCCAGATCAAGGAGAAAATATTGCAAGCAGTCAGAAGAAAAAAAATAAAACAAGTCTCACATCATGGAGCCACAGTCAAGATAACACAAGATTTAGCAGCTTCCACATTAAAGGATCAGAGGGCTTGAAACATGTTATTCCAGATGGTAAAGGAGCTAGGATTACAATCAAGAATCACTTACCCAGCAAAACTGAGTATAAGTCTTGAGGGTAAAAAATGAATACTCAGTGACATAGAGGACTTTATAGTATTCTTGATGAAAAGGCCAGAGCTGAATAGAAAATCTGACTTTCAAATGCAAGGCTCAAGAGGAGTATAAAAAGATAAACAGGAAAAGGAAATCATAAGGGATTTAATAAAGTTAAAGCATTTACATTCCTACGTGGAAAGATGATATTTGTAGCTCATGAGACCTTTGTCAGTATTAGGGTAGTTGGAGGGAATATATATAGACAGAGGGCACAAGGTGAGTTGAATATGAGGGGATGATATCTAAAAATAAAATTAAGGGGTGAGAGGAATGTATTGGGAGAAAGGTAAAGAAAGAGGTAGAATGGGGTAAATTATCTCACATAAAAGAGGTAAGTAAAAGCTTTTACAGTGCAGGGGAAGAAGGGGAAATTGGGGGTGGTGAGTGAATCTTACTCTCATCAAAATTGGCTCAAAGAGTGAATAACATACACACTCAATTGGGTATAGAAATCTCTTATCCTACAGGAAAATAGGAGAGGAAAGGGATAAAAGAAGGAGGATGTGATAGAAGGGAGGGCAGACTCAGGAAAGGGTAGTCAGAAGCAAACCACTTTTGAGGATGGACCGAGTGAAAGGAGAGAAAGAAAAGAAAATAAACAAGAGGGGAAACAGGATGGAAGGAAATACATTTGGGCATAGTAACTGAAAAAAAATTGAAGCAAGTTTTTCTAATAAAGGCCTCATTTTTCAAACTGAGTCAAAATTATAAAAATAAGAGCCATTCCCCAACAGATAAATGATCAAAAGATATGAACAGTTTTCAGATGAAGTAATCAAAGCTATCTATGGCCATATGAAAAAAAAAACACTCAAACTCACTAATGATTGAAGAAATGCAAATTAAAACAATTCTAAGGTACTGCCTCATACCTATTACATTGGCTAATAGGAAGGAAAGGGAAAATGACAAATGTTGGAGGGGATGTGGGAAAAGTAGGACATTAATGCGTTGTTGGTGGAATTGTGAACTGATTCAACCATTCTGTAGAGAAATTTGACACTACCCAAAGGACTATAACACCATATGTACCCGTTGACCTAGCAATACCACTACTAGTTCTGTATCCCCAAAGAGATAAAAAACAAAAAGGAAAAAGACCTATATGTCCAGCTTTATTTATAACAACTCTTTCTGGTGATGAAGAATTGGAAATTAAGAGGATGTCCATTAATTGGGGAGTGGCTGAACAAATTGTGGTATGTGACTGTGATGGAATACTATTGTGCTATAAGAAACGACGAGCAGGATGCTCTCAGAAAAACATGGAAAGACTCACATGAACTGATGCAAAATGAAATGTCCTGTGTACAAAGTAACAACAGTATTATAAGATGATCAGCAGTGAATGAACTTAAATATTCTCAGCAAGGCAATGATCAAGTCATCTCTGAAGGGCTGATGATGAAAAATTCTATCCATTCCCAGAGAAAGAACTGATGGCATCTTAATAGAGATTGAAGTATCCTTTTTAAACCTTCCTTATTTTTTTGAGTTTTTTTTTTATTTTTGGTCTATGTTTTCTTTCACAACGTGACTATTGTGGAAGTGTTTTGCATGACTACACATGCATAACCTATATTGAATTGCTTGCCTTTTCAGTTGGAGGAGGGAGTGTGGGAAGGGAGGGAAGAAGGGAATAGAATTTGAAACTCAGAGTTTTAAAAACCAATGTTAAAACTGTTTTTGCACATAACTGGAGAAAATAAAATACTAAATAAAAATAAAAAATAAAAGTACCCTTTTCATACCTTCCAACACTTTGATTGGAAGACCTTTTCTTCTTTGGCCCTAATGAGAGATAGTATGTTGGAAGTGCAGGGGAAGGGAGTAGAATGACAAGGATCAAGTAATAGAATAATTTGCCTTTTTGTTTATTTATCAGGAAGCTAGAAATCGACTGAGGGTGGCAAGATTAGGGGGCAGGGAGTGTTAGTAAAGCATCATGAATTGCCCAATTCATCAGCTACATCATCATCTCTATGATCTCAGTGGCCAGATGGAGTTAGAATGTCTCTGAGATCACAGCCTGTAAGGCCTAGATTGCTAATTCTTATGCTGTTATATATGAGCACCTTCCCTGATTTCCCCAGTTAGCACTTAGCTCCAATTCACTGTATATTTATTTTGTATGTATACTTTATTCATTTAACTATTAATATGTTCTAGCCCAATAGTACAATGTAAGCTCCTTGAGTCCAGGGAGAGTCTCAATGTTGCATTTGTACCCCTAATAGATCGGATCACATACATGAGAGAGGAGTAGAATTATAATTTTTATCTTTGCTTTGAAAAGTGTTTTGGATTCCATATCTGCTCAACTGTTTCTTCTGAGGCTAGAAGACATAGTAGGTGCCCGTGGTGAGGTCATGGAAGTCTTCAAATGTTGGCTAAAAGACTACTTGTTGGGTATGTTATAGTTGAGAATTCCTTTTGTGAATGGGTTAGACTGTCTGACTTCTGAGTTCCCTTCCGTCTCTCACATTCTATGATTATGATAACTAGAGGGGGAAATCCATATTCAATCCCTAGATTTGGTCACCTGTTTCTGTAGGTTATTGGTTAGTTGTAGTTTATGGGTTGTATTAAAGAGACTATGACTACTACTCACATCCTTTTCATTCATTTTACCAAGGTCAAGAGAATATTTAGGCTGTAAACTCAGTTGATTTTTGAATAAAAAAATCCCTTGAATCTCACCTCAAATACTTATTGGGTGAGAGTCCCTGGACACATCACAAACTTTCAAAGCCTTTGTTTTCTCATCTATAAAATGGGCACATTAATAGAAGCTGCCCTACAAGAGTATAGTAATGTTCAAATAAGATGATGTATGTAAAATGCTTTTCATTATATAAATGACAACTAGTATTAATTAGCAGTTTTTAGAAAACCACTTTGAAAAGCTAAAAGTAATATGTAAACAGGAGAAATTTCTATTTCATTATCCAACAAGCCACCATTAATGTCATCATCTTTACCCAGCTCTGCAAGTAAAGTATCACCCTGACTCTTCACTCTTGCCCATCCCACATAGCCATCCACTTGCTGCTTCTCTTCATTTCTACCTTCATAACATCTCTCTCATCCATTCCCTTCTCTTCACTCAAACTAACCTCGAATCCTTATCATCTTTTGCCTCTTTATTGGCTTCCCTGCCTCAGGTCTCTTCTTACATCCATCCATCCTTTGTACAATTTCCAGAATGATTTTTCTAAATGACTAGTTTAACCAACATTTCCCTCCTCAAAGAGTTTCAGTGGCTCCCTATTGCCTTTAGAACCAAATATAAAACCCTCTTGTTAGCGTTTAAAAGCCTTCATAATCTGCTTTGTTCATTTCTTTCTAGCCTTGTTGTGGATGACTCCCCTTCATGCTAATGCCTTCTGTCTGAGATCATCTCCAATTTACCTTGTGCATCTCTTATTTGTATATCATTGTTGCTATGGTGTCTGCCATTAAACTTTGAACTCCTGGAGGGCAAAGATTATTATTATTATTATTATTATTATTATTATTATTATCAGGCCTTTCTTTGCACCTCTAGTACTTAGCTCAGTACCTGGCATTTAGTAGGCACTTGATATGTTTATTAACTTGATTTCATGGTCCTTATAATCCATTGAAGTGTTCCTCAAATACAGCCCACCATTTTTTATCTTTGTGTCTTTCTACTGGCAGTCCCAATGTCTACACAGATCTTTCTTCTTACCTCTTCATAGAATCTTTATTCTTCTTCATGACTCATTTTGTATTTTAACATGAAGCACCCTCCAGATGATGGTGGCCTTCCTAAAAATCACATTGTATCTATATATATTTTTCTACCCAATAGAATACAAGCTCCATGTGGGCAGATGAACAATGTGCAATTTCTGCCTTCAAGACGCTTACCGTTTAGCAGGGTAGATAAGGTAATGATATAGGTAACTATAACCCCAAACCCAAATTAGAATGTGATGAATACATCAGAGACATATATGTTCCACATAAGAGAACAGTGAAGGAGACAATACTTTAACAGCTTAACCTGAGGAAGTTGAAAGATTTCTTACCCTGGCGTCAGTGAATTCTACACTCCACAAATCCACGGATAGATTTCAGGAGGTCTGTAAACTTGGACAGGGAATGCAAATCGGGATCTGATTTTGGGAAAATATCTCTTTATTTGCATTAACTTCCCGCTGAAAATTATAATTTCTTTAATTTAAAAATGCTTTTCATAGAAAAGGTCCATAGGTTTCAATAGACAGCAAAAGGAGACTATGACATACAAAAATAATTATTATTTAATAATGTACTTTATATATAATTTAATTATATATAATTATAAATATGATTTAATAAATATAATAAATCTGAGTAATTCCTTGGCTAGAGGACATTCAAAGTTCCTTTCAGTTCCAAATCAATGTTCCTGTGATTCTCTTATTGAAATACCTTTGACATTGTTGCATTTATTTTCTTGGAATATGGTCCTGAATGCCAATATGATTGAATCTTAGTGACATCCCAAACATCCCTTTGCCAATTTCTCCCTTCCTTAGCTGTCTATGTAGATGCAACTCATTAATGTCAAGAAATGAATGCCCAAACTGGAATCTAGGTCACTCTTGTTTTATTGTGCCCCAATACTCTCCTGGCTCTTTCTGTTGCTATTGGTTGTTTACATTTCTACCACAACAGAAGGGACTAGGAGCTTCCTAGGATCTCCCTCTTCTCGTCCCCCTTCTGGTTATTTCTAAAGTAATTGGTCCTCTTCAGGAATGAAGAACAATAACAATAATTTTATAACAACAATATCTAAAATACTGGACCCTTTTATCACTGAAGATAATCAGTTGTGTGGACTCTGTAGGATGAAATGGTATAAAAAACTCTAAATGTGTATGCCTCTTCATAGTTGATGCAGTTTAATTCTACTAGAATCACTTGGAGGTCAAAACTTTTTCTTCAAGCTCTATGTTTTTTCCCTTCATAATGGGAATAGTTAAATGACTAATAAGAAGTAGTGATCTACTTTAATTATCTTAACTTCCCTTTCCTTTCAGGAGAACTTAGAAAGTTCAATTTTAATACTTTGAAAGAGTAATAATACCCAATTAAAATTGGTAGTGAGCCTCATTTGCTAAATCCTTGACTGTCTGAGAGCTTTATATTTCATTTTAGTTTAGTTCAGTTTATCTATTAGTTATTTAAGACACAGTGTGAGTCATGGGGTCTTAAACTTTTCAAAGCTAGATTTTTAATTAAGCTGAATAGGAGAGGGACATCTCATTGTTGGAGTCCCTTAATGTTTCACATATAAAGTAGTTACCTTAATATATAAAGTTAATTACTTATAAAGCAGTCTCACAAAAAAAAAGAGAAAAATTTATGAGCTGCCATCTTATTAGCACTGGCCAAGAAACATTCAGTTTGCAATAGATGCCTTGCAACACTGGTCAAGCAACTATACTTAGGTATCTATCTATCTATATATCTAACTATCTATCTATCTATCTATCTATCTATCTATCTATCTGTCTATCTATCATTAGCTCTACAGATATAGTAAATTTTGCGTAAACATGCATTCAACCTGGGGAATGCCTTTTAACTGGAATTCAGCTGTCAGTTGTAGGTCTCCTCTGTTTCTTTGAAAAATATTTTTTATGGGGAAGCTAGGTGGCACAGTGGATAGAGCACCGGCCCTGAATTCAGGGAGGACCTGAGCTCAAATCCAGCCTCAGACACATAACACTTAACTAGCTGTGTGACCCTGGCCAAGTCACTTAACCCCATTGCCTAGCCAAAAAAAAAGATTTTTTAAAAAATGAGATATTCATAGTAGCCAAGCTTTCACTACTTTTCCTCAATGTCATGACCACAAACGGTTAACATTTCAAGACATAAAGAATATTGTTGACATGCCTTTCAACCTAATGTCTTGATAAGAGGCCTAAATAATAGTGGTGGCCTCTAAGGCAAGCAGTATGAGATGACACCTAGGAAAAGCAGAACTGAAAACATCTTCAAGCCAACCATCTCAAAGAGGATACCCCAATATTTCTCTTGGGTTAGAGACCGTGGAATACCATGAAGTCATTTTTGGGAGGCTGCTCCCTTAGAAGGAGCTGCAGTGGGGCTTACCTGGTAAGTTGTTACCTGGGGAGGAAGCACGCTATCTGGTAGCTTCCTAGTTTGACTAATTAGTTTTGCTTATTGGTTTCAACATTAGTGAAGAATTGGGAATTGTAGATTGATATAAACATAGATATAGGGCTAGAAGTGATGTTAGAGGTCATTGATTCCAATCCCCTCATTTTACAGATGAGGAATCTGAGGTCCAGAGAGGGTAAGTGACTTGCCCAAGGTTATACAGGTAGTAAACAATAAAGACACAATGGACTCATCACCATTTTTGCCTGTTCTGAGAGGCAAAGTAGCATTGTGGAAAGAGTAATGGATTTAGAGTCAGAGGTACTGGGTTAAAATCCACCTTGGTCATTTAGTAGCTGTCTAACCTTGGACAAATTACCTAACCATTTTGGGCTTCAGTTTCTTCATCTGTAAAAGAAGAGGGTTGTACTGTGAGGTCCTTTCGACTGCTAAATCTGTGATTTTTGTCAATTCCAAAATAGAAGTCTAGGAGAGGAGGTAGATGGCCCAAAAGAATACTCTTTTGAAAAATACATGAGCAGACATGTGCTTTCTCCTCCTCCATGGTTTAGAAGGCATCTAGTTTCTCACACATGTTTCAGTGCTTCATTTGAAACTGATCTTATGTAACAGAACACTTGAAATTCAGATTGACTTTCCTACTGATAAAAGTTGAACTCTTGGCCCTTTGTGCTCAGATTATGCATAGAAATAATGGCGGGTGGGGGAGAATTTTCTTCTCTTCTACTCTGAATAATGCATTGCTGTTGCTGCCCTGTGATCTGGCAATCTTTCTTTGCCAGGATTGTAAAGCCATACCTTTGGCTTGCATTTCCCTGAACCTGCTTGAAAGTTTAAGGCATTAATTACAACGAACTTGAACCTGATACATTTGGACTGAATGGGGTAGATCAGGGGTGGGGAACCTGCAGCCTGAAGTCCACATGTGGCCTTCTAGGTCCTTGGGTATAGCCTTTTGACCGACTCCAAGTTCTACAGAACAAAGCCTTTTACTAAGGGGGTTTGTTCTGTGGAGTTTGGATTCAGTAAAAGGCCGGTGGATCATGGCTTCCACCTAGAACTGACAGGCAGAGAAGAAAGGATTGATGAATAGATGAACCAAAGCCATGGTGCAGTGTCACCACTACTTTTTTTTTTAACAAAGTGACGTCTTCAAGAGGATATTGTTCATCATAACACAACGTGCTTCATATAATGCCCTAATTAGGTGCCTGTTTACCATTGTGTTAGGAACAATGACTTATTGTCACAGTAGGAGACACTGCCTTGGAGAAGATAAAAACTGAGGGCCATCACCATAACAGGCTGATTTGGTAGAAGTTCACAAGAAGAGAGGGAAACTCTAAGAAGCTTATCATAGGAGCTAAAGTCAAAAGGGACCTTGGACATGATCTAGCTCAGGGTTTCTTAACTTTTTGCACTCATGACCCCTTCAGTGTTTCTCAAACTGTGGGTCGTGACCCCACATGGGATTGTGACCCATAGTTTAAGAAGTGCTGAATTAGCTCAACCCTTTCATTTTAAAGATGAGTCAACTATGGTAAAAAGCATTAAAGCAGGAAGGCTCTTCAGATTTGATGTAGCCTAACCCTGTCATTGTTTTCAATGATGAAAATGACACACCATAATCATATAGTGTCAGGTGAGAGACTTCTGACTCCAAAGTTAGGGCTCTTTCCACTGCTTCCTTTCTCATGCTTAGCAGTGATGAGAATGTCTTCTCATTCAATTCAATTAAGCCTTTATCAATAACTTACCATATGCAAAGCATCACGGTACAGATTAAGGATGTTCACTTAACCAAAGAATCTGGGATATGGCAACTTGCTTTACTGATGAAGATAGCTACCCATCTGTGACCTGGTAGGTAGGTAGGTATGTAAGTTGCCTAAGGCACATAAGATTAATGACTAGTTCATGGTAAGGTAAGGAGAAGGTTTAATAGATGAAGAAGGTTTCCATGAATGGAGGTAGGGTGATTTTAAAGTCACTGAATTAGAGAAGCGCAGAATTTGAGCATTGGAAGGAGCCTCAGTGTCCTCCTACTTTGACCTAGAACTGAAAAAGAAACATCCATACGATATAAACAATAAGTGATCAACCAGACTTTGCTTGAGAACTTTCAGGGATGAGGAGAACACTCCCCTCCCCATCCCCCAGTCCAACCAAAGGCAATGAGGTGCTCATTGGCTAAAGCAATGGACCTCAAGTCAGTCAGATTTGAGTTCATATCCAACCTCAGACAATTATTAACTGTGTGACCTTGTTCAAGTTTGTCTGTTTCCTCACCTGAAAAAGGAATGAAAGAGAATAACGTATTTATTAAATGGCTACTATGTGCCAGGCTTCCTACTTAGCACTTTACAAATATTATTTCTTTTGAGACGATATGAGGATAATAGTAGCACTTGCCTCCTAGGTTATCATGAGGATCACATGACATAATATTTGTAAAGTACTCTGCAAACCTTAAAGCTTTATGTAAATGTGGTTATGGTTGTTACCTATACTATAGTCTGTCAAATATTTGATAGAAAAGAATAATAGTAGACTAGTGACCTGTCCTGACACCAATTCTATCTGAACCCCATTGAAAAAGGGGCAAATAATGAAATAGTTTTCCAGTCCTCCAATTTCCTTGGTATATTCGACTTTAGTGGGGAAATTTCTTCTACCAGTGCAAATTGGCAGCTACAGAGCTGCCTGGAGAATTAAGAGGTTCAGCTATGTGCTCAGATTAGAATAGGCAAGAAGCGTCAGCAGCAAGATTTTAATTTGTACCTTCTCAGCTCCATGTCCAGAAGTCTGTTCACCATAGCAGACTCTCTGAACATGAGTTCTTTAGGAGAATGCCAGCTTTCAATAAGTGCCAGGGAATGGAAAGAAATGGGAGAGGTTTACAATGGATAGAGATTAAAAAAAAATGATTACTAGAGGTTCTAGAAAACCTGATGGAAGGGGACAGGGATTAGAGGAAGATTGTGATTGGACATAAGCAAAACTGAGCTAAATGGAGAAGAAATGGCAAGGTAAGGTAGAAGAGAGAGCAGTCCTTGTCTAGGCAGACTGGTTCTGAATCACAAGGATTAGAGGTATTAGGACACTGGATGAAGAAAGTATTAGATAAAGAGAAGCATGTAGACTAAATCAGCTTCATGGTGCTAATTAAAATGTTGGTTTTCTAATTAAAATGTTCGTGTGAAGGTAATCCTGCTGCTACTTTCTGTGTAAGGCAGATAAAGTTCCTCAGGTGATTGCAGTGGTAGACAAGGAAGTCCAAGACTTATAATCATTGAAATTGTTTGAATGGTTTTAATTTTCAAATTATTTTATTAATTTGAATTTCCTTCAGTAAATCAAGGAGGACATTGAAGGGGCCTCAAAGGTCTAAAACTATGATCCTATGAACTAATAATTCCTTATTACCCATTTAAAGTATAAATATCAAAATTTTTATAGGCTGAGAAAACTGAAAGAATATTCTACATATAATAAAATGATTATGTATACAGTATATCCAAACTGTTGGCTTCTTGACCAAATCAAGCCTGGAATTGCTTACTGGACCTAAATAACTCTTAAGGAACGTCTTAGTTTTGTGGAATAACATCTATTTATCTCTGAGCTGTCCACACTACATTCCAGCTATGAGCTAACTTTAAAATGAAAAGAGAATAATAACTCTTTAGTCCAAGGGTTCTCAATCTGCCATCTCTGAAAGTTTTTAAGCATTATAATAACTATATTTTGATATAATTAATTTCCATTATAATTTTCTCCATATTATTTTAATTTAATATTATTCCTTTTTCATTTCATTTCATTTTTATTTACTATTTTATTTTTCCTAATTAATGTAAAACAGATTTTAATGTTTTTTAAAGTTTTGAGTCCCACATTCTCTCCTTCCTTCCCTCTTTTCCCCTCTCATTGAGAAGGTAAGTAATTTGATACACATTTTACATGTGTATTCATGCAAAATATATTTCCACATTAGTCATTCTGTGAAAAAAAACACAGACAAAAATAAAGAAAAAGAAAAAAAGTAAAAAAAAGTTCCAATCTGTATTCAGACTCCATCAGTTCTTTTTCTGGAAGTGGATAGCATTTTTCATCATAAGTCCTTCAGAATTGTTTCGAATCATTGTACTGCTGGGAATAACTAAATCTTTCACAGTTCACTTTCATAAAATATTGCTTTCATTCTGTACATTGTCCTGGTTCTGCTCATCTCACTTTGCATCAATTCATATAAGACTTTCCAGGTTTTTCTTATAGCATCCTGCTCATAATTTCATACAGCATAATAGTATTCCATCGCAATCATATGTCACAACTTGTTCAGTTATTCTCCCATTTAAAGGGCATCCCCTCAATTTCCAATTCTTTGTCATCACTAAAACAGCCGCTGTAAATACTTCTGCACATCTTTTCTTTTTTATTTCTTAGGTATATAAACCTAGTAATGGTATTGCTGGGTTAAAGGGTATGCAGAGTTTTAGAGCACTTTGGGGTTATAGTTTCAAATTGTTTTCTGTAATGATTGAATAAGTTCACAGCAGTGTATTGGTGTCTCAGTTTTCCCATATCCTCTCCAACATTTGTCATTTTCTTTTTCTCTCATATTAGCCAATACAATAGGTGTGAGGTGGTAGCTCAGAGTTCTTTAATTTGCATTTCTTCAATCAACAGTGATTGAGAATTTTTTCATATGTCTATAGATGGCTTTGATTACTTCATTTGAAAATTGCCTGTTCATATCATTTGAGCATTTATCATGCAGCAAAGCTTCTTATACTTTTTCCCCTCATGATCCTTACATAGCTTCTTAAAGACCCAGAGTTTAAGAAGCGCTGAAGGGAATGGTTTACATATATATATATACATATACATATATATATATATATATATATATATATATATATATATATATATATATATATATAATATATATACACATATATACATATATATTACACATATATACATACATATATATATACATATATACATATATATGTATGTATGTGTGTGTGTATATGTGTGTATGTATATATGTATATATGTGTGTGTGTATATGTGTGTGTGTGTGTATATGTGTGTATGTATATATGTATATATGTGTGTGTGTATATGTGTGTGTGTGTGTATACTGTTTTTTTGACTAGGCAATGGAGTTAACTGACTTGCCCAGGGTCACATGGCTAAGTGTTTTTATGTGTCTGAGGCTGGATTTGAACTCAGATCCTCCTGAATCCAGGGCCAGTGCGCTATCCACTGCCCCACCTAGCTGCCCTTATTTTTATAAATTTGACTCATTTTTCTCTATATATGAGAAATGAGCCCTTTATCAGTGAAACAGGCTATAATTTTTTTCTCACAGTTAGAATTATCATGTCATTTCCCTCCATACTACCCCCTATTTATTCTACTCTCTCTTTTCACCCTGTCAATCCTCAAAACTGTTTTACTTTTGACTAACACCTCCCCAAAGTCACCCTCCTATCAGCCCCATTCTTCTCTTACCACATTCTCCTACTTTTCTTCAGGGTCAGATAGATTTCTATATCCAACTGAGTGCGTATGTTATTCTCTCTCTGAGCCAATGCTGATGCATGTACGGTTCAGTTGCTCCCCCTCCCCCCATCCCACATTTCCCCCTCCACTGTAAAAGCTCTTTTGTGCCTCTTTTATGTAAGATAATTTACCTTATTTTGATCTCTCCCTTTCCCACTCTCCCAGTGCATTCCTCTTTCTCACCCCTTGATTTTTTTTATATCATCCCATCATGGTAAAGTCACACTTGCCTTCTGTCTGTCTATACTTCTTTTAACCACTCTAACAAAGAAAAAATTCTTTCTTTTTCTAAAGATAACCCTATTTATTTTTTTTAATTTTAATTTATTTACTTTCAGTTTTCAACAATAACTTCCATAAGCTTTTGAGTTTTAAATTTTCTCCCCCTCCCTCCCCACCTCCCTTCCCAAGATGGCATGCAATCTGATATAGGCTCTACATATACATTCATATTAAACATATTTTCACATTAGTCATGTTGTAAAGAAGAATTAGAGCCAATAGGAGGAACCACAAGAAAGAAGAAACAAAACAAAACAGAAAGAAAAAAAAAGAGCAAATGGTGTGCTTTGGTCTGCATTCAAACTCCATAGCTCTTTCTCTGGATATGGATAGCATTTTCCATCATGAGACTTTTGGAGATGTCTTAGATCCTTGTATTCCTGAGAAGGATTAAGCCTATCAATATCAGTCATCACACAACATGGTTGTTACTGTGTACAACGTTCTCTTGGTTCTACTCACTTCACTCAGTGTCAGTCCATACAAGTCTTTCCAGGTTTTTCTGAAGTCTGCCTGCTCGTCATTTCTTAGAGCACAATAATATTCCATTATATTTATAAGCCACAACTTGTTTGGCCATTCCTCAGTTGATGGGCATCCCCTCAATTTCCAATTCTAAAGAAACATGTCTTAGGAGTTACAAGTATCCTCTTTCCATATAAGATGTAAACAGTTTAACCTTATTAAGTCCCTTATGATTTCTCTTCCTTGTTTGTTTTTTTTTTACGCTTCTCTTGAGTCTTGTGTTTGAAAGTCAAATTTCCATTCAGCTTTGGTCTTTTCATCAGGAATGCTTGAAAGTCTTGTTTCATTAGTGTCCATTTTTCTCCCTGAAGGATTATGCTCAGTTTTGCTGGGTAGATGATACTTGATTGCAATCCTAGCTCTTTTGCCTTCTGGAATATTGTGTTCTAAGCCTTCTGATCCTTTAATACAGAAACTGCTAAATCCTGTGTATTCTGACTGTGGCCTCATGATTTTTGAATTGTTTCTTTCTGGCTGATGCAGGCAGTATTTTCTCTTTGGCCTGAGAGTCTGGAATGTGGCTCTAATATCATGGGAGTTTTCATTTCGGGATCTCTTTTAGGAGGTTGTTGGTGGATTCTTTCTGTTTCTATTTTACCCTATACTTCTGGAGATCAGGGCAGTTTTCTTCAAAACATAATGTTAGGCTCTTTTTTTATCATGTCATTTAGGTAGTCCCATAATTCTTAAATTATCTCTCCTCAATACATTTTGCAAGTGAGTTGTTTTTCCAATGAAATATTTCACATTTTCTTCTATTTTTTCATTCTTTTGATTTTTTTGATTGTTTTTTATATCTCATTAGTTTCCACTTGCCCAATTCTACTCTTTTTTTTTTTTTTTTTGCTTTTTAGAGAGGCAGTCAGGGTTAAGTGAATTGCCCATGGTCACACAGTTAGTAAATGTTAACTGTCTTAGTCTGGATTTGAACTCAGGTCCTCCTGACTCCAAGGCCAGAGATCTATTCACTGCACCACCTAGCTGCTCCCCCCATTCTACTTTTTAAGGAGTTCTTTTCTTCAGTGAATTTTTGTTTATTTTTTTCCATTTGACCAATTCTACTTTTTAAGGAATTTCTGTCTTCAGTGGATTTCTGTGCCTCTTTCATAATTTTACCTATTCTGTTGCTTAAGGTGTTAGTTTCTTCAGTATTTTTTGTACCTCCTTTATCAAGCTGTTGACTTTTTTCATGATTTTCTTGCATTATTCTCATTTCCCCCATTTTTTCCTCTACCTCTATTATTTGACATATAAAATCCTCTTCAGTAATTCTGTTTTTGTGCTTGAGAGCAATTCACATTTTTCTTTGAGGCTTTGGGTGTATCACTTTTGACTTTGTTGTCTTTTTTTCTGAATTTGTATTCTCATCTTCCTTGTCTTTCTGTGTAACTTTCTATGTTTCTATGTAACTAACTATGTAACAGTAACTTTCTATGGCCAGTTTACTTTTTTTAATTCGCACGTTTTTCCGGCTGATTTCCTAACTTTCACTTTATGTGAAAGTCCTGCTCTGTTCCTGGGGTGGAGGGGGCACTTTTTCAAGCTTCAGGCTTTTGCATAGCTATTTTCAGAGCCAGTTCTGGGTGGGGGAAGGGTCTGTATAAGTTTTTCTAAAGTGATACAATCTAAGGAGGTATGTGTTTACTTCTCTCCTGGCCTGTGCTCTGGTCTGTGAGTACCCACAAACACTCTTTTCTACCCTGGAACTGTGACCAGGGTCACTACTCCCCTATGGTTTCAAGCTCTGGTGTGCTAGATATTTTCTCACCTAGCATAGCAGCTCAGGACTGAGACCCAGATCTGGGCATGGGCAATGCCACAGAGTGCTGCCCCTGGTGCCAGTAAAAGGGCCCTGTAATCTCTTTCTGACCAGTTTTCTAACCTCCTTACCACCCATTGGCTGGGAGCTTTGGAAGCCCCTGCTGCCAATCCACCTGCCCCCAGGGCCGACTGCTAAATTGCTGCGGGTTGCTCACATTGGTACAGCCTGTGCTGTGGATTGCTTTCCACTCTCATCCTAATGCAGCAGACCTTTTCTGCTGGCCTGTCTAAGTTGTGGGTTCTACCTCTCCAGAATTCAATTTGAGGTGTTATTTAAATTTGTTTGGAGGGAAATTTGGGAGAGCTCAGGTGAGTTCCTGCCTTTCCTCTGCCATCTTGGCCCTCCCACCCCCATTTAAAATTATTCAGAGAAGACATTCACAGATTTCACCAGTTTGCCAAAGAGATTAGTAACCCCAAGAGACAAAGAACCCCTGCTCTATTCAATGTTTTTTTTTCTTTTTCAGTGCCTTGGGCTTCTAAGTTCCATTCACTAATCTTCATTCCCATTTCACTTTAGCCATTTGTCAATCTGGCTATAGATTACATTTGCTATCACTCAGAACTGTTCCAACTTCCAAAATATGAATGTTAGGGGCAGCTAGGTGGCACAGTGGATAGAGCTCCTGCCTTGGACTCAGGAGGACTTGAGTTCAAATCTAGCCTCAGGCACTTGACACTTACTAGCTGTGTGACCCTGGGCAAGTCACTTAACCCTGATTGCCTCTCCAAAAAAAACAAAACACAAAACCAAAACGTGAATCTTAATTTTGAAACCCCTGTCTAAGAACACAATCTCCTGTTCTTCTGTATCTTCCTT
Organism: Phascolarctos cinereus; assembly: GCF_003287225.1. NCBI lineage: Eukaryota > Metazoa > Chordata > Mammalia > Diprotodontia > Phascolarctidae > Phascolarctos > Phascolarctos cinereus. The sequence goes on from NW_027556180.1 coordinate 22,390,543, forward strand.
CCTCAATAGACCTGCCTTTATTCCTCCTGTTCCTACACGCTCTTCATCTTTAACATGATACCTGAACCTGTATACCCTCTCCATGCTCTTAAGTTATAACCCCCATTCTTGTTCCACTTTTCCCTATTTGTTTGGACCTCATTGTTGGCCACTTCAGGGATGTGCTGACTATCTAGTGAGAGTCCCTCACCTCCCTGAATTTCTGTTTTTTCTGTCTGGTTGATTCAACACTGTATAATACCTTCTGTATTTTTTAAAAATCTACTCTTAAGAAAATCTCAGCTTTCTTGGAAAAGGTCACAAAACCACACTGATGAAGTCCACTACAGAAGGTTATTCTTTCATGTCAGTTGACCTTTTATTGTTAAGGAATTCTTTGGTTCATCTCTTGCTGACTTCTTATCAAATTAAATTATTATATTCATTAACATGTCCACATAATTTACATAGCACATATGTATATATGTACAGACACATGTATGTGTATGTATATTGCATATATGTGTGTATACACACACACACACACACACAATCATGCACATATACATTGCCAAAGACAGGATTCAGAAAATAAGCTCCCTCTTAGAAAGTAGCCTTATGGAGGGCTGAAATTTTGTAAGTTCCCTTCTTTTTATTGTCAGGTAATAATATTTCCAGAATGTGAATAGTAAAACTGAATGAAAAATAAACTGGGAATTCTCTAAGTTTTCAAGACTTAGTAGACTTTTCTTAAGTCCTCGTTTGTTTGTTCACATCCCTCAAATAAACCACATTTAAGTTTCTATGAAATCTTATCCCACAAAAGTCATGAATCATTTTCTATTACTGTGCTATTTTAAAAATTAAATTTTAACCTTTAAATTAGAATATCACCATTGGCAGAAATATTATCCATTTCTCAGAAAGATTAGGGTTAGATATCTAACAAATATCAAATATTTAATTAATAAATAATAAAATCCAGTTTTTTGTCATTGTAAATTACAGTATTATGGATTTTGTGAGAAAGACTCTCCTGAAGATTGGAAATAGAGGAATTGGTTTCCCTGCCATGTGTTTCAGCCCCAAGAATAATTGTAGGGAAAGAAGCCAGAAAACAAGATTCAATAGAGCTCAGGAATCTTGCTTTATATTCAGTCAGGCAATAGATTATGAACTTAAATCCCAAATTTTTTACTCAATTATGAGAGACATCTATTTTAGACTTTTTTTTCAATCTTTCAGTACATATAATATCTCACATAGGATATTTTCTTCTGTATTTCAATATTACATAATGTATACATAACATGATATTGTTGTAAATAAAAATGTCTGGGCATGCTGCATAAACAATATGCAATATAACATAAAATATAAAAGAAAATATCAGAACATTAACTTTCCCTGGGCCATCTGATTTCACACGGGCAGATCTATATTTTAACAGAAGGACCATCTCAAAGTGGTAACATTTAAGCTTTCTGAGCATCCTAAAGGTAACCTAATTTGGGGGAATACAATCTTTCTGGTCACCACTTAAATTCTCAAGCCCACACTGGTATCATTCAATTTACACAAATCCAGACACTCATAATAATGGCACATTAGAACTTGAACATAACTGTTTATATGTAATAATAAGATGAGAGGAATAATAGTATTTCAAGGATTCATGTAAAACAAATGCAGGAATAATAAATACATCAGAGCCCATACATAAGCTTGGGTGATCGTGTCCCACTAAATGCATTCAATGTTAGTGGAAAATGATGGAAATACATTTACAGGAAAAAAAAAATATGGAGACATGAATATGAAGAATTTACTTATGCCCGAGGTAACACACCTCAGGAACTGAACACTTCATTATTCTTTTTGTTTCAGAAACTTCCCATAAACATTCTTGATATACATAGTTCTATGTTGAACACATGCTTCCACTCCTAAACAGTCTCTTGAACTGTATTTGACCTACATCTCACTGGGAATGACACTTATATCAAACTAATCAATCTCATTGGTGATTTCTCTGCTTCCAAGTTGCTACTCTGATCAGTTGGGCTTACAACATTCAGCAACAAGTAATCATACAGATAAAGAGTTATGGCTGCTTTTGACATTGCTCTGAAATCTGTTCTTTCACCTCTTTCTTATCTTTTGGGTTCAGGCTTTGGCCATTCTCTATGAATGACTCCACCTTAGCTTAAGATTAGAAATCAAGTTTACACCTTCTGACCTATTTCACCACGTCATCAAAGAGTACTGGTATCTATATTTCACCAGTTATTAAACTCAAAGTGCCACAAGTATTTGCATATATATCATTTGAGTATGTTAAGTTCTCCATTTTCTCTAGCTTTTGACTTCTCACATTCAAAATGAGCAACTGCTGTCCCAGAACTCTGGGTCAAATAAACCTCTTGGCATCTCTTAAAAATCTGAATAGACATTTTTCCCCCTAGACAAGTAGACTATCACAGAATTCTTCACTTACCAACTGCTTTTCTTGAAGATTTGTAATAGCTAGCAGTTTTACAGTGCTTTAAGGATCATAAAGAGTTTATACGTTATAATATTTGATCACTTTTATCAGAGACAATTGAACTATTACCCTTATGCATTAACTATGTATATGTGTATATGTGTATGTACATACATACAAATGTTTATTTACATATATTAAATACTGTATACATATGTACATATGTAATATATATGTACACAGTCATGGTCCTGGGGCAAATTAATAGCTTGCTATTTTTCTTGTATATTGTGTTTTCTTTGTGTGGATATATTGGAGGTAGTTTACATATAATTTGAATTTCTACATGATAAAACAATAATACACGTGCATTTATATATGTACATAAACATATACAGTTCAATGAATATCTTTATGTACATCTAGTGCGGTGTACACAAACATATATATAGAAATACATGCAGTATATCTTACAGGTTTGACAAAATACAGGCATGCTACACACTTTTATATATGTACATATAGTCACATACATATTAATTTATATTTGTGTGAGTGTATATATATTTAAGACATGACTGTATATGTATTTTAGAAAGACAGAAAAAAAAGAAAAAAGATAGGAAAAAAGAGATGGAGAAAGAAAGGAAAGGAGGAAGAAAGAGTAGGAAGGAAGGAAGAAGGGAGGGAGGAAGGGAGAGAGAGAGAGAGAGAGAGAGAGAGAGAGAGAGAGAGAGAGAGAGAGAATGAATGTATTGGCTGTGTGATCCTAGGCAATTCACTTAACCTTCACTTCCCCAGATAATTTTCTAATTTGACAAATTTCAGAGATCTCCACCTCTCTAATTAAAGGTCCATTTGATCCCTGCACTCCATGCAGATGTGTGTGTGTGTATGTGTGTGTGTGTGTGTGTGTGTGTGCGTATTGTGTATACACATGTATACACATACATTCCTGAAAAAAACCTTTACAGGGGAACAAAATAACAAAAAAGAGGGGGCTATTGTTTTAATCATTAAAAAAAGAAGTGTTTCAAAATGTAAACCTACTGTGCTTGAACGTAAGTGAATATCAGTGATTACAGGTGAAGGTAAAAAAAATCTAATTTTCAGATAATGTGAGCAATTTCCTATTTTATATGAGACATGATTTCATGAATATGGGGGTTCCCTCTATGGATTGTTGTATACATGTCTTTAGATGGACAGTGATGGCTTAATCTCTGGCTCCCTTTCCCCACCCCCTTCCTCCCTAGGTTGTCAGTCTTTTGAGGAGAAGCCTGCTTAAATTATCTGGACTGATCTCGGGAAAGTGCTGTCACAAGGTTTGTACTGGAAGCCTTTCCACCTTGACTGTTCCTGCTAGCACCTATGCTCTGCCGGTATGGCCTTCAAGAATGAACAGCCATTCCATGATGCAGCAACATAAGGCATCAGAGTCGGATGTTATCCCAGAAGTGACCTTGACTCAAAATGGAAGAGTGACAGTGTCTAGGCAATTCATTAAAGCATCTCTTTTGGAAAAGGAAAAAGAGAATCATTTGACTCATACTTCTAGATTAATTATTGTATAGCCATTTGAGAACAAACTAGTTAAACACATCAATTCAACGAGCTGAGATCTGTTTCTACACATATCTGTCTATATCTCTCTATACACACATACAAACATGTATGTATGTGGGTATGTGCATATATCTATATCTCTCTATATATAATCTCCACACACATATATAGAAATGTATCTCTGTATGTAAACACATACATATTTACACATATATAGTCAATACTACATATAGTTATATTTATCCTATATATAATATAAGTATAAAGTTAATAGATACGAATATATACAAGGTAGTTCAATACAAGGTGAACAGAAACGTCTGGGGAGAAAAAAGTGTCTTCTTACAGGATATGTACTTGAGCTCCATCTTAAAGGAAGAAGGGTTTAATGAAGTGGAGGTAAAGAAAGTCCATGGGGGTTGGCCAGTGCAAAGGTATGGGAGATGGGAGATGGAGAATGAAAAAGTCAAGTTTCCCTAGGTCATGGGGTGAGGGAATAATGCTTAATTCATAGCCATTCATTCTAGCCTAGTTAGCAAAAAGGATTTGGATTCCTTACTTACTGAGTGGTTTGTGCTTATACCCTATTGAGTGTAAGTTTTGAGCAATCCCAAATCTCTGTGGCTCTAAGCGTGGGCAACCTTTCTTTGGTTCTGTCTCTTCAGGGTAATGAGAACACACCAAAGGATGTGTGGATCGGTAGATTTACTAAGTCAAAAACACCTTTGAGATTTTCTTTACTAGCCAAAGTCCATTTCCTCTTGACTTTTTGACCTTGGTCTAATAAAATTGACTCCTAACAGACCAGACATGCACCCATGAATATGGAATATAGTTATTTTTATTATAAGACTAGTTCAATAATCAAATAAAAAGAATTTAGGCTCAAGAAAATAAGATGTGGTATAAAAACTCTGCCAAAATGCTGGGAACTCGTTGTCTTCCCAAACACCAGAAGGCTCAGATAAAAAAAAAATAATGCACATTTCAATCTTTCTCTTATCAGGCAAAAGAGCAAAAACAAATAAACAAACAACTCCCCCACCCCACCCCCCACACATAATAATCTCAAACTTGATGGTATCCTCATGAGTCTAGCAGGAACTGTCCTTTTTCCCTAAGGCATTAATTTTGAAGGGATTGTGATTGAGATCTCATCTCTATGTGGAATGTGACCTCAGGATCCAATGGAGACTGAAATTCTTTGAGGCCACTGGGAGGACCCTTTGGTCACAGTCTCAGTCCACTATCTAGAAGGATGATTGCACGCAGCAGCAAGCCCTGGCAAGGAGCCGTGCTGCTGTTTGTCCTGCCCACGAGTCCCCTCCTCTGCCACCTGGAGCCTGGCACCACTCTATTGCCACATCTGTGTTACTCCATGCCTTCCTTGCTCCCCAACCCCAAAGCCCCAAATCCCCTACAGAGGAAAGGTATGGGAAGGCAGCTACAAAGCCTCTGTACTGTGCCCCCCCATTCCTATAATGCAATCCCTCCAAATCTTCCCTTCGCAGTCTCTTTCTTCAGCTCACACACTGTATTTTGAATAAAGCCTTTCCTGATTCCCAAACTGCTAGTTTCTTCCTTCCTAAAAATACCTTATAATTAACTGCCTTGCATATATTTGTTGTTATTCACTTCGTACTTATTCTGTATGCACTTCTGTATGTAGTTATCTCCTCCAATAGAATGGAAGTCTTTTGCAAGTAGAGATTGTTTCATTGACTTAATTTTTATCTCTTAACCCATTGGCTGACTCATAGTAGGTCCTTAAATATTCATTAGTTGATTGGCTGGTAGGGGCACTATACATTTTTTCATAAACAATTTCCCCCTAGACTTATTTATGTTCTTTATACTTGTTTATCTTAATTAATCTTTAACACACGAAGGTTGTGTGACTCTGGGCAAGACACTGAACCTTTCTGAGCCTCAGTTTCCTCATTTGTAAGCAGAGAAAATAATACCTATATTCCCTACCTCTGTGAATTGTTGCAAAGATCAAAGCAAGAAATTGTGAAAAGCATGTTGCAGATCTTGGAATGATATGGAAAAGTCAGCTATTACCACAAATCTCTGAAATCGCCTCATTTCATTTTGCACTATGGCAGGAACACTCATTCTATATGTACAAATCCAGTATACTGGAAACTTTGCTGTGGGAAACCAAGTTAACTTTTTTTCTTCTCTTAGTACACTTGGGAACTTAGGCATTGTCTAAGTGAAGTTCCATCAACTCATCCTCAACCCTTTTCTCTTTTCTCTGAACTGCCAATATTCTAGGCTCTGAATAGCAAGTCAGAAGAGACCATTTATAAATGTGCTATTCTGATTTTGAAAAGCACTGCTCTCCCCCCACCCCAACTTTTCAAAGGTTAATTTTATTCGTCATTCAGCAGGTGGGCTGTGTGCATTATGCTAGCTTGTACTGTTCTCTTACGTAATAGCTTTTGTCTAACACCATTACTGTTTCTACAAAGGATGCATGTTGGAGGAACGTCCTTTTGTGGAAATTCTTGCTCTTGGTTGTCTCCAACACTTTATATTTTCTAAGTATATTAAAGTGAGGATAAAATACTTTAGTGTCCTATTCTAGGTCAAGTGCCTTGGAGAGCCTAAATGCAGTTATACTCTATAGCTGTGTATACATGATCCCCATTGTACTCTGAAAGCCATTATAATCAGTGGAGCTAATGATTTGGTAAGTAAAATTGCTTTAGGAACAAGGTCAACTTGGACCAGATCTAATGGTGATGATGATGATAACGATAATAATAATGCTGATGATGATACAATAGAGTTCCCTTGCCCTTTAATATACTTGAAAATTAATTGAATAAATATATTAGAACTGCATCACTATCATAGATCCAATTACTTCACAAAAGTTTCCAGATGTAATATTGATCGTAAAAGTAGAATAATATTTTAAATAAATATCACCATGTAGAACACTTACAATATCAAACTGTAAAATTAAAAAAAAAACAACTTTGAAAACATAAAAATGTAAGAGAAGAAATAAAACCAGGCATGTTTTGGAGGAAGTCCTTATCATCTCTCTTATTTTTTTTGCTATTACTGAAGTTCTCCTAATGATATTTTCCATGCACCTAAATAAAATGACTTAGCATCTCTAGAAATTATTCAGTTATAGAAACTGTTGTTTTATTCACCTTGCGATGGTCCACAGAATATTCAATAGAAAAGAATAATATCAGGACAACAAGTAGTCGCAAAGTCATTTCTCCTGTATTGCATTGAAAAGCATCAGAAGAATAAAAATTTTAAAATAACAGAAGCTGGCACTTACAGATTGTTTTAAGGTTTTTCACAGTGTTTAATATATATATATATATATATGTATATATAATGTTATTTTATCCCGTTTTTTCAGAATGTTTTAAATAAACTAAATGCTATGACCAATTATGTTCCCCTAAGATAGTTTCCATGTTTACTATATAATGGAGTTATGGTTAGGATACTTGACTAGTGATAATAATGCACATGCCAGAACAATTCAACCCCATACAGTTATCTATTAGCTAGAAGATTTGGGGTGGAGATAGAATATGGACCAGCAATTTCATTAGTGTAAGGAATTCCCAGTTGGAGAAATTCTCTGCCAGTGAATGCCAGCATGTACTCTGTGATTTACAGTCATAACTTCCTCGAGTACTGAGAGTTTAAAGTACCTGTCTAGGGTCACAAGCTACCTGAATGTCATTGGTAGATCTTAACTCTAGAGAAAACCTAGGTTTTCTTGGCTTGGAGGATGCTTCTCTGTCTCTTACACCATGTTGGCTCTTGGACCATTGAAAATCAGTGTTATACAGTGGGTAGAAAGCTGTCTTCAAAGTCAGTGTGAGTCAGGTTCAAGTGTCATCTCTAACACATTCTGGATGTCTAATTCTAGGAAGCTGACAGGCTCTCACTGCACCCAGGCACCTAGCTATATTTCTATGAATTACAGAAAGTTGTTGATTTTTATCTGTAGAGAACACTTGCACAAGCATAGTTAACAGTATAGATGAAACCTCATGTTTCCACATTCACCAAACTACAAACAATAATAAACAAATGAACAATAACCACAGTAATTAAACAACAAATTTGGACCAAGGGCTAAATGTTCAAGCCTGGCTGCACGCCCCTCCCAATGTACTTAGATCTCAGTGAAATAAAACAATTACATGCCATTTTGCCATTGGGACAGGAGCTATAATTAAAACAGGTATCTGTCTTCCCATCAAGCCTCCTGATGCTCATGAGTGTCAAATACTGTTTCTGATCCAGATAAGTGAATAGCTATGGCTATGATAGCAAGAAATCACCTACTCAAGACATCAACTCAATTTAACAAACTGAATTAACATTTGGTAAACGCCTACAATAGGCAAGTCACTGTGTTGAGATAAAATGACAGTGAAACATTCTTTGCCTTCAAGAAGCTCTCATTGTATTGTGGGGATGTAATATGTAGGCAGAGAAGTATGAACAAAGGGATTTTAGGACAGAGACAGTGCTAAAGATTGTGGACAGATCAAGAAAGATGTTCTGTAAGAAGTGACATCCCTGAGTATTGAAGGGAAAGTAAGGGGAGGAGGTAGAGAACAAGTACATTCCAGGCATGAAGGCAGCTTATGCAAAGACATGGAGACAGGAAATGAAATGGGGGGGGGGGTTCAGCAAGAGTTACCAGACCAGTTTGAGTGGGATATTGAACACAGAGTAATGTGAAAAAGCAGAGTAATGTGGAAGATTATGAAGAGATTCAGTGCTATGGTGATTGATCCTGAAGTTATAGGTAGATACAATATTAGCTAACATTTTAAAGTACAATAATATTTGTAGGACATCTTACATATTTTATCTTATTTGATCTTCTCAACTCTGAGAGGTAGGCGCTCATTTTACAAATGAGAAAATAGATGCTCTTTGAGGTAAAAGAACTTGACCACAGTCCTGTAGTACCAGAGAAAACATTCAAACTCAGGTCTCTCCTGACTTTATTCTTCACTATTTCATGCTTTTGTTTAACATAAGCAAACAAATAAAAATAAAATAATTAATTTCTAAAAGTAGTCAGCATTAGCCTAACTGCTTTTTACTTACTTTTGCAAAACTTTGTTGTACTTTCCATTGTGATGGATTTTTTTCATAAAGTTGACTAAAATTAGCAGTTTTTAATCTATGTTTTGATATAACATGCATATATGAAATGTATATAAGTATTTAAATGTTTCCTTTGGGGACTTCATGAAAAAAACTTATTTTGAAATTTTTCTTATTCATATTTTCAGTCAAGTATAATGTTTTGGAAGTAGTTAGCTTGAAAAAAAAATCAGAAAATAAATGTGTAGTATTTGCTTTAGCCCAAAACAAACTTAGATGTAGACCTGCAAGTTATGAAAAGCTGCATACCAAAGAAGAGATTAGTTCATAGAAGCAAATCCATTAAGTCTTTGTGAGAAACAAAACCAAATACAACAACAAGAAAAAATAGGGCTCTGGAACATGGCACAGAATTTTTTCATTATCTCTTGGGTTGGCTTTTGGAATCATTGGCACATTTTGAATTTTTAGAATAGGCAATGAATGCCAGAACTGGCACATTGTTCACTTTGGAAAGTGATAAATAAACATTGAAATTGGCTTCTAAAATCTTCCTTGAGCTGCAACTTAATTTGTTCTTTTCCCCCTGCCACTGAAAATTACCAGATAGAGCTTTTCCTTTTATGGCACAATTTTATTTGTAAGCATCTTTTATTACAGGTATGGGTAGTTGAGAAGATATAGATAACCCCAGGTAAGACTTGTTTCAAAAATGCTTATTTATGCATCATTCTATACCCATATTCTACCACCTTTTTTTTCTGAGAAGGCATATTTCTATTTTCCCATAATCCTTCTGGATTCAAGATTGGTTATTGCATTAACTTGAGTTTTGTTGTCTTATAAGATTGTTTTTTGTTACATTATTGTCATCACTATGTTTATTGTTCTCTTGATTCTGCTTATTTCATTCTGCATATTTTTATAGTTTTGCTGAATTCCTCATATTCATCATTTCTTATGGTATGGTAATAATACATTGTATTTATATATACCACAATTTGTTCATACATTCACCAATGATAGGCATCCATTGTTTTCAATTTTTTTCTGATTAATACTTCTTACCCAGGTGTGTGTATGTATATGTGTGTATATGTGTGTGTATGCACTCATATCTATCTATATATACATACATATACATATATAGCTATATATTTGTATATCTATATCTTTGGGTAGCAGAACACAATACTTTTGAGGGTAGAGCTTTGGTTAAAAATGCCATTTTGAAAAAAAAAATTTAAAGTCAAAATGAGGCATTACTGTAGAAAGCATAAATGTGTAAAGAAATTCAGAAAGTTAAGACTGTGTGACCTTCAGCTTAAGACTAGCAGATTTATTAGAGGTACAAATCAATTATTCTCCCATAGGTTGCTAGTGGGATCAGTTTCATAAACAGGAAAAGTAGACAACTGTCTATGAGGTATGATTTGAAAGTTGTCAAGAAATCATCAACCTCCTTTCTCTTTCCCCAACCTTCATGTCTTCTACTGGGGGCTGAAATTATACCACTAGAAATTTATTTCTTTGAGTTGAGGAGAAGGGAATTTCAGTCTTCTAGAGTCCTCATCTACAGAACAAATACAACTTTGTACTTCTTTCAAATTTAAAGTTTTGCTGAGAGCAAAGCCCTTTTATGAATATGACACAAGATAAGGGCCTGCAAAGGTATATTTTAAGGTAAGGGTGTCAGAAAGGAAGATCACTAAAAATGGAGGTCTTTGGAAGGTGTCCTAGACCATCCTTGCCCAACTCCTCATCTTTCCTTAAGCAAACTACCTAACCCCTACTACCTTTTGTTGTTCAGTTATTTCAGTTGTGTCTGACTCGTTATGATCCCATTTGATGAATTCTTGGCAAAGATACTGAAGTGATTTGCCATTTTCTTCTCCAGCTCATTTTATAGATTTGGAAACTGAGGCAAACAGGGTTGAGTGACTTGCCCAGGGTAACACAGCTAGTAAGTGTCTGAGTCTAAATGTGAACTCAGGAAGATGAGTCTGCCTGACTCCAGGCCCAGCACTTTATCCACTGAACCACCTAGCTGTCTCCATGCTGCCTAGCTTTGTCATTTATTATGTCATAGAGAAGGTGCCAGCCAAGAGAATCAATAAAACCTAATATCTCTGAAGGCAGGGAGCAACACTAGGAAATTTCTTAAGGTCCTTTTTAGCAGCAAGCCCATTGATTGCTTGTGGGAATTCTCAAAGTTGATCATTTTGTCTGCAATGGGATTTTGCTATAAGCATCTGTTATGCATATAGAGAAGAAACTATTCTTTTACTGATTGCAAGACATCTTTAGCTTAACATTTTTGATTCACTTGGGCAAAGAGAAATATGGATAACTGACATTCTAGGTTTGGGAACATAACTTCGACTCCCTAGCTTCCTTCAAAGCGCAGCTCAAATGTCAACTTCTACCTGAGAAATACGTTTCCTGATTCCCCCCAGTTGCTAATGCTTCCTTCAAACCCACTATCACCTTGTACTTCTTTTCTACCAGTTGGTTGCCTTTATGGGTGGACATGTTGTTTCCCCTACTAAATATAAGTTCTTAGAGGGCAGGGGAAGTTTTCATTTTTATCTTTTCGTTTCCAGTGTCTGCACATAACACTCAATAAATGATATTGATTTATTGATTGAAATAGAACTGACTTTTGCATTAAGGTTCATTGTGGCTACTCCCTACCTGATCTTCATCTGTTCAGGGGTATGTGCTTAGCTACTTCTCTGTACAGGAACTTGATTTGGAGCTTCCAGTAAGTTTTCTTTCTTTTTTTAAGTATTTATTTATTTATTTATTTACTTTTAGAGATTTCCCCTCAGTTACATGTAAGAACAATTTTTAATATTTGTTTTCAAAACTTTGAGTTTCAAATTTTCTTCCTTCCTCCCTCCCCAGCCCTCTTCATTGATAAGGCAAGCAGTTTGATACAGGTTATACATGTGTAGTCAGCTGTGGATGAAGATGTTGTGAGCTGTTTCAAGAATATGTCCAATGGATTATCATCAGTGCAGTAAAGTATTAATGAAGTCATTAAAGCAACAGGCAAGGTTTAGAGGAATTGAGATCAATACAACAGTGTAATATCAGCCCTGAGTAATGTCAGTAGTGGAAAGAGATCTTAAAGATGGTGCTGATTAAAGTGCAACTTTATGTTGACTACTAAAAAGTAACACTGAAGCATCATTCACACTTACCTTGTTTATATGTGCATCCAAGTAGTGAGTGCTTGAGGCCAGGTGATAATGGAATAAGGACAAAATAAACTTAGCCTTGTTCTAAGCATGTGCAGTCTAGGGCTGGATTATTCTGGGATACCTTATACAAGTTCTCCTGACTTCTTTGCCTCTGTTGCCATCTACATTTGGGATATTTCTCATTTGAATTATAGAGAAAGGAGAAGAGGTAAAACTCAAACCAGGGCATTTTGTGACTCAGTGGTAGTCACTGGTAAAAATGGAAAGGTTTAGTGAAGGAAGAAGTCAAAGCTTTTGGCCAACTTGGGTTTAGTGTATATCTGGGGACAGCAATTTCTTATGATTTCTTAAGCTGTTGCTGTAGTTAGTGACTGCATTAGGAAAGATTGCTCAGTTCTTTGTCCTATGGGTGTCTTGGTGTCTGGTTTTTTCTTGTGTTCATAGGACTTTAGGATTGGTAGGTGTCTTGGGGGTTAGAAAGGAACAGACCTGGAGCAAAGACAACATATGAAAAGGAAGAAAACAACTCTAAGGTAATTTTTAGGCTTAGTTTCCTCATTCTTTCTCTCCTCTAACTATTCCCCAACTCCCAATTTCTGTCCTTTCTCTGTTTAATTTTCTTAGTGATCTGTATTAAAAAGAATCCCAGAATCACAGTGTGGGAAGGGCCTGTAGACCAACTGGTGTCTGCAAAAGAGTCTGCTTAACAAGTAGTCATTCAGACTGTCCTTGGAGATCTCCAGTGAGGGGAAGGCAATCCAATGCATCTTCTGGCAGCACATTCCAAATTTCAATACCTTTAATCCTTAGGGACTGTTTTACATCAGAGTCAAGTTTGCTTCTCATCTTCCACCTGTTCCTCCTTGTTAGGCCTTCGGAGACCAAACAGAAAAATACACTATGTCCTTCTCTTCTCTTCTCTTCTCTTCTCTTCTCTTCTCTTCTCTTCTCTTCTCTTCTCTTCTCTTCTCTTCTCTTCTCTTCTCTTCTCTTCTCTTCTCTTCTCTTCTCTTCTCTTCTCTTCTCTTCTCTTCTCTGGGTTAAGCATTCCTGGTTCTTCTAACTAATCCTCATATATGATCTCAAGGCCCTTTACCAGCATGGTTGCCCTCTTTTGGATCCTTGCCAGCTCTTCAAGTTCTTTCCTAAAAGATGGTGCCCAAAACTGAGCATAGTCTTCCAGATGTGGCCTGACTTGGGAAGACTAGAGAGGACCTCTTCTCTCCCTCATCTTGGACGTAATGTCTCTCAATGTAGCCCAAGATGAAATTCACTATTTTTGATTGTTGTGTTGAGATTTTAGTTCATTAAAGCTATAAGATATTTTTCAGGTGAACTGCTATCTGTGTACATATTCTCTGTGCATTCAGTAATAGGTTGAAGTAGATATGGGCTAGTGATTATTCCATTATATGATTTTTATATGGTTGAATGCTAAACTCAAAGAACATTCCTTAATAGCATGATGTTAACTCATGAGTGATTATATATTGCAATATCTAAGAGATGTACATTTGACCATGTGCTGTGTGGCATTGGATAAATGTTTATAGATGGCACCATTACTGAATTTGCATATGCCATAAATCTGGTAACCAAGCTAAGTAACAATGAATGACATAACTGGAATAAAAAAATCATATATTGACATAATGATATAATATTGGCATAATTGACATCAGCTGACATGACCAAATCAAAAAGGTTGTTCAGTGAGTTGGACATTGGGCTGAATCCAATGAGATTTAAATGAATAGGGATAAATGTCTTAAACCTGAGCTCAATAAATTGACTTCTCAAAAACATGATAAGAGTGATATGGTTAGAGAGCAATTTGTTCAAAAAAACATGGGCATCATATTCAACATGAGTCAATAATGTGATAAGTCAGAAAGTCAGTCAACAAACACTTATGAAGTGTGGACCATGTGCCAGACACTTGCTGAGTATAAGGGATACCAGTAACTAACAACAACAGTTAAAAGCATGGTCCCTAGGGGCAGCTAGGTGGCACAGTGGATAGAGCACTGGCCCTGGAGTCAGGACGACCTGAGTTCAAATCAAGCCTCAGACACATAACACTTACTAGCTGTGTGACTCTGGGCAAGTCACTTAACCCCAATTGCCTCACAAACAAAACAAAACAAAAAACAAAACAAAACAAAACAAAAAACCATGGTCCCTGTCCTTAAGCAGTTTTCATTCTAATGGGGGAGAAAAATTGTAAAAATGTACTTGGCAGGTAAATACAGTGTGAGTAGGAGATGATCTTAAAGATGAGCTACTAGGAGTGGGGGTAGGATTGTCAAGGACCTTCTGGAAGGTAGAATTTGAGCTGAGTCTTGAAGGAAGCCACAAATGCCAGGAGATCAAATTGATGAAAGAGAGCATTTCAGGCCTGGCAGGCAGAGGCACAGACAGAATGGGGAGATGGAGTTTTCTGTATGAGGAATCACAAGAATGCCAGTGCACTGGAGTGTAGAACACATGGATTTAGTAGAGTAAGAAGACTGGAAGGGTTGGGAGAGGTTGTGTAAAGAGCTGTAAATCACAGAGGACTTTACGTTTGATCATACAGGTAATAGCAAACCCCTGGGCTTATTGAGCAGGGGAGTCTCGTGAGCTGACTTGCCCATCAGGAGGATCACTTTGGTAGTTGCCTGGAGGATGGCTTGGAATGGGGAGAGACAAAGCAGACTGCTACAGCAGTCTGCACCAGGATATCATCCCCGGGAGTGGAGAGAAGAGGACATATCCATGAGAGATCTGAAGGCAGATAGGACAAGATTTAGCAGCAGATTGGATATGTGAGCTGAATGGGAATGAGTCAAGGACAACACCAAGGTTGTGAGCCTAAGTAACTGAGAGGATAATGGTGCCCTTAACAGTAATGGAGAAAATGACAAAAGCTAATGAGATTTTAGGCACCGATTCTAGAAATAAGGAGGTGATGATACTCCATATCTTATACAGATCAGAAATGAAGTATTATGTTCACTTTTGTTTCAGGAAAGACACTGAAAACTCAAGCATTTTCACAGAGGAAATAGCATGGTGAAAAGCCTTCAGTTGTATTCCATTTGAAAATCACTTTAAGAAACTGAGGATTTATAGCCTGGTGAAGAGTTGACTAGAGGGTGGAGAGAGAAGGATCATATGTGTGTATGTGTGTAGACACACAGTACCCCATACATATATGTGTAGATACAGAAAATGCATACATTCAACATATGTCATATGTATATTCTGTTACATATGAATCCATCACATATATTTGTATAGATGTGTTATCTATATAGATATAGACATAGAGATATGTCTCAGGTATGTGAAGGATCCCTAAGCAGTAGACAGCTTAGATTTCTTCTATACTGTCTCAGAGATTAGAGCTAGGAGAAATGAGTCAAAGTTTCAAAGAAGTAAATTTAGGCTTTCTTTCAAGGAAAAAAATAAAGTGTAGCTTCTTAATAATTGATCTGGCCCTAAAGTGGAATGGACTGCTTCTAGAATTAATGTGTTCTTCGTCTTTGGAAAGCTTAAAGTAGTTGTGGGATGACTATTTGCCAAACATTTTGGGTTGTGGGTTGGTTAGGTGACTTGTTAGGTTCCTTCCAATTTTAAAATTCTGAGATTCAATTAAAATATGTGCATCTATGATAAATATGAGAGAGATAGTACTAAGTCCCAAAGGTAGCAAATGTAGCTAAAGATT
This sequence comes from Phascolarctos cinereus, assembly GCF_003287225.1. Lineage (NCBI taxonomy): Eukaryota > Metazoa > Chordata > Mammalia > Diprotodontia > Phascolarctidae > Phascolarctos > Phascolarctos cinereus. The sequence continues at coordinate 22,406,606 of NW_027556180.1, forward strand.
GGAAACTGAGTCCCCTTCTTCTGCCTCTTCCCTGTCCTCTTTTTAAAAACCCATTGCCTGGTTGTGACCTAAGATTTAGAAGGTACCTACTGAGGATTTTTGATTATTCACAGCAATAATTTATCTAGGAACTTCCTAAACCATACAGCCTTCCCACCCTGGTGTGTCAGACTGACAATGCATACAGCCATCTGTAAAGGATTTTTTTATGACTGTCTTTTCCAGGTCCTGTTTACCTGAGTTTGAATTTCCCCTTGCCTCAGTCTTAGAGTACTTCTTTGACAGTGTTGTCTGATATCTAGACATGGAACATTGTGTGAGAGGGAGTGTGGCTTGAGAAATTCACTGTGTTATTTCCTTTCAAGTCTGAGAAAAGATAGAAAAACATGGAGATCAACAAGGGAGAGGTTAATAAACCTGTCAATGTAAAATTGAAGGGATGTATAAGGGAGGAATAAAGAGCATGTCTTTTTTTTTTCTTGGTGGGGATTGAAAATGAGTCAATTAATGTGGGATTTGGAAGATATTTTGGATACAGAAATTAATGTGAAGAAAAAGGATATAATAACATAGAAAAGTCTGAGAGAATTTGTTTCCTTGGTCAAGACTTTCAAAGGGGAGAAAGCTTGCATAAGAAGAAGAAGAAGAAGCTTAAAGGTGACATTGAAACAGTGTAGGTGACAGATAACTAGAGTCCAGAGAAAGAAAGTGACTGTCATTTTAAAGAGGAAAAGGTAAATTCTTGAGAGATGGGGAAATCTTATTCTCTAACATGATTCTCTCATGAGTAGAAACTGGTAATGAGTTTGGACTGTTTTCAACTTTACCCAAAAAGAAATTTATGTATTGAAATGCCCAAGAGACCTCATTATAAGGTGATTTTGCATCTATAAGAGAGTCTCATAGTACGGAGGTCTGGGTCAATGTTATATGATGCGTTAGGAAGGAAACTCAAGCTGCTCTTAAAGAAATATCAGTCTCATAGAGATGAAGAAGAGGGACCATAGGAGGCTCAGGTGACATTCATACTCTGTGCAGAAGAGGTAAGATGGATAGCATTAAAAAGGAGTAAGGTATTTGAAGGCACACTCAACTACTTTTATGAAGTACCTACTATGCGTAAGATGCTGTTTGGTGCTCAAAATACCGATATTTAAAATGCACAGCTTCTGTCTTAAATTCTTTTTTTCTGTATTTATATAGATCATGCTGCCTAAAAATATCCTTCTTGAATTAGCAACTCTGTCCCATTTCCATCTAAATAAACAAGTGTCTTATTGTCTGATAGTTAAACAAAACTTTAAAGAGACAACTGTGGTTAGGGGAAAGAGAAGCACCTGAAACAATACACTGTCATTAATTAATCAATTATCAGTTTTTTCTGTGCCTACCAGTTAGTACTTTCAAAGCTGTAGGATTTCTTTAGAAATAGTACTTGTCCATGCTTTCTGATACTGCATAGTTTTCATCTTTGTCTTCACAAAATCCTCCATTATCTAAAATAATGGAAATCTTCACCTAGGTCTGGGATATTAGCATGGCACTGAAGCTGCTTCTTTGTTATTTCTCTGTCTCATGATGTAACTAGTCCACTATGTTTTTCCATTATGTCTTTCCTTGAATATTTTTATACTGCTTTTTGTACCAAGTTTTCATTGGTAATACCTTGCACCCACCATACGTCTCTGCATCGACTTTTGCTTATCTACTATATTGACTCTTGAGAAACTGTGGGGAGGATAGCCACAAAGCATTACCAGAAAAAAGTGCTATAAAGACAGCAGTGTTGTATCAGAGAACAGATTGAGATGTTGGAAATATCTGCATATAGTTTCCCAAAGGCAATCCACACTACCCTCCTCTACTCTCATGCAATGTTGAACTAAACTCATTGTCTACCTGTGTACAATGATATCCTTGGTATTTATATGTATAGATACGTAAATTATTCAGTGAGGTTGCTCATACATATAAAAACTGGTGAATCACCATATATAGCAATTGCATGGTTCACCCCCTCCCTCCCCCCCTCCCTAGTAGACTTAGGAATGACCTATGCATTTCAGGTTATAAGAAAATTAAGGAAAGGGGGAAGGGGATTGTGTGGCCATCTACTCCTGTATATGCACATATTATATTACAGTACATTACATCGTATTACATTACACTATGTCTTATATTGTCATGTCATGTTTTATGTTCTGGTGTGGTATACGTGATATTACTATAACATCAGATTAATATTAACAACAATATAGCATTAATATAATATTGCACAGTATGCATATATCATACTGCATTAATGTATATACCTATATATGTGTATGTACTTATATGATGTATATAAGTACACTGTATAATGTATATATGTGCATGAATACACATGTGCATGAAAGTATACACACATTCATACATGTTCACATGCATATACTTCTATGTATACACATAGGTACATATATATGTCTACAGTATATTCATTTATAAATTATGGAGGACATATTCATATATGCATATACATGAATGTATATACATATGTACATATATTATACACATATCTGTATATGTGTATGTAAATGATAGGTCATCTGAGCGGATTGCCCATCAAGCTTATGACATATTCTGAATAAGACATTATTCATCCATTTTGTTCATTTTGTAGATTATTAGAGTCACAGACCATGGAGAGTCACTCAAGAAGAAGAAGACAATTCTAGAGATTAAGAAGTCTTTTCTATTTACTTTCCAACTCCCCGTGTACGTTTCCTATGGATGGAGCTATCTCTACTAAGGAGACCAAACCACAGATCATGGTATTCAGGGGTGGCAGACCACAACTATTTTCCTTTTTCTTTCCTTTATTTCTCCACAACCTAAGGTGCAAATCATGTCCCAGTCCAGTGGAAAAACATCCAGTTTCCCTCAGTGGTAGGTTACCATTTTAAAAAATACATATGAGGGGCAGCTAGGTGTCATAGTAGATACAGCACTAGCCCTTGGAGTCAGGAAGACCTGAGTTCAAATATGACCTCAAACACTTGATGCTAGATGTGTGACCCTGGGCTAGTCACTTAACCCTGATTCCTAAGCAAAAAAAAAAAAGATCTTTAGCTCTGGGGGGCAGCTAGGTGGCACGGTGGATAGAGCACTGGCCTTGGAGTCAGGAGGAACTGAGTTCAAATCTGGCCTCAGATACTTCACACTTACTAGCTATGTGATCCTGGGCAAGTCACTTAACCCCATTGACTAGCCAAAAACAAACAAACACAAAATACACATGAACTATGCAATGTGTCTGAGTGATTCTATTGACCTTTGATCTTTTTCCTTAATTATGTCCAGTCTTCTCCACAATCCACCCCAGTCTTGTTGATCCCCTTGCAGATTTGCAGAGCCATGTTTTGCAGCCTGACTTTTTCTTCTCTCAGCTTTCTGTCTGTCTTAACCCCCCTACGTTCTGTCTCGATAGTGAAGCACTTTCTCTTGAAAACACAAATATCACAATTGGAAATATAGCTTTTCCTTGCACGTGGTGAGTAGAAAAATGTCTTAATTTGAAGCAAATTGTTGGCTCTTTTCAGTGGTCCTAGTAATGGCTGGATCAAGCTCACATCTTTTTCTATGGCCAGAAGGCACCGAGTCTGAATTGGTTTGGTTTTCCTCCCATTTGCTGCTGCTCTTGGCCCGTTTATCATAGCTGTCATTGTCTTTTTGTACTGGGATGGTTAGTTGTCTTTTCTCTACAATTCTCCAACCTGGAGAAATCCTCACAAGAAATCTCTCACTCTCACGAACAATCTAGAAATTAGTCTTTTTCCAAGAGACCGTGACTTTTTCACTAATTTGCCCTCTTCAATTTTGTCTTCCACTCTACTTTGAAATTTTGTTGTAGCTATTTAAAAATAGCACTAAATTATTGCAGGAAGTGAAATATTTTTAATGTAAAGTTAAATAACTGAAAAAAACAGTGTGTAAAGTTGGAGTTCTTATCTCATTACCTGACTCAAACAACAACAAAGTGGAAAAAAAGAGTTTCCTTGGAAGACAACTTTAGTGCTTATTTTTGCATTGTTCATTTCCTGAAGATGAATAGGAGTCTGAAAGAGCATAAAAGGTTGCTTGGTAGCTCACATTTAACTGGAACACAAATTAAAATACCTTTTCTTTCCTTTGCATGCTCCTCAGATACATCCCTGCCTCTATACGCTCTGGTGGCACACAATGCGAATGTTGCTGAGAGAGATGAATCCTTAAATGTATAATGAAATAGAAAGTCCACAGGAATGGAACAAATAAGCAAGATTAGGATGAATGTCTAAGCATTAGACCTTGATTTAGTAGCTAATGGGAAATGGATGATGGCTGGGAAAGTATTCTGTGAATATACCAGAGCATCCATTTGAAGTATGATAATTTGGCAGGGAACAGATCTATGATTGGATTCGGCAAAGGGAATTACTAGTAATGAAGCATATGGATTTGCTGGTAGAAATGGAAAATAGATATATCCCGATGGCTATTTGTGTCTCCAAACATTTTCACACATCAATCTGCTCTGCTTTTTTTTTAATCTGCTTTAATGACTATGTTATATTTACTTCAAGTATTCAATCACTTACTGTTTATTTGTTTGTATTTATCCTGGCCCCTGAAATAATCATGACAGCTTGGTGAGAATTCTAGTGAATGAGTCAGAAGATTAGATTAGATTGAAGCATCAGAAAGACCCTCAGTGCAGAAAGTGGGTGACCATGGGCAAATCAGTTACTCCTCTGTTCCTCAGTTTCCTTACTTGTAAAATGGGCATAAACATATGGGTGTTGTTATTACTACTATTGGGTGTTACTACCTTACTTGTTATTACTATCTTTCATGTTATTATTACTAATGTTATTGTATGCCATTCATTAAATGTGACCTTGGCCACATTATTTTCTCTAGGATACAATCTTAATAGCTTATATTTATATAGCCGTCAAGTTGGGGCAGTGGATTTAGTGACTTTTAAGGTATCATGTTACTGAAGGTCCCTAAAGGCAGCTGGCAGGTGAGTAAATAGACCTCTGGCCCTGCAGTAAGAAAGACCTGAGGTCACATTCAGCATCAGACACTTCCTAATTGTGAGTCAATAGAAACCTCTTCAAAAGCATTTGTGATGTGGTTTCTGGAAAGAGAGAGGCACTGGATTTATGTTTTCTTTGATACAGGGAATTCTCAGATGAGGAAATTTCCTCTACTAACAGAAGTTGGCATCTTCTCTGAAACCCACAGGCTCACATTTGACAGGATCGCTACAGATTAAGTGGACAATTGCCCAGGGTCATAGCAGTATATGTTAGGAGCAGGCCTGGAACTTAGACCTTTCTGGGTCTGATGCCAGCTGTCCATCCACCATGCTGCATGGCCTGGGCTTTTCCTATCTTCATGACAATTCTTGTATAGGTTCTTCTTTCCATTCAACCTGCTGCCACTGTGATGCATGCCCTTATCACCTCTCACTTATGTTATTATAATAGATATCTAGTTAGTGTCCTTGCCTCATCTTCCATCTACTCCAATTCATCCTCCACTCAGCTGCCAAAGTAATTTTCCTTAAGTGGATGTCTGACCATGTCATTCCCCCCAATAAATTTCAATGACTCCCTAATAACTAGGGCATAAAATATGAAAATCCTCTGTTTGACATTTAAATCCCTTTATAGCTTAATTCCTTCCTACCTTTCCAGGGTTTTTATATTTCACTTCCCTCTTTACTCTGTGATTCAGTAACACTGAACCCCTTGGTGTTACTGACACATTATACTCTACCAACTCACTACTCCTTTTCACTGGCTTTCGTGTATATGTGGCATATGCTCCCTTCTCACTTGAGTCCTGGTTTCTTTGGCTTTCTTTCGAGACTCATCAAATCCCATCTTCAGAAAGAAGCTTTTCCTGCTCCACCATCTTCAAAGCTACTGCCTTCTCTTTGGAGTTACCTCTCAGCTACACTTGTTTCACATGATTGCTTGTACGCTGTCTCCTCCATTAGAGCACAAGCTCCTTGGAGGAAGATGTCATGTTGGGTTTTTTTTTCCCTTTCTTTGTATTCCCAAGCCTTGCACAAGGCCTGCCATATGTGCCTATTAAATGCTTATTGACTTTCTATCAAGTGATACCGAATAAATCATTCCTTTGAAATCAGCCTGATTGGGGGTGCAGGGACCAATGGACTCCTTCCAGCTTGTGAGCTATTTTGATGGCCTAATAAAGGTCACGGGTCCTCAAAATGTGAGGAACTTCCTTTTTACCTAGAGGATGGAGTTTTCAAGTCTTGACATTTTAACTCATTGGCCTACTCTTAGATAGCAATTTCCACCAAACCCATGCATTATTCCCACAAGGATTTCTCCCTGGATTGGGATCTTAACTCGGGGTGGCCAATTTGACCCCAAAGATCCCAACTTTGCCTGAGAGGAGCCCTTTCTCTGTGATTATCCAATGTTGCCATTGTGCATTTTAATCCAAATTTCAGAGCAATCTATCTTAAGACAAAAATAGTCCCTCTTTTCTCTTTCTACTTTTGTCACACTTTTATGTTCAGAGGCTTTAGCTCATCTCTTAAATCTCCAAAGAAATCACCTCTGCACTATTGCCTGCGGCAAACACTGTCAGAGGAGGCTAAAGCTGATGTGTGGGCAGTGTAAGTTTCCCCAAAGATAATTGATATGTCCAAACTGAGCAGCTGCAAAATTGGCTCCATCAGGCCTTGGGAGAACTGAAAAGAAATATGAGAAAACTTTGGCTCCCCTAAACTTGAGCCAAGGGAGAAGCCAGCAGGCAAAAGCTAGGGCTAAAGTTTTTGGTTGAAAGTTGGAATGCCATGCATTAATGTTATTCTTTGTATTTATTAGTCTATTTTGGAAGAGTTGTTTTCTTATTTTTATTTTTCATCACTCAGTTTTAATTCTATTGAAAATAGAATTTCTATGAATGGTTTGGTTAGCCCAGCATTGTGGCACACTGCACTGGAATTAAATGAAGCCAGAAGACCTGAATATTCAATCTAGTTCTGCCATTTATTTCCTGTGTGCCTAAGGGTAAATTACTTAACCACTCTGGGCTTCAGTCTCATGTGTAAAAAGAGCTACCACTCATAGCTAACAAAGGACAAGTAGTCCTCAGTCTGAGATTTCACCCTATGTGTTAACCCTCATATTTTGTAACTTGAGGAGCTTGAATGCAGTGATCTTTGAGGTCTCTTACAGCTTTAAATATATAATAAATTCCAAGTTACCATATGCCTGGAGGAGGGCACGTGGACACCTTGTCCTGCCCTCATTTGGTATGAAAAACAATTTCATATTACAATTATCCCTTCCATAACAGAATTTTCCCCATTGCAGTTTTGATATATTGTGGGTCGGCATAAGAAATTAAATGGGAATTTTTTGGGGAGTTTTGTGGAAGCTGCAGACAGCATGAGAAGACTAGCAGATAACACAGAAAAAGTTTAGAAACTCAGAAATACATAAAATATATGTATGTTATTGTATTGTATAATAAAGTCTATGACCAAATACTTAACCCATATTTCACAAAGTAAACACCCCATAAAAGAAAAAGAAAAAAAAATCAGATTTCTTTTCTGGTATGATGGGAGGGCCAAAAAGTTCTATGTGAATCTTCCACATTGTGACTGCCCCTAATCCCCTGGATGTGGAAGGGATAACTGCACATGAATCTACTTTTCAATAAAAAGGTGATAAAATCAGGTTAGTATTAAAAAAAATATTGTCTCATAGTAAAGGCAATTAGGAAATGGACATCAAGTGGCCCTTGCATTTTGATTTTCATAAATAAATTCTCAAGCATGGAAATGAAGAATTAAATGATTAGATGACAGAACTGAATTGGAAGAATCTTCTTCCGTAAGTGTGAAATGGAAGCTGGTGAGGTTACTGAGCTTTGAATCTGCTAACAACGGCCCACTAAAGTATTTTCCGTTTCCCTTTTCTAGCTCCTTGTCCAAACTGAGCCTGAAAGATGAAGAAACTCTTTCAGTGCCATTAGAGAGTGAGTTAGTAGGTATCACCCAATTCACCAAGCTCCAGGGGAAAAGGGCAAGAAGTAGTCCAGGTCCAGAAGGACTGTGTAACACATGCTCCAGGCACTTTTGGTTGAGGACACTCACTGACTTCTTCCCTTCTTCACTCACATGCAAATCCTACTTCTGGCTATGATAATACTATGCTTGTAGTTACAGCATGAGATTACACACACACGTGTGTGTATGTGTGTGTGTGTATGTGCATGTTTTTTTGTGTGTTATTTAACATCTTTTTAAAGTTTTGTGTATGCCATTTATTTTGTTTTCAGATCATTGTCATTTCTGGATACGTTCTACTCCCACTATAGAGCTTTTCCTTGTAACAGGCAAAACCAATTGACATTGTCAGAGTGTATGTGTAGTACTTTGTACCCATTGTCTCCCATATCTCCAATGAAAGGAAGACGGTACTTCCTCTTCTTCTAGACAGCCAGACAATCTTCCTTTTTCAGAATTGAATTTTCAGGGCCAGCTAGGTGGTACAGTGGATAGAGCACCAGCCCTGGAGTCAGGTGGACCTGAGTTCAAATCTGTTGTCAGATACTTTACACTTACCAGCTGTGTGACCCTGGGCAAGTCACTGAACCCTGATTGGCTTGCTAAATAAATTATGAAAAAAAATTATGTTTTCAAATTTTAGTGCTATGATTTTTAAAATGCTGTTTTAAAAGGCCTGAGACCCAAGCACAGGGCCTTGCATGTACAGCAGTGGGCATTTAATAAATGTCTTTGCAATGCAATCAAATTGAAAGGTGAATTGCTTGTGTGGCCATATTATAGTGGTCTAGTCATGAACCAAATTGTCTGTGCCCCTTGTTAGTAATGCCAAGGCATGATGCAGTTTGTATTAGTGTCTATATCTTAAATCCTCCTGTTACCCATGTGATGTATCTGGCCCATTGTCAATGAAATAAAATGTTATTACAGGATAATGGTCTCTCTCCACAAGATAAATGCCAAAGCAAAGCTGAGTCATTTATTTCCTAACCTGGAACATTGCTCCAGTGGCATTGGGTGATTAGAAGGGCTCAGACTTTCTCCAAACCATTGATTGATTGATGTAGATAGGATTGTTCATTCTCATAGACAGCTATTCACTTGTGTTATTATTGAAGCACTTTGGTAAAATAAGCTTTTAGGATCAAAAAAAAAACAGGGTCAAAAAGCATGAGAAGAAAAGTTTGAGTTATAATACCGTTCTTTCCCCAAAAGAAGATTAACTTAAAAACAATGATGAAGAAGGGACTTCACCCTAATGTCGTTAAAAAATAGGGTTCATTAAGGAACTGAGTGAAATTAATTTTGAAGAACAGCTAATTTAACCTTCCTCCAAATATGGTGTCAATGATTTGATAATTTATTTTAAAAAATTTGACTTCCTTAGCTTCAAAAGTACTAAAACTTATGAAATTAACTAGGTGTTTCCCATACATTATATGTCATCATCTACTTCTACATCTTTGCAATGGTGATACTCAATGTTTGGAATATATTCCCTGTTTCTTGGAATCTCTAGCATCCTTCAACACACAGATCCAGCGGCAGCTCCTAAAGAAAGAGTTCTTTTCCTGATTGTCTTAGTTGTTAATGAGCTTTTCTTCTTAGAATGACTTTGTGTCATTTTGTATCTATTTTGCATTTCTTTACCTAGGCATATGTTTTATCCTTTTGGTGGAAAATAGTTGAGGACAGGAACTGTTTCATTTTTATATTCACAGTGCTTGCTACATAGCAGGTGTTTAAAAATATTGGTTTAATTTAATTGAAACCAGTAGTTTTTATTTTCAACCCAGCATAAATAGGGTGAATGATCATTTATAAGATGGGAATTATAGGGAGTCATATTTATTTTATTTGTCAAGGATGTGAGTTCTTCTTTTTTTCCCTCCTTACATGATGTAGCTAAAATTATCATTGAGAGGAAAAATAATGTGTGTATGTATATACGCATACATGTATATGTATGCGTATATACATGTATGTATATATGTATATACTAATGTACATATGTATAAATATTCAATCCTCATTTTTAATTTGTTTTTACTTATAGTCCTGAATTTGAAACATAAAAAGGAAATTAATTTGGATAATGAAAAAATTAATTTCTGTAGAAGAAAAGAATAAGAAAAGCACCATAATGTGCATAACACAACCTAGTGTGGATATGAAATAGTGATCACTAGCAGAGAGCTAGTCCATTGTCTTTCCATCTTTAAAAGCAGCTTGGTGACGTTCTCTTGGATTCATTGTGCTTAACTTTCTTTGACTTATTCACTAATGCAAATGATACCCGTCCTTTTGTCTTGGGGTTTAGAATGAGTTCAATAGTAGTTGGAGAAGGAGAAACCTCTCACAAGATAATTGCTTTGTAGATACAGAGCTATGGAAAGGCCATGGCGTTCTCACCTTCAAGTTCTTTTCCTTTGAACTTTTTTCTTGTCTGGATCCTGTAATTAATAGTATTATTTCTGTTATTATCTAAGGCTCTTCAACCTAGGTTAGACAGATGCTGTTTCTGATTGGGCTGAAGAACAGGCTTGTTTTGTGTTTCTCCCAGTCATGGAGTCACAGAATCTCAGATCCAGAAGGGCAGCCACATAATCCCATTGACACCTCCCTCAAAATTTTCTGCTACAAAATCCCCAGCAAATGATGGTTGAACTTTGGTGTGAGGACCTCCAGTGAAAGAGCTCGCTGGCACCAGAAGCAGGCATTCCACTTTTGGCTAGCTCTTCCGTCAGATAATTTTTCCTTCTGTTGGGCTAACTATGACTCTGCAACTTTCATTTATTTCTCCTAGTTTTGCCTAATTCCTCTTTCACACGACAACCCTTCTCATGCTAGAAGACAGTTATCATATGTCCTGCAGTTTTCTCTTATTCACATTAAACTTCCCCAGTTCCTTCACTTGATCGTCACATGATATGTACCAAAGGTCTTCCAGAACCCTAGTTGCCCTCCTTCGGGCGCTCTCCGATTCCTCCACGATCTTTCTAAGACAAGAATAAGTAATGCGTTACACAGAAGCACAATCTAATATCAGTTATCCAAAGGTTTCTCCTACTGTAGTGTCAGACTCAGACCTAGGACCTCTGGGTGAGAAAAACAAAAGGATGGCTCTTGAATATTGCATTTGTTTTGGTAGAAGACTGTTGGATTTGGAATCCAAGACCTTGGATTCTAATACTAGATCTGCTATTTACTATATGTATAAGTTTGGTCAGGACCTCCATTTTCTCATGTGTAAGATTGGGTTAATAGATTATTCCTTAGGTGATTCACTCTTATGTCCTCTGAGTTGATGACCACCTTCCTATGGCCAGTGACCTTGAAGGCTGAAATGACAGAAAAAGTTAACTATCTATTCTAACATGACATCTGAAGCCTCAGAATCGCTTCCAATCAACACTGGGGCTTCTCACTCTGAAGAAAACTCTTTGGCTTCTACCACAACATGTAGGACCAGCTGGATGGCCAAGGGTGCAAGCCTTCTGATCAGTGAAAGACATGCCATATTCATTGTTTTGACTATATGTGGAGCTTATTAGTGCTCTACTGTTCAGCTTCCCACCTATTTAGCTTGGTACAAAGGACTCAGGATAGGCTCATGAGGTGTACCTCAGAAGTAGAAGATTCCATGAGATCATATATGTAAAGTGCTTTGCAACCTTTAAAAGTGCTAAATAGGGGCAGCTAGGTGGTGCAGTGGATAAAGCTCCAGCATTGGAGTCAGGAGGACCTGAGTTCAAATCAGGCCTCAGACACTTGACACTTACTAGCTGTGTGACCCTGGGCAAATCACTTAACCCCAATTGCCTCACTAAAAAAAAAAAAATTAAAAAAAAAATAAAAGTGCTAAATAAATGTGACTTATTACATGCTCTGGAGGCTGCATGAGACACGTAACAAGGCAAAGAGAGAAATCCTTTTACTTTCTTCCTCTGTATCCTTCCTCCTCCCCCCCTTTTTTTTTTTGATGAGGCAATTGGGGTTAAGTGACTTGTGCAAGGTCACACAGCTAGTAAGTGTGAAGTGTCTGAGGCTGGATTTGAACTCAGGTCCTCCTGACTCCAAGGCTGGAGCTTTAACCACTGCACCACCTAGCCGCCCCCCTTCCCCTTCTTTTTGAAAATCATCTCTATGCTGTCAGCAAATGCAGCCCAAAGTATTCAGAACATTTGTTCTTCCATAGAAGATACTTTTGAGATCGGTGGTTTGCAACTGAGCATCATTAAGAACTTATTCTGGGTTACTGTGTGAACAGCAGCTACTCCACTACTTAATGGAAATGGAATTTTTACCACCAGCTGACGGCTACATTGTATGATTATGTCCTGGCTCGGCGATCATTCCGCCTCTCTCTCTCTCACCTTTCTTTCCTTGCCAAAGGTCTTGGGAAAGTGTATTTGCACTCAATTCCCGTACTTCCTTTCCATCCTCTCCCTCATTCCCTTGCAGTATGGCTCTGATTCTGTTGTGCTTATCTAAGGAGAGCGCTGTTTCCACATTCACCCATGAGCTTTTTGTAGCCAAATGCCCTAGTCTAATCTCAAATATCTTCTCTCTCTGAATTTCTGTAGTATTTGGCACTGTGGACCATGTCTTTTTGTCAGGAAGCCAATAAATATTCATTAAGGGCCTACTGCATGCCAGACAGTGTGCTAAGTAATATGGTAGCCTCTCCCCACCCTTTACTGTCATACCTCTGCTTTGGGATTACCTCCCACTTATGCTTTATATATTTTGGATGGACATAGTTGCTTGCACAGTATTTCTCCATTAGAACCTGAGCACATTTGGTACAGATACCACAGTTTTGTTGTCCTTTGTGCACTTGATACTTTCTTCTCCCTCAGCCTTCTCACTAGCATTTAGTGAGTACCCTCTGTGCGTAAGTACTGTGCCAGATGCTGGGATACAAAGAGAAAAACAAAACAAGCTCTGCCTCAACGAGGCTACATTCTATCACCGTTTCCATTCTATAGGCATTCCTCGCAATCCTTTTAAGGCTCCTCTTTCTTTCACTGGAACTTCTTCCTCTTCCCCCAACTGAGTTTTCTTAAATATTTTGTCCTTAGTCTTTTCTTCCCTTAATCGTCTTACTTGGTATTTTCCTCTGTCCTATGGTTCCAAAAGGTTCCAAAAACTAACATTTTTATCTCTAGCTCTGATCTCTCTCTTGAAACTGCAAACACTTCCTCCCCAGTGATTGCTCACCAGTTTGTCCCAAAGACACCTCACATACAACATATCCCAAACAGAACTGATCATCTTCCCTCCAAAATCGGCTCGTCTTCTTGTGAAAATAAAACAAACAAATATCACCATTCATCAGCTGATAATTCTCAAAGCCTTGCTATTATCTGTGCCTTATCTTTCTTTTGACTCCTCTCTAAATTACCTTTCATCTACTCTTTATCCATGTACCTAGTCATTTACATGTTGTCTCCCTTATTGGACTGGGACGTTCTTAAAGTCAAGGACTTTTTAAATGTTTATCTCCAGTGTTTCACATAGATTCTGGTATACAGTAAGAGCCTAATAAATGCTTCTTGGATGTTATATATTTTTCAGATATGCCTTCTCTCTATGCCTACTGCCACAATTCTAATACAATCCCTGAATTGACACTGATTGGACTACTTTTAAATAATAACCTCATATCATTAGAGAATCTGAGAATTGGAAGGTTGTCTAATTTAGTCTCCATTGGGGCAAGAATCCCTTGAACACCTTAGATAACAGCCAGCCAGTCAGTCAGTTACTCAACAAGCATTTTTAAAGCACATTGTTATATGGCACGGATGTAATAAGAGCTTAGCACTGGAAGTGCAAAGAAAGGCAAAGAATGTTGTCTGTTCCCTTGAGAAGCTCACATATTAGTGGGAGAAAGACATGTAAGCAACTAGGTTTATTAAAGATATATACAGAATAGATGAAAGATAATTTCAGAGGAGACTTCAGAGATGGAAGAGTCAGAGATGTTAAAATAGACATTTGAGAAATAAATGAGTAAACTGATTTTGTTTTCTATTTTACAATAGAAATGGTTGCAGGGGGGTGGGTTTGCCCAAGGCCACATACTCAGGATATTCAAGGCAAAACTTGAACCCAGATCTTCCTGATTCTAAGGTCAGTTTTCTAGACTTATTTTTCTTTGTACTATAGTTAAAGTATGATTATTGCATTTTCTCCTCCACTAAAGTCATCTATGTCTCCTTGTGTGGAGATGATTTTGGATTCTTATAAATGAGTGAAAGCTTCTTTAGAACTTACCAAGCTGGGAAGGCTCTGAATGTAGCTTGAGGGTTGAGTTGCATGTCTACTTTAAGGATCTCCCTAGGGAAAAAAAAATTGGAGAGATTTCTTTATAAGTTGTCAGCATGAGAATGAATATTTCTGCCATAGGACCCTTAAAAACCATCTACTGAGTTACAGGAGGTTATAAGTTGTGTTCATGAAGGAGTATCATAGGAACCACATAGACCATAGATTAAATATTATAAAGAAATTCTAGGTCATCTGTATGGATCTCTTCATTTTATAGATGATGAAACTGAGGCCCAAATAATGACTTGTCCAAGGTCACACGGGTAATAAATGGAAGATCCAAAATTTGAACCCAGATCCTTTCATTCCAAATCCAATATTATTTTCACTATGCTTCATTGCCCACACTGGTGACTTAGGGATCCTTGGTGTATTCAGGAAGTATACTATTATATATTTATTATATTGATTAGAGGCAGTGTCATCTAATGGATAGAATAATACACTTGAAATCAGGAAGGTCTGGATTTAGACCCAGTTTTGACCCCTTCTGTGAACCAAAGATCAAGTCATTGACTTCCCAGTAAGCTTTCTAGACTGTAATCTTTGTTGGATCAGAGATTCCATTCTCCTTCCCTCAACCCCAGACCATTCCTTGATGTACCAAGATAACCTTATTTATTGAATGTTTAAGAGTATGCATATGACTCTGCTTGAATTAGAAATTTCAAAGGAAAAGATCATGTTATATTATATATGTCCATTTCTTTTAGTCTGATTCTTTGTGCAGTCAGTGTCCCTGCCTCAAGCCTTTCCACACTCCAGCCCATTCTCTACGGCCAAAGTGATTTTCCTGAAACTCAGGTCTAACCATATTACCCTCCTATTCAATAAATTCAAGTGGTTCACCATTATCTCTAAGATGAAATTGAAAATCCTCTGGCTTTTAAAGCCTTTAGCAAACTCACCAATTCCTGTTCCTCACACAAGACATTCCAGCTCTTAACTCCTTGCATTTCTCACTGGCCATCCATCATTTATAGAATGCTCTCTCACTATCTTTTCTTCTACATTTCTTCAAGTCTCCACTAAAATTCACCTTCTTCAGGAGCCTTTCCCAGTCCCCATTGATGTTGGTGCCCTCCCCATGGGACTGCCTCCAATTTATCCTGTGTCTTTTCCTTGTAAATGATGGTTTGCATGTTGTCTCCTCCATTAGATGGTGGTCTCCTTGTGGACCCAGGCTGGTTTTTGCTTTTCTTTGTATTCCCAAAACTTAGTAAGCACAGTCTCAGGCACACAGTAGGTGCTCACTAAATGTTTGTTGACTTCACTTGATTTGATTTCTAAATGCTCATTGAATGAATCAATGAATGATGTATACCTCTCAGGATTTTCATAAATTTGGAAATGTATGCTACATTTTGCAAAGAAAGATGAAGTGGTAATGCCTTGTGCTTGTGTTTTACTCTTCATAATCCTGTGGTTTCCCATATTTGTGTTTTGCCCTCACTTAACCAATTCATAAACAAGCATGTATTAAGCACCTACTATGTACCAGGCTCTGTATTGGGCTCTGGGGGTTACAATTACAAAGAATAAAATAATCCCTACTCTCAATGAATTTACATTTAATTAAAGAAACAAGTAGATATATAAGTATATGAAATAAATATAAAGCAAATAAATATAAATGATACTGTGTTACATAAAGTTCATTTTGGGAGGGAGGACACTACAGTTGGTGGAGGGATCCCTACTCCCTTTTCTGTTTAGGATTCTTCCTGTCATAATTTGGGAAAGCACTTCTGAATCTTTCTATGATATTCATCAAATAACCATACAAGATTCTTTCAGAGGTCTAAGCAGCTGCTCCTTCATCCCTTAGCTAATAAGACTTCCTTTCAGTTGACGCCACAAAAGACTAGCATAATTATGAAGAGCAAGACCCACTCTGTCTTGGGGCTATCTTGACAGTTTGAATCAATATGAGAAGCACATTTTGATGAAATCACAAAGATGTTTGTGAAACTAGAAGTTTTTGAATGTAAAACAGAGAGCAGTTTAAGAATATAACCACCACCACCATCATGTTACAACATTTTGAACATTTTTTTCACTATTACTAAGCCTACTCCCCCTCCTTTTAAAGCTATAAAAATGTAAATCTTCCCATTGAAGAATTATCATGGTGCTAGAGAAAGCTGACTATTTTCCTTTGTTCAATTAGTAAAGCAATTTGGTTTATATAACTTTAATGTGGTCTGAATATTTTTGACAGTTTCCAAATGTTGTATTGAAATGTTTTATCTGTATTTATAAGAGCTTTCTTGAGTGCTAAAATGGCTTTCATTTTTCTTTCTTTGTGCCACATTGTAAATATAAGAGGTCATAGGATCATAGATTTGTAGTTGGGGAAGGTCTTCTTAGTTACATCCCTTCATTTTACTCGGTGGGAAGCTGAGAGAGGTGAAGTGATCTAGTAGTGGGAACCAGAGTCTGAATTTGAATCCAGATCCTTTGACTTTAAATCTGCTGCTCTTTCCACTGTACTATGCTTAGATTGAGACATTGCATCACGGCTAAATTGATTCTGTCATTCATTTTACAGAGTAGGTTTGCTAAAGAAAGTCTTATCCTGACGGCTAATAATATTTCTGTAAATTTGATCTGTTCAAATAGTGGCATGCTGTTGATTTCATGGAGTAGAATATAGCTTGAGGTGGGGTTATCAAGGCTGTGAGTATATTAGGATCCTATTCACTGAGAAGCCAAGTATGCACAGGGTAGTAATGAGACGTGACTTTTTTTTTTCTAGTTTGCCTAGAATTTCTCAAGAGCATGAATTAAACTGTGCTACACTTGTAAGAATACTTTGTACTCTCATCCTGCTTTTTCTTCGAAGGTCCTAAAAATGCATTATAAGCATTATCTTGTCTTTCCTTACAACACTATTGAGTTGTCTGACAAGTCGGGTTATCCTCATTTCACAGGCATGCAGAGGTTAATTGACTTGCTTTAGGTCATGCAGAATCAAGGAAAGTCAAGAATAGAAGAGAGTCTTTAGATGTGCTTTGCAGTATGGACATTCTCATCTTTGCCTCTCTTCTCCCTCCCTCCTCTTTTCAAACACACATTTCCACCATATAGCTTCCAGAAAATGGTACCATTAAAAAAAATTATATAGAGTTATAACAATTTGTAAGCATCGTATCTTACTTAGAACATAATGAAACACTTAAAGGACACCAAATGATGGGATTCAGAAGTCTCCAACTCACAAACGAGTTTTCATCATGAATGTTTATTTTTAAGTGAGATTTTGGAAATCATCAGAATGCATTTCACAACAGAGTTTACAAAAATTTGCAACTTGATATGAAGAGCAAAGGGACTCTTAAGATCTGGTTCAGCAACCTACTAGCCATGTGACCTTGGGTAAGTCATTTAAAGCATAAGGGTCTCTGTCTCATCATCTGAGGAAAGCAGGAATCAGACTACATGGCCTCCAAGCTCCCTTCATCCTACCTGAAGCAGAGAATGGCCATGCTTCCTAAATAGATTCAAAAGATCCAGCAAATTTCATTCTCCATAGTCTTGCACAAAGTTGGTGTGCAATAAATTGCTTAAATGGCTGAACAAAGGCATCAATGAATAAAATCAGAAGTCTTAATGTCACATTATATTTGGAGCTGCTATTGACTGCCTGTGGTGCCTTGGAAAAGTCATTTAACTTTTAATCTGTAGCTCAATTTCCTCACTAATGAAAACAAAATATTGGAAGAAACAACATCTAAGAATTCTTCCCATTCAGTCTCTGAATGTCAAGATTCCTCATCTAAAATCTCAAAAAGAGACTATATATTTCCCTTGTGTATTTCCTACTATTTTATACCACTTTAGAAATGGCATTTTAAGTTCTAAACTGAGCAGAGAAGTTCATTGTAAAAGTGGGCTTCTGGTTAATTATATTAATAGTAGACATATGGTTTGAAAATGGGTGAAAATGTAAATGTTAGGTATGTTTATTCTCACTCATTTTTTACCCATTCTTTTCTAGGATGACAAACTTCCCACCCTCATGGGTAAACTCTTCCCCACTGTCACCACCCTGCCCAGCACCAGTGGCTAATTCTGAATTGAAACTGGCACAGGCAGCGATTCTGTCTTCACCACCAGCTGTTTGCTTCCATATATGCCATGTGCGGGGGAGAGAGTAGTGTATTCAGTTTAGAAGATGTGGCAGCATGGCCCCATGATCCCACACACTGGCTTCTCTCTGGAAGCAGATGATTCCAAACTCTTTTTTCAAAATTCAAACTTGTATTTCTAGACTTATTCCCCCCACCTCATCTAACTGCAGTAACCAGTCTCTTTACTCTGATGTGTTCTTATTTATAGCATTCCTATAAAGCCTTGTTATAATAACCACAATCAGCATAGATAATGTCACATTACTGAAATTGCTGGAAATCCATTATGGTGTGTTTCTGGAGTAAATGGGTACCCCATCTATACAGCTGCAGCTAACCACTCTTTGAGACTTTCCTCTATGTTGGATCTTTATCGACTTCCTGGATAATTTGCTCCTAAATGCATTAAATTAGCTGTAAGAGGAAGTTTCACAAAATGAAGACAAACAGGTTCTGGGAGCTGGTGATAGTTGGAACCCCATAACACCGCTGTTCTTTTCAACACATGTTCACAGCTCTCTTTCACCTTTCTGGGATGAGCTTGAGTGATGTATCAGCATTAACATTAGTGAACATCTGAACTAAAAATTAAAAAAAAACCTGCAGTTACTTTTTAGTAGGAAATATAGTTGAATATGAATGTAAGAAAATGGGAACTTTTGTAATCACGTACATTCTATCTAATGATGCTTTTGATTTTTTGTCAAAAGAAAAGCTAATCCAAATTATATGAAAATATGCATAGCTAGATATAGCTTTGACTATAGATATTTAAGTGTAAGCCCCCCTGTATCCAATCAGTGGGAAAGTGTTGCTGATGCTTCTTCTATAACATCTCACATGTATCCCTGTAATTTCTACTTATGTATTCTCTGACCTGGGGCAGGCCCTGATTACCTTTTGCCAGGATAATTGTGGTAGCCTTTTAATTAGCCTCCCTTACACCAGTTTCTCCCTTCTCTTGCCCATCCTTCATGCAGCTGCCAAGCTGATATTCCTAAAATGCAGATTTTCCCTTGTTACTCCATATTCAATATGCCTCAATGGCTTTCTATGGCTTCTAAGATGAAATTAAAAAAAAAATCAGCAAGGCATTTAAATTCTCCATTATATGGCTTCCATTCCATAGATTTCCATCTCATTTTCTCTTTCTTCCCTTGCCCATTCTGTTCCCCATATAGAATTCATATCCTGTTTCCCTACCTTTAGATCAGGCCCCATATCTCAAATTCACTCTCTTCTCCCCTGTGATTCCCTAACCACGTTTGTGGCATTAAGAAGTCAGGTCAACAAGGATTTAATAAGGAGGGAAGAGAAAAAGCATTCATATGCCCGGTGCTATGCTAAGTTTTTTACAAATATGATCTCATTTGGTCAGTCCTCACAATAACCTAGAGGTAAGTGCTATCAGTATTCTCATTTTATATTTGAGGAAATAGGCAAACAGAGGCAAAATGACTTGCCCAAAGTCATACGGCTAATATATGACTGAGGCTGGATTTAAACTATGGTGTTCTTTAGTCCAGGATCAGCACTGTATATATTGATAAGAAGTGCTAGGCACTGTGCTATGCAGATGCTACTTTCTAGAAGATTCCTTCTCTTGTTTCCCAGTTTGTTTTCTCTCCCTCTTGAAATTACTTTGTTTAGAGATTATAATTCCTTTGCTGTATATGTATTATAACTCCACCTCCCTCCAATATCCCAGTATCACTGCTATAAAATTCATTCACCTCTAAGATAGAGATTTCTTTTTTTTTTCATTTCTTTTTCTTTGTATTTATCCCCAGCACCTAGCACAATGCTTTACAATGAACAAATGGGCATTATTTTAATAGTGTGTGTGTGAGAGAGAAAGATTAAGAGAAAGAGAGAGACAGATAGATAGACTGAAAGACAGAGCCAGAGAGAGAGACAGAGATTGAGTTAGACAGAGATGGAGAGGATAAATCCTGTCCTCAGGGACTTTCCATCCTAGAATGTGGGGTGAGGGTGGGTCTTACAGCAGTGATGTTTCATATCACCAACTCCTTCCCCCATATAGCAAACAAATTATAATATGACCTAATATCTTTATCAGGTTTCAGAATCAATGAAACATAGAAACCAAGTGTCTGAGCAATTTATAGATGCCTCTATTGAAACAGTCAATCAATACAGACATAAAGTGGATGCTATCAACTTACTTAGTCAATTTGGAAACAGTGAAACCCTTTGAGTTGCTAAATGAAGCCAGACAATGAGATTTATTAGGCCTGGTTGAGAGGATGGACACACTTCTTAGCCTATGTATGTTAAAGGAAGAGTCTAGCAACCATTTTGGGAAGCCAGCTTTGGAATCTCCTTGAGAAGTCAGAATCTTTGTGCCTGTACCTCATTAGGCCAGAGGAAGTGTCATACTCCCCATCCTCACTGGCATTGTCAACAGAGAGGCCACACCAGACCAGTGAAAAGTAATGCTTCCAAACAGGAGCTGAGAGAGTACAACCTAGGTAGGCCAAATAAAGGCAACTGTAGAGAGAGTGTGACATCTTTGGGCAGAGAGAAGTGCAGGTGTAGACCTCTCCAAAGCCCCACCCTGATGACTCAGTAGAAATATGCTTCATTCCTGGGAATTCCATAAGGTCTGGGAAGGGAGAAAAAGACTTCTATCAAATTGCAATATAGAAATTTTTTTGTCCCTTGTGTGACACTGGACACTGTATAGTTGTGGGAGAATGTGTCTCAGACTTTTGGGAGAACTTTTTCTTCCAATCTTTTTCTTTTAAACTACATTACCTTAATAAATACCATTAACTAAAAGCTAATTAATTCTGGTTGACTCTCAACCAGATAATCAATCTAGAACATACAAGATCTCTATTGAAAGGCTCATGGAATTTCATGAGCAATAGTACTTAAAGAAATCCTTAGAGTTAACTCTAGAAATGCAGAGAGAACTAACAGGTTGCTCTCTGGGGATCAGATGTTCTAGTTAGAGTTTGAGTTAGGGAAGTGGCCCCAGAAAGGTGGAATAATGACTACATACAAAATTATATTATGGGATTTTAAAGGGGAAGGTACAGTGTGTGGGTTCACAACAAATTTATTTAACTTCAACTGGGCCTCTCGGCTGCACATCAATCTTTTTTTTTTTTCTGATTGAATTTTCATATCATCCCCACCCAAAGATCAGTTCAATTTCTTTGTTTTGTTTGCTAAAGCTACTTATGCTCCCTGCTCCCTTCTTCCCCTCATTAGAAGACTTCACATCTTACTTCAATGAGGAGATTGGGGACATCCATTTTGAACTCCTCTTTTCTCCAGTTGCAAACTTTATATTACTCCATTATCACCTCCCACTTCTGTCTTTAGTCTCCAAGGATGAGGTGACCTTCCTCCTTAGCAACACCAATCCATCTGTCTCTATTTTTGATTCCCCTCCCCTCCTTTGTCCTCTGTGAACTTGGTCCTTCAACTTCACCTCTCCCTTATTTCAATCTTTACCTTATCCACTGGCTCCTTTTTTATTGTCTATAATTATGTTCAGAACTTTTCATCCCCTCATAGGCTAACTTAGTTCCCTGCTAAGGGAACTTGGTATCTCCAAGATAGGGACTCGGTTACCCTCTTTTAATATTTTCTCTTCTTGAATTTTCATAACACTGCTTTGCCACTTTTGTGTTTTGACTGCAAACAATGGTGTGATAAATTAAGAAGGAAAAATAGGGATTCTACATTGCAAAAACAAAAGCAAACAGGATGCAACCTAAACCATAATTTCAGCTTGAGATGATTTAGATGTAAATTCCTTGTTAGTCAAACATATTTTGAAACTAAGTTTCTACACAAGCTAGAACCATGCCTCCATTGAACACTTTTAACAGCGTGAATTTGAGTCAGAGAATCATTATTTTCCATTTGCTAAGAAAGTTGCATGCCAATTTATCTTCTCTATGGAAGAAAAACAATTATTCTGATTTAATAAGTGGAGCAGCTGTGTCATATTGGGTTCCCAAACAGAAAACAAAGGAGAATGGATAAGCAAGGCAAACTCTTACCTTTCTGCAACTCCTTGCCCTTGGAAGTTAGAGCAATAAAGAGACCTTTTCTTCAACTCAAGTCCCTCTGGTCTTCCAGCAGAGTGTGTGCCACTTGCAAGTGACCCTCAGTGACAGCTGCAACTAGACAATTCACCATAGAATTTCTGCTAGTTTATGATTAAGAGAAGGCACAATAATCTATGAAGAATAGGTGTGGAAGGGGATGATTGCATTTACATGCAAATTCACTGGTACATGTTAATTCTATTTAGGAGGTTCTGTGAGAGAAACAACAAGCTTTCATATACACAAGCTATGGGCCCTGGTCTTGTTCAAGTCCAAAGGCAAAAAACTCAGTGTCAAACATACCAATTGTAGCTTAAGGTATTTATTTCCAAAAAATAAACTAGAATTAATGGAAACTAACTACAATATACTTTATGCAAAACTGTTTTTTGTTTGTGTGTTTCTGGGATAGAGCTTGAAAACTTAATCAAAATTAGTGAAATTTATAATTCCCTCCTTTTATTGCTAGTTGGAACAATGGATAGCATATTGGTCTTGGAATCAGGAAGAACCGAGTTCAGATCCTACTGCAGACACTTATTCAGCTCTGTGACCTTGGTAAATGATTACTTAACTTCTCAGCCTCAGTTTCCTCATCTGTAAAAATGAGGATAATAATATCTCACAAGGTTGTTGTGAGTTAAAATATGTGGTGTTTTGCAAACTTTAAAGTGATATAAAATGCTAGCTATTGTTTTATTGGAGAAGTAAGAGGCCTGTCTCAAGTTTCCCAATTGTATGTCCAGTGTTTGTCACATAGTAAACATAGATAATAAGACTTTTTCTATTCATTCATTCATTCATTCATTCATTCATTCATTCATTCATTCATGTTCTGCAAAATGAAGTCCATGCACTGGTTGATATTGCAGAATTTTTCTTTTTAAATTCTCCAGTACAAGTTTTGGGTCCTGTGAAACCTGGTTTTAATTCAAGGTTATTCCTTGCACAAGAGTGTGGGTATTCTATAATAGACAGCTTGCTGAAAAGATGAAGAAAGGTTATTCTCTGAACATGAAGCACTCAGCCTGGCAAGGGCAGCAGAAAGAAGGGCTGCTGAAACCAAACAGCCTTCTCCTGGCAGAGGGGAGCTGTCCACTCAAACAGACCTAGAGCTGAAAGAGACCTCAGAGACAATCTCATCTAACCCTGCCATTTTACAGTGGAGGAAACTGAGACCCAGGATGCCTGAATGATTTGCCCAAGGCCAAACAGGTGGTAAGCATCTAAACCCAGGTCCTTCCTCTATCTCCGAAGCCAGTGATCTTTCCAGAGCATCAAATATTATTATCCATTAGAGGAAGCAGAAACTTGGGGGTTCTTATCTGGCACACGTAAGAGGCAATTTTTGAGAAGAGGAGTGGCATGATCAGATATCAGCAGCGGAAATGCAAATTTGGCAGCTGTTGCAAAGAGTGAATTGAAAAGGGGAAACAAGGAATCTAGGATATCAGTTAGGAGGCTTTTATAATCATTTACCAGAGAGGAGACAGAACTAGAGTGGTGACAGGTGATAGAGAGGAGGGAGGAGAGATAGGCATTTTGGACATGGAATCAGCAGAATTTGGCAATGAATTGATGTGTTGGGAACAGAGGGGTGAGAACAAACAAGCACCATGCATTTATTAGGCAACTACTGAAGCCACTATGCTGTGCTAAGGCAAAGGCAAACCCAAAACAAGCAAAATAAAACCAGAAGGAGACAAGGGGAAAAAAAAGCACCTGCTCTCATGAATTTTACATTTGACTGGGAGATTCACCAGTTACAAAGATCCATGTTTTTTAGTTGTTTCAGTCATGTCTGACCTTTGTGACCCCATTTGGGATTTTCCTGGCAAAGATGCTGGAGGGTTTTGCTATTTCCTTCTCCAGCTCATTTTACAAATGAGGAAATTGAGGCAAACAGGGCTAAATGACTGGCACAGGGTCACACAGTGAGTGAGTATCTGGGGCTAGATTTGAACTCAGGTCTTCTTGACTCCAGGCCCAGTGCCCCATCTACTGAGACACTGCAACCTTTACATAGACTCATAGGTGCAAGATAATTTTAGGAGGAAGAGAGTACTAACTAGAAGCTTTCAGGGAAGACTTCCTGTAAGAGATGGCTTCTGAGTTCAAAGTTGACAGAATGATTTTAAACAAAGTCTTACATTTTTTTTCCCCCTGCAGTGGAAGATCTGAAAGTAGGGAACAAAAAACTCATACAATTAGAGATGGATGAATTTTTTTTTAGAAACAAAACACTAATGTATACGGTACTTTTATTTATTCTTTTTTACAACAGCAGTGAATGATACTTTAACCAAGAGGAAATAATATCAATTTTGTACAGGAACAGGGAAAGCATTTCTTTGCTTTATTTTAGTTTAAATGATTTGATTACAGCATAGAGATGGATAAATATTTAATACCTTATGCAGTTTCCTAGTGAATCCAGAACAGTTAGCAGAATTTCCATTTCCTTCTAACACTTCCTATAGCACAAGCATTTTGAATTATTTAGTCAGGGAGATTTGTAAGCATTTTAACTCAAGGTTTAAAATTGAAGCCATGCTACATGGAAGACTGAAATATCAATATGTCACCTGCTGTTGATAAGTGAATATCGTTTCCACTCAACACAAAGTTCCATGTCTTGGCTACATTAATTGCTTTCTCTGAAAAATATATATTCAGATATGTGTGTATATATATACACTATGCATACATGTCTTCATATATAACACTTTAGATTTGAAAACATAGAGTCATGGAAATATAGTAATCATTCTAGGAAATAGGTCTAATAGTAATTCTAAGAAAAATCTCAAGTGTATCATAGCAACTTTGTTCTAAAACAGAAGGATTTTGAGGCCTTAAATATCCTTGAGTGTGTTTCAGAGTTGAGCCAGCAAGATACAGTTTGGATTGGTGATAGTGTAACAGGATAAAGAGAACCCCCTGAATTTGGGGACCAGCCTACCTCTGTAGAGCTGGGCATCTATACTTTTACTCGATGAGGAGAGACACATGCTCTTGTCCTTTCCTAAAGGTCATACATGGCCAGCTGTTCCTGTTTGGTCCTCTGGTGTACCCATGACTGTAGGTTGCAGCGAGGAGAATTCATGACTAAATTGAGAAAGCCATTGGACTCTAGGAAGATAGAGTATAGACTGTAAAGTGCTGCCCTTGGACTGAATCCAAACCTCACAGAACAAATCCCCTTAATAAAAGGACTTGGACTCAGTTGAAAGGCTGCACCCAAGGACTTAGAAGGCCACATGTGGCCTCGAGTCCATAAGTTCCCCATCCTTGGATAGAGTATACTCTATAGCTTCAGGTTTTTTGTGAGATGGAGCCTTTGTTATGACACAGACAACACCATCTTTCCCTTGCACTTCCAATGAAAGGGGAAGGGGACTCTTCTCACTCTTCTCCTTTCCTAAATGTCCTTAGCAGTGGTAACTGTCTGCTTGGTTGTTGTCCTTTGTTCTCAAAGAGAACCAAAATGACATCACTATAATAGAGTCAAAGCACAGTGCGTCCAACTGTGACTAATCAGACCAGTACAGAATGCTCTACCTCAGGTCGGGCACAAATAGTCCATGTGAATATTTGGGAAGGATTCTCTAAATTTGTTCATCTCACATTTCTTTTGAGCTACTTCAATTCTGCTTTGCTCATGGAACACAGCACCTTCTCTGATGAGGGCACATCACATTGAATGGTCCTATGTCAGTGTCTCTTATGTTACACAATTAATTCCAAAGTTCTTAAGAGAATCCTTGAGAGTGTCCTTGTATCACTTCTTCTGTCCACTATGTGAGCACTTGCCCTGTGTGAGTTCTCCATAAAATGGTCTTTTCGGCGGGCACACATTTTGCATTCAAACAATGTGGCCAGCCCATCAGAGTTACACTCTCTGCAGTAGAGTTGCTTGGCAGCTTAATTTGAGAAAGGGCCTCAGTGTCTGGTATCTTATCCTGCCAGGTGATCTTCAGAATCTTCCTAATTCCAATTCTAATTCAAACAGAAGCAGTTCAGTTTCCTGGCATGACGCTAGTGGAGTGTCCATGTTTCACAACAATGAGGTCAGCACAACAGCTCTGTACACCTTTAGTTTCATAGTCTAATACCTCTTCTCTCCCACACTTTGGAGCCTCCCAAACACTGAGCTAGCTCTGGTAATGCATGTGTCAATGTCATTATCAATGTGTACACTTGCCAGGGTAAGTGGAGGGGCAACTGTCTACACATGGCAACAAGAATAATAAGATCAGCAAAATTAAATGGACCAGACACAAAAGCAAAGCAGTAAAATGCTCAGACATAACACAGAGAAGGCTGTTTACTTTCTATGAACTTGTGGATCTTAGGCCTAGTGTAGTTGTAGTGTTGGCAGGGTGTTCTTTGGTAAGAACAATGGATAAGGGATTAGAGAATTTAGGGTCCAATGCCACCTCTGTGAATTTACTGTGTGGCCTTCAGCAGTTTTTTAACCTCTCTGGGTCTCAATTTCTTTATGTGTAAAATAAGGAGGTTGCACTAGATGGCCTCTGAGTTCCCTTCCACCTCAAAATCCATAGTCTTATGATCCTCTTGGGGCACAGAGATTCCAAGACAAAGGAGATCAATATATAGAGATATTGCATTGGTGGTATTCAGGAGGCCAGAATTCCCAGAATGCTTCTGTGAGGTCATTCAGCAAGCTATCATGCAATGATGTCAAGACAGACCCATACTTCTCTGGTAGACAGTCTTCAAACAATCTTGTCTGTGCTGGAATGTATACCTGCTTTTTTAAGGGGGAAAAAGGGGAGGAAGGAGGGAGGGAGGGAGAGAGGGAGAGGGAGAAGGAGAGGAAGAGAGAGAGAGAGAGAGAGACAGAGAGAGAGAGACAGAGAGAGAGAGAGAGAGAGAGAGAGAGAGAGAGAGAGAGAGAGAGAGAGAGAGAGGATGGAGAGGAGAGGGAGAGGGAGAGGAAGAAGGAGAGACCCACACACAGAGAGACAGATGGAGAGACAGACAGAGAGACACACGCACACACACACATATAGACAGAGACAAAGATGACTTGGTTGATAAACCTTGGGGGCCGATTGTTTCCCCACATTTTCACTGGCAAAAAATATCTATTCCCTGGAGTGAATGTGTTTCACACTGTTATCCCTTTATAAATAGAGGGAAAGAAGGTATTATTTGGTACACTAAGAACTGGTTTTATCTATCAAAGGATACAAAGGGTTTTCTTGTTCAGGGGTGATTTGTGCTGGGTGGCAGATGGATGCCTTCTATCGCTGAGATCCTGTGGTTCTCTCCTTCAATTGAGATTAGAATACCAACTTAAATAATATGATGATTTTGTTATATATTTGAAAGTAATAGCAAGTTGTGCGTAGTCGATTTGCAGTTTCATGTGCAATCATCTTTTTCATTATACAATGCTATGGAAATGCTTGTTTTATTCCATAAATTAAAAATAAAATTTAATAATACTTCAAAAAATATATTTTATGAAGAAGAGAATCAGGTGTAACGTAATGAGATCCCTGGCAGTGAAGATTAGGAACACTAATAATTTGCTGAGGTGAACTACTCAACACTGGCACTGGGTTGGGGTGGGGTAGAAGTCCTAGGTCTGAGTCTGACACTTATTATAGTGGCAAACCAGTTAACTTCCCAGTGTAATGACTTCTTCATCTTGTGGAAGCAGCCAGAAGGCGTGGGGGGTGGAGAGCTACACTCAGAGTCAGGAAGACCTGAGTTCTGATTCTGCTTCTCCCACCTACCAGTCCTGTGACTCTTGGCATGTCATTTAGCCTCTCTCTGCCTCAGTTTCCTTATCTGTAAAATGGAGATAACAATGACACCTACATCACCGGGTGGTTGTGATGACTGAATGATATAACATACGTAAAGTGGTTCGCAAGCTTTGGAGCTCTATACGAATGCTGTTCTGTCTGCAATACGGGCAAGACAACGTTCTTCTGTTTACCCGGCTGTTGTTTGTACTTGGTTTTTGAAGAGGACCGATGACATGAGGAAGGTGAGACCTGATGAGTGAGGTGGATTTAAGTGAGGCAGTGCTGTGCAAAGTCATCAGCCTCACTCTGTCTTCCTGAGCCATCGAAGTCCAGTGGCATGACATAAGTCAAGACACATAACAATGACCTGGAATGCAGTGGATTTATCTTGTCCGTTGAATGTTAGTACAATGCTTTGCAAAGTATAAGGCATAAATGTTATTTGTAACTATTATTTATAATGTTCCTATTCCAAATAATATTAATGTTTTGTGGCTTTCCTGGCTTCAGGGGAATTTCCAGTGAAACGAAGAAGGAATAGTGATTGGTGGCTCATTGTTTAAAACAAAGCTTTCAATGCCCTATCACTTTACAATTCTGGGGACCTCTTCTCTAGGGCTGGTAGCTTAAGCTTGCTTAAAAAGATAAACAGATGAATAAAGAGATAAACAAACAAATACATGTAATGAGTGAAAATGTATTTCCAGTTCTAGGACGCTGGAAATCTTTCAACAAATAAGTGTCTCACTACAAAAAAGAAAACTACAAGAACGAGCTGTCAATGAGTCCAGAAGGACAGATGGGGAAATCAGTACTTAACAAGAAGTTCTTTTCACATTCATACTTTCTGGTTTTCTGTTAAATCTAATGCAAAAAAATTTTGAGTCACCACCAAGCTGAAAACATATGCTGAGCATTTTCCATATACACTGTAAATAAAAACTGGCTCATTGAAAATGTTCCCTGTGGAGCTAGGAGTGATTTGTGAAAACAGCATCAATCACAGAAAATTAATTTGCAGGATTCTAAGATATTCAGAAAATTGAAGGGGGTGAATATGAAGTCTGGGATCATCATGGTGTTTAGGAAGCTTTGTGAAATTCTCATGGGTTGTGTCAGAAGAAGCCTTCATGAAAGTGACATGGAACAGTAAGCCCATAGGGTAAAGGCCAACATTCTACCTCCTGGCCCATGCCTTTGCATAGGATGATAACTATTCCTGTAATGCTTTGCTTCCTCACTATTGCTATTATAGCTGCCTTCAAGGCTCGGCTCAAATGCAATGTCCTATGAGACACCTTTCCCATTTATTCTAGTTTTTAGTAATCTCTGCCCCGTTCATACCAGCTGACACAAAAGTCCAGGGGTAGATTGTAAATGGTTTGGGGACTCAATCTCTGCCTTGTGCCCTGCTCCACAGAAGGATGATGACTCTCCACATTCTCAGTCTGACAAGGTACAGTCCACCTATGTTGAGATGAGCATGGTGAAAGTTATCACAATAATATGGAAAGGGCATTGGACTTGGGGTAAGGAAAGACCCAGGTGGAAAGTCCCACCTCAGACTAAGAATCTCTTAACATTCATGACTTCATCTGTTCCTTCATCTGTAAAATGTGGAAAGTAATGTCTCTAGCACTCAGTTATAGGGTTATTTTCAAGGACTACATGATATGAGTTAATGTATAAAAAGCACACAGAAAACCTTTAAAAAAGCAAGAATAAACAGTTATCATCATCCTTGCTATTAT
The DNA here is from genome assembly GCF_003287225.1 of Phascolarctos cinereus. Classification (NCBI taxonomy): domain Eukaryota; kingdom Metazoa; phylum Chordata; class Mammalia; order Diprotodontia; family Phascolarctidae; genus Phascolarctos; species Phascolarctos cinereus. Next base: position 22,436,780 of record NW_027556180.1, read on the forward strand.
TACAGTTGTTGTTATCATTATTTTAATTTCTCCAGGAGGTGAAAAGAAGTTCCCTCTTTGCACCCAATATCCCAATTTAATGGGAGGAGGAGTTAGCACCATCGAGAATGTGCTCCTTTGGAAAAACTCCAAGTGGTTAATGGTAATGCCAGTGGGTTGCAAATCTCCCTGGAGTTGCTGTCTCTTCTAAAATCCTTCTGGAAGGTTCAAAGGAAGTTCCCATGGTTCTTTTTACTATGAACACCCTGACCTTCCAAGATTTTCTCTGAAATTAGGCAGATAAAGCTTTCCTGGACAAATTATCCATCCTTAGTTTACTCAGATTAAGGCATTTTGATTTCTAGAATGAAATGGAGTTATGTAAGTCTAAAAATATTCACTGGAAGCCAAAATAACCAGAAAACTGTGTCCTACTAATGAATGGCTTTAATTAGGGGTAGGTAAAAGTGACTTATAGAAAGACATAATTTCCAGTAGTTTGTCTTTTTAGTGCTTCTGGCCAGAAAACAATATTTATCTGCAAAGCTAGAATCTGAAGTCCTAATTGGTCTTAGCCTTAATTTAGTGACCACCTAATTGTGCTAGAAAGAAATTGAGACACCAGAAATTAAATATGCTGTGTGTTTGTTGGGGAGTGGGGGTGGGGGAGCTGTTCTTGAATTGTCCACAATACTGCTTTCCTTTTCTTTCTTCTTTATATAATCAATTTATGAATGTAATTATATATAAAATTACATTGAGTAATGCTGTTTTACTTATATGTTAAATGGAATTCTCCAAGCCAAAAGCACAGAGAACAGAAGGTACTTAATGATGTGACTAAGAAGAAGTATGGAATATTAGCTCTTCTTCTATTGCCTGAAATTCCCCAAACTGGGATGCTTCAATACCCGACTTGACTAAGGACTGGGGTATTCTTAAATGGATTTTCCATTTAACATGAAGTAAAATAATTTATGCAGAAAAAATGCTCATAAGTATACCCTAGCATAGATTGTCCAGGGCCCTTTTTAAAGGTGACCCATGAAAGTTAAAAATGAAAATGAAGACAAAGACTAAGGTGTTAATGCTGACGTTGGCCAAGCAGAAATAATCCTAGATAGACAAGTCAATTTGTTAACCCAGACTTCACACACATCATTGGCTAGAGAAAAAGAGATAAGATCATTACCAAGTGATCTAGGGGCATACTCATATTGACATCTTTATCATTGTTTCTTCAAATCTGATTTTTTAACAATTATCATATTGGCCTAGTTGTAAAATGACCTCCAAAATAAATTTGAAGTGACATATGTAACACTCCATGCCTTATACTGCATTGTAAGACAGGAATAAAGTGTCCCCTTTCCTGTATTTGAGCTTTACTTCTGCCCCATTTCTCTTCCTATCTCATGTTGGAACTACTATTATTAATACACAATTTAGTAGTGACTGTTGGTCTTCATCCAAATCCCATTCCATCCTGCTGTCTCCCAATAGCTTATTCCTATCCTCATCAATTGTCCCACTCTAAAGTTTCAACCAAATATTACCTGATCCTTCCACTGTGCCCTGTGGAACACCTGTTCCATAGGTAACAAACTTCCTTTTATGCTATATCTTTTCCTCTACAACTCCTTCCACCTACAAGCTACTACTGAAACTTGTTTCCCCAGTGATATAGCCTCCCTGGCCATCCTTTCCAATACTGGCTGAAACCTTCCCTATTCCCCTTGGCTTACTGGTTGAGATGGGGGAACTGGATTAATCCTTGATCCCCATTGCCATTTCTAGGTCTTACTCCTACCTCCATGACTTCTCTAACAAATTGCTCCCTCTGTCATCCTTAGTCTGTCACTTATTTTCAATCTCTCCCTATGTATTGTATCATTCCTACTACCTTCAAATATGCCTATGTCTCCTCAATCCTGAAAAAGAAATCTTCCCTTAATCTTTCTATCAGATGCTAACTATTGTCGTATATTTTGTCTGCCCTTTGTGGCTAAACTCCTTGAAAAGGCAATCTATAATAGGTGCCTCCACTTTCTTTTCTCTCATTCTCTTTTTCACCTCTTGCAGTTTGGCTTCTGAATTGGTCATTCCACTGAAACTACTCTCTCCAAAGTTACCAATGACCTCTTAGTTGCCAGATTCAATAGCTTTTCCCCAATCTTCATTCTCTTCAATCTCTCTGCAGTCTTTGACATTGTTGATTATCTCCTCCTCCTTAGTACTATCTTTTCTCTAGGTTTTTGGGATATCACTCTCTCCTGGTTCTCTTCCTACCTTTCTGACCACTGCTTCTCTGTCTCCTTGGCTGGATCTTCTTGCAGATCACATTTTCTAACCTATACTGCTCCCACATCTCTGTTGACTTCTAGTCTCCACCTCCAACTATCTCTCAGGCATCTCAGATTGCATGGCGAGTAGGCATCTTTAAACTCAACGTATCCCAAACAGATCTCATTACTTTTCCCCCTAAAACATTCCCACCTCTTACCCTTCCTATTACTGTGAAAGGCAACACTAACCTCCCAGTCCCTCAGGCTTACAATGTAGGAGTCATCCTGGACTTCTCACTAACATCCAAGTTGTTCCCAAGGCCTGATGATTTCACCTTTACAATATCCCATGAATTTTTCTCTTCTCTGACACTGCCACTACTCCAGTGCAGACCCTCATCACCTTACACTTTGATTATTCAAGAACCTGTTAGTGGGTCTGACTGCCACAAGTCTTACCTCATTCCAATCCATTCTCAATTCAGCCACTGTAGTGATTTTCATAAAGTGCAGGTCCAACCATGTTATCTTGGTACTGAATAAACTCCAGTGGCTCCAGGATCACCTCTAGAATCAAATACAGCATTATCTGCTCAACATTCAAAGTCCATCACAATCTAGTCCCCTCATACCTTTCTAGTATTCTTTCACCTTTCTCCCCATCGTGTTTTCTTTGATCTAGTGACACTGGCCTCCTGGCTGTTCCACAAATAGGACATTCAGTCTCTCAGCTCTGGGAATTTTCTCTTGCTACCCCCTAGGCCTGGAATGCTCTCTTTCATCATCTTTGTTTACTGGATTTCCTGGATTTCTTTAATTCCCAACTAAAATCCAATTTTCCACAGGAAATTTTCCCAACCCCTCTTAATTCTAGTGCCCCTTCTTAGTTATGTCCTATTTATCTTGTATATAACTCATTCGTTTGCTTTTTCTGTCCCATTAGATTGTAAGCTTCTTAAGGGCAAGGGCTATCTTTTGACTTTTTTTTTTGTATCCCTAGTACATAGCACAATGCCTGACATATATTAGGTGCTTAATGATCACCTGAATGATTAATTAAATCTCAGTTGTTCCTCATGCAATTTATATAATGGTTTTAATTTACAAATTGTCTTCAGATTTGGAACGTGGTAACCTATAGGGAATCAAGGACACAAGGAAACAATGGGAGATCATGGGAGGCTATGTATAATAGGGACTGATCACTTCCAGAAAAGAGTTCCTTAGTGGAAACTGCATGGAAAGTTCTAACTTGATCCAATTGTGAGACCTCCAGAAAATACAACTAATGGGAAGATTGAGATTTGGCATCTGTCAAGGAAAGTCAGTTTTGGTGGAGAGACCGCAGAATCCTTTCACAGGGAGGCAGGAATTCTGTTGTAGGTAAAAAACAGAAAAGTGGCCTGTATATTAACCCTGAGAGCCATGAAGCATGGAAGAAAGTCAGGAAAGAAAAACTATTCCTAAGGATCACAGAGCAGGAACTGAGCAGGGTCAACTTTCCAGATGAGCTTCTGGATATAGCCAGCTAGTGAAAAGGGTGCAGAGCTTAAAGATTAGGAAGACACTGGTCTGAATCCTGCTTCTGAGGCTGATTACCAATAAGACTAAAGCCTCTCTGTCTCAATTACCACCTCTATAAAAAGTGTATAAAACTGCCTTAAGTACCTACTACACAGGGTTGTTATGAGGATCAAATCGAATGATATATTTAAAGTGATTTGCAAACCCAAATATCTTGCCAGTTATTATTGGGGAAGGACCAACCCCTCCCCTCCTCCTCATACTGTAGAATTCCTAGCTCAATACTGAGTTCTAATATCCTTCCCTATACAAGGTCAATACTAATCACTTCCCCATTGTCACTCATCCACCCCCAAGTTGCTGGCCTGCTTTCCTTGAAATTTATTTATTTCCTTAAATATGTATTTTATAATTAGTTATCCAAGCTCATGTTGTTTTCTCCTCCCCCCACCTCCATAAAAAAGGCTTTAAGCCCCTTGGGGTTAGGGACTCTTAAAAAAAAAGTCTTTGAATCCCTGGCATTTTGTAGAGCACCTGACAAAGTTAGTGCTTAATAAATATGAAATGAAAGAAGGAAGGAAGGAAGGAAGGAAGGAAAGAAAAAGGAAGGAAGGAAGGAAGAACGAATTTCTGAGAATTTGAAGAGCCTCTGTCCAGGATACATTATTTTTGGGTGAAGATTCAGTCTTTGGAGCCAAGAATACTTTATTAAACCGAGGCTTCACAGTCAAATTTAAAGCCATATTAAATAACCTGTTTACTCTAAAATATTAGGAAGCATGCTGCTATTTTACTGGGGATTGTAAACCTTACCTCTTAGAAGACTTCATGCACTCCAAGGTTATATTGGTTTAACAAGTATAATACAATTACCAAGCAATGAATTAGCTCATTGTTTGAAGTTTGACACCAATAGATGTTAATAAACTCCAGCGGTTTCCCTATTAACTCTAGGATCAAATATAATATCATCTGTTTGGCTTGTAAAGCCCTCCACAAAAATCTCCTTTCATTCTTTTCCAGTCTTCTTATACTTCAGTCCTTATCCATACACTTCCTTCTTTAGTGACATGGGCCTTCTTTCTGTTCTTGGCAAAGGACATTCCATCACCCAATCCCATGACTTTTCACTGGTTGTCCCCCATTCCTGGGAAGCTCTACCTCATCAGCTCTGATTCCTGGCATCTCTGGCTTGTTACTGAGGTCACCTTCAATTTACCCTGTATATATCTTATAGGCATATAGTTGTTTTTAACACTGTCTCATCCATTAGAATGTGAGCCTTTTGAGGGCAAGTGCTATTTTCGCCTTTCTTTATTTCTCTACTGTTTAGCGCAGAGTCTGGTATACAGTCATCACTCAGTAAATGCTTGCTTGTTGTCCTTGATGTTCTTGAGCATGTGTTGTTTTGGATGCTAAACACCAAACTTTAGTGGCTCTGGAGATACATTGAGAAATCTGGAGATATGTCAAGAAATCTAACAACTCTTGTCCTCATGAGCTTATATTCTAGTTCTGGATGGTTTGGGAGTAGAGCATAATGTGTATATAAATAAACAATTATGAGATAGTTTGAGGAAGTATGCAGAGTATACAAAATGTAAATATACACCTAAACACATACATATAGCTAACTATCTCTATCTCTCTATGTAGCAGAGAGAAAGAAAAGTAGCACCTGAGGGGTGCAGGGAAGACTTGCTGAAGTTGCTGCTATCTTAGATGAGCCCTGAAGGGAGCCAAGGCTTACTTTCTTATACTGTACCTGGGTATGTGGATACTATGTGTCAACAGATACATAGATACAAGATAATCTGAGGTTGGTGAGGAAAGGATTTTCTAGAAAGTGGTACCTGCACTTTGCTTTGAAGGAGGTTAAGGGCTCTGAAAGGCACAGGTGAGGAGGTCATGTAGTACAGGCATAAGGCAGTGATTGTAGAAAGGCATACAGGTAGGAGACAGGATGGGGGCAGGTAGGCAGCACAGTGGATGGAGTCAGACCAAAGTTCAAATGTGACCTGATGCTTACTAGAGGCGTGACCCTGGGCAAGTCACTCAACCCCTACCTGCATAAAGCTGGAGAAGGAAATGGCAAACCACTCCAGGATCTTTGCCAAGAAAACCCCATGGACAAGTGGTCCTCAGGGTCATAAAGAGTTAGACACACATGAATGAGAGAAGAGCAGCAGTAACAACAAGGGGATGGAAGGCCAAATCAGGGGGAGAGATAATGGTTTGGTTTGTCTGGAATGAAGAGAAGTTACGGATAACAAGGTATAATGTGAAAGATTGTTGGAAAGGTAGATTGGAGCCAGATTATGGAGGGTCTCAAATGCCAGGAAGAAGTGTTTATGCTTTATCCTAGAGGCAGGTTAAGATCTAAAAAACCTTAGAAACATGCTGCCCTGAAGGATGTTATCAGTCTTTCTAATAGGCAACTGAAGAAAGCTCTGGAAGATAGTGTGATTCTATTAGCCTTGTACAAGCACCAGGCTTCATTGTCGTTCTAGAAAGGACTGCTAGAATGAGTGGAGAAAAGGGAAAATAATTGTATTCATACAGAATAAAATTTCCTGGGTGGCCTTTGGAGGCTCTTTGATCTTTTAAGGGTATTTTTAAGGCTTTATCTCACCAATGCTTTTAGAAGTGGTATATGATTAAAAGGATCAAGCAATGAGCTTTGAAAACTGTCAAATGGTGGTTGGGTGTAATTGCTAGTAAACTGTAAGCTCTTTGAGGGCAGGGAACATGCCAGTTGTCACAGGGCCTTTCATGTGGTTCCCTTAGGAATATAAACTCCTTGAAGGCAAGGGGAAGCTCCTTTTTAGCACCACGACCTGTCTTCTGGTACAATGCATGGCACTTACAGGTTCCCAGTAAGTGCTTGTGGATCGATTGATTCGTTGCTTGCTTGGTTAGTCAACATTTGTTGAAGCCAGTTCTAAGGAAATGCTTTGTACCAGACATGAGCAACTTTTCCAAGGTAGCATGCTAGGGCTCTAGCCACTTTCCTTAGTAGGGGGTCTATAACTTGTGCAAAAAAAAAAAGGGGCAGACATGTTCTTCACTAGCATTCCTAGTGAGCATGAATGATTCTCAACTTCAAACAGTAATAATTTCGATGGGTGCTTATATATACTGCTATGTGCGAGGCACTGTGTTATATTCTAGACATATAAAGACAAAAGGAAGCCATTCTCGTCCTGAGAGGGCTTCCATTCTACTGGGCACACATCATTAACAATTATGGGCCCTACAGGGTGAAATAACCACTTAAAATCTTATTTCATTTGACCCTCACAATAATCCTGCAAGGAAGGTGCTACTATGATCCTCATTTTACAGCTGAGGAAACTGAGGCAAACAGAGGTTAACTGACTTGACAGAGGTCTTACAGCCGGTAAATGTGTGAGGCCATATTTAAACTCAGGTTTTCCTGACTAGACTGGGCTATCCATTGAACTAATTGCGTGTCAGCAACAAGTAATTCTTTTTTCGCTGGAATGCAGAATGTATAAAATGGGGCAATATGAAAAAAAAAACCACTGTGAAGTGATGTTGGACCCAGGCTGTGTAGAGATTTGAATGTCAGGCTCAAGAATGTGTATTTGGGGCAGTAGGAGGCCACAGAGCATTTCTGAGCATGGAATCACATGGTTAGACCTCACAATGAATGTGATATGGCAGGAACATCTTGACCTAGGACCCATCTTTAGCATCCACACCATAGGCTATTGATAGCTACCGGTCAGGAAGGCTGATTTAAAACAAAACCAAACCAGAACAAACTATATGAGAGTGGTCTGTTGTTTTTTTTAAAGCAACATTGTAAATTAGACTTTGTCACTAACAGATTGGCTAGGGAGGCATCATCAATGATAATCATGACAATCACAATAGCAACAATACTATTCCCATTTGTAAAGGGCTGTAAGATAATTCCAAAATTGTATGCATATATTATCTCATAACTACATACATACATCATTTCATACATACATATGTTATCTCCTTGCTTCCTCACAAAAACCCTTATCTTCATTTTTGCAGATGAGAAAACTGAAGTATAGGGACAGACAGACATTAACTGTTTTGCCTAGTGTTACATAGCTACTAAGTCTCTGAGATGAGATTTGAACAAAGGGCGTCCTTGTTATTTCTGGTACTGACTTCTCTCTATCTGCCATACCACTGCTACTCACATAGTTCACTTTGTTCTTGAATAATAATATTCCCCTTTCACAGGGCCAGCAGCACACCTTTTCATCTGCAAAGAAATTGATCTACTAATGTGGATTCTGCATTCCCTCCCAGCACTGTATTAAAAAATAATTAAAATTTCATTTATTATGTAACACCTTAACCTCCAGCCCTTAATATGCAACAGCGTAGCAATTTCAACTTAGTTTGGGGAAGAGGAAAAAAGGCTTCCTGTTATAAGGAATGCTTTCAGGGCTAAAGAGTGGTTGTTGTTACAGGAAGGGGATTCGCCAGCTGGCCAGATGTTAGGCTAGCTCTTGTTGGTGGGCCACCTTCCTCCCCTCCTTGAGCCCAGGTTTACAGCATAAGGAGGGGCTGTTTCATGCCTGCCCTTGAGTAAGGAATTCTTCAGATCCTCTCAGAGGGACAGGGAGAACTGAAGTGAATCTGTGTTATGCCAAACTAAAAATAATAATAAATATATATATATATATATAATGTATAATAAATAACAAAGAATTTGAAGTTATTCAATTCAATAGAATTCAAAGGAACAAATACTTTAGAGCCTATTAAGTACAAAGCATTGTTTTAGATGCAGGATATGTGAAGAATAGACCACGCACATAGATTAAGGGGCAGCAAAGGAGCTGTCCAGATAAGTGATGCAGACTAATTGAGGAAGGGAAGAAGCACTTTTTACTTGAGAGATAAGGGAAGGCTTCACTTGTTTGCTATGTTAGAATGGGATTCCCTTCATGTATGAATTAGCTGGAGGGGCAATGGATGACATCCATTGCTTTAATTCCAGCTTCTGTGATTCCATGATTCTTGGAGCTGGCGGCACCTGAGCTAACTAAGCCTTGAAGGAAAAGAAGGATTTCACTAGGCAATGATAGGGAGTGATTGTGCTCCAGGCATGGGGGAGGGAAGGGTCTGTATCTACAGAGGGCAGAGATGGCAAGGTGTTGCTGCTTAAGCTGAACCATAGGGATGAAGTGTAGGTTTTCAACACAAAGAATGTGGGCAGTGTACAGTGCTGACAAAAATGTGCAGCAGTAAATTGCCATCGCTCAATTAACCAGGTATAATAAATAGTTCTATGCGGTAGACACTAGGCCAAGTGACTAGAAAGAAAAGAAAAATCAGTTCCTGCTCTCAAGTAGCTCACATTCTATGGGGGAAAACAGGGCAACAAAGAGATAAATGAAAACTAGAAATAGAGTAACCTTATGCACTAATCCTGGGAAGATCAAGAAAGCCTCCTGTACAAGGTAGCCTTTGAGCTGTATCTTGAAGGAAGCCAGGGATCCTGAAAGGCATAGACTGAGAGGAAGAGTCTCTGTTCCTGGCATGGAGAATAGTTCTTGCAAAGATGCAGAAACTGGAAATCAAGATTTTGTTGTTGTTTTGTTTGTTTGTTTGTTTGTTTTGGGGTGTGTGGTATATGTGTGTGTATGTACATACGTGTGTGTGTAAGAAACATCAAATAGACCAGTATGGCTGGACCATAAGGGAATTACGTATTAAAAGGTTGTAAAAATAGTATCAAGGCTATGACAAGGTTTCAATTACAAATAAAGGATTTGACGAATATTTGATCTTAGGCATAATGGGAAGCTATTGAATTTAACGAATAGGTGACTGACATGGTCAGACCTGTGCTCCTTCCTTCCTTCCCTATTCTTCTTTCTCTTTTTTCCATTCCCTCCTTCCTTCTTCTTTCTTTCCCTCTTCCTCTTTTTCTCTTTCTTTCTCTCTCTCTTCCTTCCTTCTCCCTCCCACCTTTCTGCCTCCTTTTTTTCTTTCTCTCCTTTCTCTATTTGTCTTTTTGTTCCTCCTTTTTTCTTTCTTTTCTCTCCCTCTCTGTGTCTTTCTTCCTTCCTTTCTCTCTTTCCTCTTTCATTTTTCATTCTGACCTTAATAAACACCAATAAAATGCATATGTCAAATTATAAAGTAGAGGAAACAACTTTGGCAGCTACGTGGAGGATGTACTAGAGCGGAGACTGACTTTAGGTATGCTACATGACCAGGTGATGAAAGGAAGATAAAATCCAATGTTTTATGAAATCTCAAAGAACTCTACTTAAACATATTTGACTGGAATAGAACTAGATTTTATCCTTTTATTCCACCCTCTGATACCTCCCACCTCCACAAGGTACTTATGTTTTCTTTTTAATCTTCCTATTAAACTGGATTGGTAATTTCATTGTAAGTAGTCAGGAAGTAAATATTTTGTCACATAAATGATTGACATGAAGCAATCTTCTAAAAATTGTTCCTGAGATCACATGACTTCAAACATCCCACCAATTATGAAGCCTCAACACGATTTTCTGATAGACATGACAATTTTTAAGATTTTATTTTTTTTAAATTCTCATTAAGTAAATTTCCATGGTAAGCATCTCATTTTTAGCCACTTCTAAATGTTTCTTTCTTTTTTATCCCTTTCAGTCTTCAAACATCTTTATAAATGGTGACATGACAAGGGCCAATTTTTCTCTTTGTTCTTTGGGAAGCACAAATACAGGAGCACTTTGAATGGCACATCTTTAAAAGAAGAACAAAGGAGACTGGGAGCTCAAGACAATCATCCCAACAAAACTTGTTACTGTCACAATGCATGAATTCCTGAGTTTTAAAAAAGAAACCATCTTTCCATGGCACCATGTAAATAATGATGTAGGCCTTCACATGATGAGTGAGCAAAAGGGCAGAATTATCTTGTCAAGGAGAAATTATTTTTAAAGATCTAAAAAGGTAACTCCAAAAGATCAATCCCAAGAATGAAAACCATGACATCAAACATTAGAACTCTCAGAAATAATAAGATCCAAAAATAACATTTGGTATTTTTCAGCAAGAATGATCAGAAGAGGTGTGCTTAGGTACATTTTTTTAAATAGCTTTAAGTTTTAACTAGTCTGAGATGAAAATGAAACACTTGTCTAGAAGTTAAGTAGATTCCATTGGGAAATTCCATATTTGGGAATGCAGCAGCATAGTTTCAGACAAACAACAGACCTGAGAGTAACAGAGCCCTGGCTTCAAATCTTTCAGCTACTTACTAGCTATAAGGCACTGGCCAAGTGACTTAACTTTTGTCAGCCTCAGCCTCCTCATCTGTTGGACTATGAACTAAAAGGGGCATTCTAATTCAAAATTTGCAATTCTATGCTATGGAAAATCAAGTATTGTGTATATGTATTTCTTTTTTAAAAGCAGATATTCAACTCTTCAAATGCATTTGCAATGTCATGCATGCCTCTAAATGCAGTCTTTATAGTTTGAACAAAATTTGAAACAAATGAATGGATGAATGAACGAACGGTTTTGGAGAGCTTTAATTCATAGAGACCTGTTTCTGGGCTCAGGAATGCTTTATTAAGCATAAGAATACTTTAACCATGGAAAACAGTATGGCAGAAACTAGGCTTAGACCAAAATCTTATATCATATACCAAAATAAACTCAAAATGGGTTCATGATTTAGATATAAAGGCTGATACTATAAGCAAACTGGTAGAGCAAGGAATAGTTTACTTGTCAGATTTGTGAAGAATAGAATTTATGACCAAACAAGAATTACAGAACATTGTAAAATACAAAATGGATAATTTTGATTACATTTAATTGAAAAGTTTCTGCACAAACAAAGCCAATGCAGCCAAGATTAGGAGGAAAGCAGAAAACTGGGAAAGAATTTTTATAACCAGTGTCTCTGATAAGGACCTCATTTCTGAACTATATCGAGAACTAAATCAAATTTATAAGACTGCAAGTGATTCCCCAATTGATAAATGGTCAAAGGATATGAACAGGCAGTTTTGAGATGAAGAAATTAAAGCTACCTATAGTCATATGAAAAAATGCTTTAAATCAGTATTGATTAGAGAAATGCAAATCAAAACAACTCTGAGGTACCACATCACACCTATCAGATTGGCCAACATGACAAAAAAGGAAAATGATAAATGTTGGAGAAGATGTGGGAAAATTGGATACTAATGTATTGCTGGTGGAATTGTGAACTAATTCAACCATTTTGGAGAGCAATTTGGAACTATGCCCAAAGGGCTAAAAAAATGTGCATACTCTTTAAGCCAGCAATAGCACTTTTAGGGCTGTATCCTGAAGAGATCATAAAAAGTAGAAAAGGACCCATAGGTACAAAAATATTTATAGCAGCTCTTTCTGTGGTGGCAAAGAATTGGAAATTGAGGGTATGCCCATCAATTGGGGAATGTGGTATATGAATGTAATAGAAAACTATTGTGCCATAAGAAATGATGAGGAAGCAGGATTCAGAAAAAACCTGGAAGGGCTTGTAATGAACGGATGCTGAGTGAAGTGACCAGAACAAGGAGAATGTTGTACACAGTAACAGCCACGTTGTACGATGGCTAACTGATAAACTTAGCTCTTCTCAGCAATGCAAAGATCTAAGGCATCTCCAAAAGATGGAGATGATGGAACATGCTATCCACATCCAGAGAAAGCACTGCGGAGTTGAAACAAGATCGAAGCATAGTATTAGATCTTTTTTTTTCCTTGTTTTGTTTTGTTTCTTGTGGTTCTCCTATTGGTTCTAATTCTTCTTTACAACATGACTAATGCGAAAATGTCTTTAATAGGAATGTATATGTTGAGCCTATATCAGATTGCATGGCGTCTTGGAGAGGGAGGCAGGGAGGGAGGAAGAGAAAATCTAAAAGTCAAAAGCTTATGAAAGCGATTGTTGAAAACTAAAAGAAAAAAATTTACAGAAAAGAAGTGCTTTAACCAAATATTTATATTTTCATGAAGAAGTCCTGGTGCTAAAGATAGCTATTGTTGTTCAGTTTTTTTTCAGTGGTGTCTGACTCTTCGTGACCCCATTTGGGATTTTCTTGGCAAAGATACTGGAGTGTTCTGCCAATTCCTTCTCCAGCTCATTTTTATGGATGAGAAACTGAAGCAAACAGGGTGAAGTGACTTGCCCAAGGTCACACAGCTGTTAAGTGTCTGAGGTCAGATTTGATTTCAGGAAGATGAGTCTTCCTGCCTTGAGGCCCAGTACTCTATCCACTGTGCCACCTAGCTGTCAGAAATAGCTGACCTGAGTTCAAATCCCACATCTGTCAGTTATATGTGTGATTTGGTCAAATCACTTACTGTCCCTGAACTTCACTTTTCTCATCAGTAGAAGGAGAGACCTGGGTTAGAGACTAACAACAAGAATGATAATAATGATGAGAAATTACAATCTAGCATTTTAATGTTTGCAAAACATGTTGTATGTACGTATATATGTATATAAAAAATCTAGCCACTTAACCCCAATTGCCTAAAAAAAATAAAAAGGGGCAGCTAGGTGGCACAATGGATACAGCGCTGGCCCTGAAGTCAGGAAGACCTGAGTTCAAATCTGCCATCAGACCAAACACTTGACACTTACTAGCTATGTGACCCTGGGCAAGTCACTTAATCACAATTGCCTAAAAAAATATCTGATTTGATCCTAAAAAAAAAATCTGATTTGATCCTTGGCAATCCTCTGAGGTCAGTGATATTGCTATATCTGTTTCACAGATGAAGAAAATGATGCAGAGAGTGGCTCATTAATACAGCTCTCAAGTGTCTAAGGCAAGATTCAAACAGGTCTTCCTGTTTCCAAGTGTAGCCCTCTGTCTACTACATCACATATAGCAAATGGCCTCTGAGGTCTTTTCAAATCATTATAATAGCTAGCATTTATGAAGTGTTTTAACATTTGCAAAATGCTTTATGTGTTATCTCATTTGATCCTATTAGGCAGGTGCTATTATTATCCCCATTTTACAGATAAGGAAACAGGCTGAGAGAGGGTTGAACCACATTGCCCTGCCTTCCCTCTTGTAGGGTGTTAGCTAGGAACACATTGTTTAGAATAGGGTGAAAGCAATGCCTTCCTGTTTCCCACTTCTTGATTGGGAAAAGGTATGCTTGGGAATCATCTCCCTGTACCTGCTTCTCCCCATTTTCAGGGAGTGTCACTAATAGAATTTCTGGTGAGAATAAATGTACCTGTGCTGAAATCAATCATTCAATTAATCAATCAAGCACTCAATGAATCTTTATCAAGTTCTTACCATCTGCCACCCACAATAGTGTTCTTGGGATGTAGGCTGTGTCCGTGTCTGGGCAATTCACAAATAGTGGGATAAGCACTCTTGCAAAGGGAGCTGAAAGCACATCAAATGAGGATTCATGGGAAAAATAGTGACTGTTTATCCTGCCCTGGCCTGTATAATCCAGCTACATGGTCCTGCTCGCTGTTCCTCCACCATGACACTCCATTTCCTGAATCTATGCCTTCTCAATGTATATGTACGTGTATGTATGTATGTGTGTATATCTATATCTATACGACACACACACACACACACACACACACACACACACACATATTAAATCAATCAATCAATATTTATTGAGCACCTGCTGAGTGCCAGGCACTATTCTAAGTAGGTACTAGTAATACAAAAAGAAAATTAGTTTCTTCCTCGAAGAGCTTACAATACAATGGGGAAGGGAGCTCACAGAAAGAAGCTGAAAGGGGGGGGGATGGGTTGCTGAAAAGTCATCAGAGAAGTCTCAAGGTAGTGCAGCCAGGAGAGAAATGAGGACATGCCTATGCTGGGGTCTCTTCTTAAATGGAAAGACTTCATGGCCCCACTCTCTCATAAGAGAAGCAGAGGCAATGATGAGTGGAGTCAGGAGGCTGATGGCGATATCATACCAATAAGGAGCTTTGTGGGGCCTGGTAGAGAAATCAATCAGAGAAGTTCCAAAGCAATGCAACCAGGTGATATACTAGGAGTTGTTGTATGTTTCTTCTTCATTTGAATGTAAGCTCATTGAGGACAGGGATGTGGTTCTTGCCTTTCTTTACATTTCTAAAGCTTACATTACCTGAAAAATAGTAAGAGTTGAATAAAAGCTTATTGACTGGCAATTCTTTCCCTGATGTCAACTAAAATAGACCTGTCAGAAAAGTCTATTGCACTTGGCATGACTGGTCACACTGACTCTTCAGGAGGTCTCCAAATATCCAGATGGCCAGAACAGATCAGGATCTATCCCTAAGACCTGGTACAGATCATTTCAGTTAGCAGGTGTTTACTATGTTTTGGTTGAATTGAATTGAGAAGGGCAGATGCTGCTGCATGGCAATTGTTTTCCAGGGTCTGAAGGTTTGTCATATGAAAACAGCTTAAAGGGTTATTACCCCAGCCTCGATTCTACTACTTAGGTAGAGTCCAGGCAGAAGAGAATGTCCTCTTACCTTTGATTCTAGAAGCACAACATTAAAGATCATTTGTTGTAAACAGTATTACCTCTGTGCCTTGTTTAGGCTGTCCCTCTGCCTGGGCTTCTCCAGCTCTTCTCTGCCTCCTGGGAGCCTGAGCTTCCTCCAGGGTTCTACCTCTTCCAAGAGGGCATTCCGGATCCCCCAATTGTTCTTGCCCTTTCCCATCATCTAATTAATTTTGTATATATGCTACATTTACTTATACACTGCACTACTTGACGACAGGCACTGTGTCAATGGAGGTTTGGATTTCATGGCCCCATCCAGAGGATAGCAGAAGGTGAAATCCCAAGGCTGCTTGGAAGCCTCACAAGATGATGAGGTTGTACATGAAGTCTTATATTGAAATAGTGGTTGTATCTCTCTCTCTCTCTCTCTGGATATCACACACACATTTATATATACACATATATGTATCCACAATATACATTTGTTTATACATATATACCTATACACCACACACACATTTCAGACTTTTATATTTGAATTCCTGATACCTAGCACATAGTAGGCACTTAACATTTTATTGATGGATTGATTGCAAATTTTACAATATAAGAAATTATTTTGAAAAATAATTCTGACAAATGTAAATTAACATACAATCATAAATAGAAATATAAGTACAATCTATGATTATGAATTCTAATTCTTGTTTTAACTTGAATTTTATTTCATATTGATTTGACAATTGACTGAAAGAGAAAATACAAACTGTTTTGCCTGGAATTTAAGACTCTGTATACTCTGGCTCCAATCTTCACTTCCAGGCTTGTTTCACCCAATTCCCTGCACTGCACTCAAGGATCCAGCTACATGGAATGCCTTGCTGCTTCCTGTCATGTCCTAATTTCTGCCACCTTCACACATTTTCTCAGGCCCATTCTTTGCTCCTGAATTCTTTTCTTTTCTTCACCTACAGAAATCTTTCTCTTCCTTCAAAATCCAGCTGAGGTGCTGTCTCCTCCATAAAGCCATCCAGCACCTCTCTCCAAACTCCGTCTCAGAGCTTTTCACTTCAGTTTGAGCTTCCCTTATGACATTATACCCTTATGACATCTTATGTCTTTGACCATATATAATTACCCTCCATTTGATAGTAAGACCTTTGAAGTAGTGGTTCCCTCTAATAACAGTGATGATACCTAACATTTATATGATACCTGCTATATTCCAGGCACTGGGCTAAGTGCTTTATAGTTATCATCTCATTGGATCCTTGCAACAAACCTAGGAGATAGGTGCTCTTATCATTCCTGTTTTACAGGTGAGAAACTGAGACAAACTGGTTAAGTGACTTGTCCAGGGTTACACAGCTAGAAAAGTGTTTGAATTCAGATCTTCCTGACCTAGGCCCAAAACTCTATCCAACATGCCACCTATCTTTCCTTACCTCTTGTCTATCTACCTCTCTAACAGTTATGTACCACCTATTTATATATCTAGAAAGACCTTTTTTTTTTTTATTTTTTGCTAGGCAATGGGGTTAAGTGACTTGCCCAGGGTCACACAGCTAGTAAGTGTTATGTGTCTGAGGCTGGATTTGAACTCAGGTACTCCTGACTTCAGGGCCGGTGCTCCATCCACTGTGCCATCTAGCTGCCCCTAGAAAGACCTTTAGAATGAAGCTCCTTTAAAAAAAAGTCACAGGATTGATCCATGTGCTGATTTATGCCTTATATCACTTTACAATAATTTTAAACTCTAATTAGACACTATGGAAAAAGGGGAAAAAACACAATTTGGGTATTTACAAGATGGCACCCACTCACCTTATGTGAGTGAAGCTACTGATGAAAAGAAAAAAAAAACAATAAGCACTTCAAAAGGGGTTTAGTATATCATAAAATACTGACAGAAATGGGAAGTATATTTTTTTGATTTTTTTTGTTTTTGTTTTTTACCGGAACTGCTTTACTTTCTTTAGTAGTCTGGACTGTTCAATAGACAACCTACTTATATGTCACTTTTGCCCATATGGATTAAATTATTCCCTAATGGTAGCCCTATAACATACGCTGTTTTATATATGTATAAGGGGGGTAGATCTCCTGGTTGGCTGAGAGAATGTTGGATAAATTGAAAAGGGACTTCTGGAGAGAGTTGGAGGGACTTTGAGAGAGGTGGTTAAAACAGGAAAGCACAGACTATCAAATAGCTACCAGGAACCTTAGAAACTGCAGCTAATGAACAGACAGAGAAGGATCCCAGGAAGGGAGAACTGGAACTTTGCTCTTAGCTATCTCCAGGGTTATAAGCACTGGATTTCAAGAAGTATGCTGTGGGTCCTTCTTCCCCTATATGTCTCTTCTCTGAACCCAACTCCACTATAAGTGTTGTATGCCTTTATTAGCATACAAACTCTTTGTGGGCAGGGGCTATCTCATTTTTTAAAAAATTAATTAATTAATTTTTAGTTTTCAACATTCACTTCCATAATTATCTCATTTTTGTATTTATATTTCCAGTGCCTAGCACTGTTTATGTAACATAATAGCAACCTAATAAATACTTGTTCACTCATTCACTGCTCATAAATTCAGTCAGTTAGCCCCATTCCTTTATTTTAGAGATGGTGAAATGGAGGCCCATAATTGTGAAGATCAAATGAGGTGATGCATGCCAAGTCCTTCATCACCTATGACATACTAAAGGAAGAGGAACTAGAACATTATTATTATCGTAGAAATAAGAAAGCAAGAATGATGACATTGATCAAACTCGGTCATCGTCCAGGCCAATGCTGCTGTTGTTTTTGCTGCTGCTGACTCCAAGGACATACTGATAATAAATTTCATAGTACATAGAACTTAAAAGGCCTTAGAGGTGATTTATTTCAACCTCCTCATTTTGCAGATGATAAAACAGAAGCCCAGAGAGATCAAGCCACTTGTCTAAGATGACACAGGTTCTAGGTGGCAAAATTAACATTTGAATATAGCCATTATGGTTCCACAGTCTCTGCTGTTGTTATATGGCATTTACCTCTCCAAGGTTAGTGGGCATAACCCAGATGTAATGGATTGTCTTAATAGCACATGACGACTCTGCATCCACATCATTTAACTTTGAGGGGAAGCTATTTGTGTTTTAGCATCTCTTGGGATGAGTTCCATAAATTTCTTCTGCACTTTATAAAGTGATATAGCATCTAATTTGTCCAAATGTATGTTTTTACAGCTCTAAGTTCTAAAAGAGTAGTGAGCATAGAAAAAAAAAAGAATCATAGAAAGCAGGAAGGGAAATGAGGAGCCAATAAATGGCTAGTAAATGACTTGCCCAAAGTTACACTGGTAGTGAATTTCATGCTTTGACTCAATTCTCAGCATTCATGGTTTTGTAACTTTTGATCACAGTCCCTGAGCGCCTGTGTCTTTCCAGATGGAAAAGTATTAACATTCTGAATTTGTTCTTATAAGAGCCCTTATACTCTTTTCCTGTCCCTATTACTGCCAATTCCTGTTCCAGTTCCAGTCTCAGTCCCAGGCCTTTTATCATATTAGTTAGTTTTTTTAGCCTCTAATAACCCATTTTTGTCATTATCTTCTGCCTTTATTGTGAAGTTTCTATAGAAAATTGGACCACAAAAATTACAGTCTGGACATGTAACAGGCTTTGCCAACGTTAGACCATGTTTCTTACTTAGATAAGTGCCTGTGGTCACAGGTGGGATCTATCTTTCACACTGAAACCAGGGATTCTAGTCTCATTGGAAAAAAAATTGAAATGCAATGCTATCAATTTGTTGTAAATAGTCATAACCAGAGATTATTGTGCCTGGGGAAAAAAAAAAGCAGTGTAGGGTAGGGGAAGATGAGTCCAGAAGGGATGGAGGGGAAAGCTGCCCTGGAGTACAGGAAGCAGCCCCTGGAATGTGGTGAGGTCTCTATGCAGTGAAAGGAACAAATGATGGAGCTTCTGTTTTTAAATTAGTGGACCCTTAGATGACACCTTTCCATGAAGTACTCTCACTACCCCTTCCATATCTTATATGAGTCATGAATCCCCAGAAAAATGAGATAGCTCAATCCACTCATTTATATTCTTTCTATTTTGAAGAAACTCAATAAACATGCTGTTAGGCCCACCCCTCTGAGCTTTGAATAGTTTACTTGTTTTTGCCTATAAAAACACACTTGGGAATACTTTAACATATGCCAGAACTAAACTGAGTGAAATATGACAGTCTGTAATCGGTGAGACAAGATTTATCTTCTACAATTATTTGCATATAAAATAATGGTTTAGAGCCAATAGATCTAAATGCCTCTTATCCTAAATTACAGGCTTGTATCTTGGTGAAATAATGGATAAATAATTAATTGGGACCTGTCTTCACTTATGGTTCTGTCAAGGTGTCCCTCCTATCAGTAGACGAAAATATTTAATGCTCAGTTCTTAAAAAAAATCTAATAAGTCCTATTGCCATATAAAAAAAAAAAAACAAAACAGTTCCTCATTCTCAAGCAGCAGCCTGCATTCCAGTGGCCTTCCTCATGATCACACAGCTAGCTAAGATAGGACTGGAACCCAGGTCTCCTGACTATAGGTCCAGCATTCTATCCCTAACTCCATGGTGCTGTGATAATCAACCATATTATATGATCATCTCCTCCTTTCCAAATTCCTTTTTTCTTAGATCGACATGACTCTATTAATCAGTCAGCCATCATTTATTATGTGCCTACTATGTGTCAGACACCATACAAAGTAAGAAAAAAACCAATGTCTGCTCTCAATTAGCTCATGGTCTAATGTAGGAGAAAACATGCAAATAACTATGGGCAAACCAGATATATTAATAAATAATAGCTCTAAAATAATAACAAATAGAATGAATAAAGGATAATCAATAGAGAGAGAGAGAGCAGTAGGGGGATCAGGAAAGACCTCTTTTAGAAGCTGGGACTTTAGTTTAGACTTGAAGGAATTCAGGGAGGCCAGGAGGTGAGATGAGGAGGGAGAGAGGTCCATGCATGGGGGATATCCAGTGGATATTCCCAGATGAATGAGTTTGTTCTTTGTCATTCTGCACCTTCGGTATGATTTTAGGGATTCTTCAATTCAACAAGCATCTATTATATACCAGCATGGTAATTCTGTATTAGACACTGATAAAGAAAGACAATAACAAAATAGATTCTGCCTTCCAAGAGCTTACATTCTACTGGTGGCAGGGGGAAAGGGAAGCAGGGAAATATGCACCAATAATAAATAAAAGATAACAAGGAAATTCAACATAACATTTTTGGGGAGGAGCACTAAAATCTGGGGAGATCAGGAAATGCCTCATTTTGAAGGGGTCAGCTACCTGAGTTTTAATGGGTGCTATAGATTCTATGACTTTGGAGAAAAAATACTGCTATATCTCACTACAACCACAGAATCACAGATTTTGAGAAATGGAAGGATGAGTAGTTGCCATTCTGTACCAAGAAGGAATCTTCACTGTAACAAGTGAACTTTCTGATTCATTATTCAAAAATGACAATGTCTTCAGCTTCATTCCTCATCAATGTGCCATTCATTGTTTGCATTAAGCTCAGTCAGGCATCTGAGAGAAGTTGGAGATTTTTTCTTTCCTCATTGGATGCTTTGTTTCCTGAATTTTGCTCTGCCTTATTTTTCTCTTGAGCCTATTCACTGCAAATATACCGGGTTCTCTAAAAGTCTTAGTGCAGTTTTAAACTATTAAAGCATAAAATGACATGGAGAGTTTTGGAACACCCTGTATGTCCTGTCTGCATTATAGATGTATGATTAGACTTGTCAGTATTGCCCATATAGAGGTATTAAAATTAATTGACTGTTTCTAGTATTTGATGATGCATTATAATATTTATGATATCATCTGTTCTACTGAGGTTTATACTTTTCATCTTTATTGAGTATCATAGAGAAGCAAGATTTCTCTGAATTCTTATACTGAAATGAAATGAACAGGACAGTATTTTCCATGCATTTCAGTCTGGAGTGGGGCTAAATCTACTCATCTAATCCCTAATCTGAATGTTGAGACAAAGCATTTAATCAGAAAAAAAAGGTCACTTAATGTATGGGTTTGCATTCATGAAACATATTAAAATTTAGGAACTTATAGTTTTTCCCCTTTGTTTATATGAGAGCCACGAATATTGCCTTTGGAGTTTTGTGGCTTTCTAAAATTTTGGTTGAATATTGGGAGGTGTGAGAGAAATTATGTGGGCTGCCAGTCATTTGCTTATTGAAAGCAGATTCGGTTAAATTGGAAGGCAAATGAGGTATGGCACACTTGATGGCTTTTGGAATAGGATTTGGACCAAAGACAATATTTCAGGAGTGGCTTGTGAGGGTGGTGTGTCTCCTGTTCCAATTGGAAGGAATAATATTTCTAGAGAGTGAATTTCATAACCAAATTCCTATAAGGAGTAGTCTATGATTTAAAGAGCACTTGAAAGTTTTTTCAAAGCTCCTTACAGTTGTTATACCATTTAAGCCTCACAATATCACCATGAAGTAGGTGATTTTATTATCCCCATTTTACAGATGAGGTTGAGAGAGATTAAATTAATTTTCCCAGTTCATACAGTTAAGAAGTATTGGAAGCAAAGTTTGAACTTGAGTCTTTCTGATTCTAAATCCTAAACTCTTATTCAGCGAATTTCCCAGCTACCTCTAAACACTCAGATATATACATATATATGTTTATATATATATAATATATATTACATATATATATTTATACACACACATATCTACATACACAGACACACACACACACACACACACACACACACATATATATATATATATATATGGAGAGAGAGAGAGAGAGAGAGAGAGAGAGAGAGAGAGAGAGAGAGAAGAGTTTGTGTTTCCTATTATTTTATAGCCAGTTAGACTGTGCATGTCAAAATGTCCCATCAGTCGGTGTTAGCCAACAAATTGGATTAAGTATTAGGGATACAAAGAAAGGAAAAAACATGGTCCCTGCTCCTGAGCAACTGTTGTTCTAACGAGGAAGACAAAATGCAAACTTGTATGTCCATGCAGGAGCTATACCTGCTAAATTTAGGTAATCTCAGAGGGAAGGACACTGGGGGAGAAGGGCAGGGAGGAACTTCCAGGGTTAGGAAGCATAGTGAGAAATCAGTGGAAAGGAAAGAAGGATGGCAGGAAATCTCTTATGGATAGAGAACTGAGTAAATGGTGAAAATAATATGAAACAAGTCTGGAAGGACAGAGTCATCCCAGATTGGGAAGGCCTTGAGTAAAAGGCAAAGAGGTTTAAACCTTACTTAAAAGGAAATGGGAGGGGGAGGAGCCAAGATAGCAGAATGAAGCCTGAACTTTCCCTAGTTTCCCTCAGAAACAATGTTAAATCAAGTCTCTAAAAGAATTCTGGAGTGACAAAATCCACAAAAAGACAGAGTAAAGCAATTTCTATTCCAAGATAACTTGGAAGGACTTCAGGAAAGGTCTGTTTTGCTTTGATAAAAAGGTGGCACAATCCAGTGCAGGTGGTGTTCAGGCAAGCCAGTGGGAGGCTCTTAGCCACAGCACAGATCAGCAATTGAGGTACCTTGGTCCAAGCTCAGCAGGCTAGTGGCACAGCAGGGGAGCTGTGAGGTCCCAAGCCCTATCTCATCAGGCAAACTGCCAGCCTTGGAACCCAGGACACAAAAGATATGACTAGACAGGGACACCCTAGCTCAGTGGGTGAGCTACTAGTTCAGAGGCCCTGATGTAGAAAGTCAGTGAAAAGACTCCCTGACCCTCCACTGCAAGAAGTTTGGAACAGGACCCCTGTATCCCAGGAGCAGGGCTCCACTTTAAAAAAAAATGAGCAAGAAACAGAAAAGAGCTCTGACCATAGAAAGCTACTATGGTGAAAGGGAAGATCAAAACACAAATTCAGAAGAGAAAAACAATGTCAAAATGCCTACATATGAATGATCAAAATGGAATATGAATTGGTTTCAAGCCCAAAATGTCTTCTTGGAAAAGCTCAGAAAAGGTTTTAAAAATCAAGTAAGAGAGGTAGAAGAAAAATTGGGAAAAGAAATGAGAGTTATACAGGAGATTTATGACACGAGTCAACAGCTTGGAAAAAGAAGCACAAAAATTGATGGAAGAAAATAATTCCTTAAAAAATAGAATTGAGGGGGCAGCTAGGTGGTGCAGTGGATAGAGCACCAGCCCTGAAGTCAGGAGGACCTGAGTTCAAATCTGGCTTCAGACCAAACACTTGACACTTACTGGCTGTGTGACCCTGGGCAAGTCACTTAACCCTAATTGCCTAAAAAAAAAATAGAATGGACCAAATGGAAAAAAAAATGCACTGAAGAAAACAACTCCTTTAAATGTAAAATTGGCCAAATGGAACAGGAGGTAGAAAAGCTAACTGAAGAAAATAATACCTTAAAAATTAAGATTGGGCAAGTGGAAGCTAATGATTCTATGAGACATCAAGAAACAGTAAAAAAAAATAGAATAACATGTAAAACACTTCATTGGAAAAACAACTGACATGGAAAATAGATCCAGAATAGATAATTTAAGAATTATTGGACTACCTGAAAACCACGATAAAAATGGGGGGCGGGGGCTGGATGCAGCCAAGGCAATACTTAAGGGAAATTTTATATCTCTAAATGCTTACGTAAATAAAATTAAGATAGAGCAGACCAATGAATAGGGCATGCAACTAAAAAAGCTAGGAAAAGAACAAATTAAAAACCCCCAATTAAATACCAAATTAGAAATTCTGAAAATCAAAGGAGAGATTAATAAAACTGAAATTAAGAAAAATATTGAACTAATAAATAAAACTAAGAGCTGGTTTTATGAAAAAAAAACAATAAAATAGGTAAACCTTTTGTTAGTTTGATTAAAAAAAGAAAGAAGAAAACCGAATCACCAGTATCAAAAATAAAAAGGGTGAATTCACCACCAAAGAAGGGAAAATTAAAGAATTTTCCATTGAAAAACTATGAACTATTTTGGCCAGTTGCATACCAACATATCTGACAATGTAAGTGAAATGGGTGAATATTTACAAAAAATATAAATTGCCCGGATTAACAGAAAAAGAAATAAAATAAATAACCTCATTTCAAAAAAAGAGATTGGATAAGCCATTAATGAACTCTCTAAGAAAAAATCTCCAGGGTCAGATGGCTTTACAAGTGAATTCTACTAAACTTTTAAAGAACAATTAATTCCAATACTATATAAACTATTTGGAAAAATATATAAAGAAAGAGTCCTATAAAACTCCTTTCATGACTCAAATATGGTGTTAGTATCTAAACCAGGAAGAATCAAAACAGAGAAAGAAAATTGTAGAACAATTTCCCTGGTGAATATTGATGCAAAAATTCTAAATAAAATATTAGTAAAGAGAATCCAGCAATTTACCACCAGGATAATACACTATGACCATGTGGGATTAATACCAGGAATGCAGGGCTGGTTCAATATGAGGAACTCTATTAGCATAAATTGACCATATCAATAACAAAACCAACTGAAATCATATGACTCTCTCAATAGATGAAAAAAAAATCTTTTAACAATATACAGTATCCGTTCTTATTAAAAAACACTAGAGAGCATAGGAATCAATGAAATTTTCCTTAAAATGAAATATAGTATCTAAAACCATTAGCAAGCATCATACATAATGAAAAATGAGCTAGAGGCATTCCTAATAAGATTGGGGTGAAGTAAGGATGTCCATTGTCACATTATTATTCAATATTGTACTAGAAATTTTAATTTTAACAATAAGAGAAGAAACATAAATTAAAGGAATCAGAATAAGTGACAAGGAGATAAAACTATCACTCTTTGTAGATGATATGATAATATATATGAGGAATCCTAGAGAATCAACTAAAACACTTCTTGAAATAATTAACAACTTTAGCAAAGTCACAGGATATAAAATGAACCCACACAAATCATCAGCATTTCTATATATTACCAACATCCAACAGCAAGAGATAAAAAGAGAAATTCCATTTAAAATAACTGTAAACAATATAAAATATTTGGGAGTCTACTTGCCAAGACAAACCCCAGAACTATATGAGCATAATGACAAAACACTTTTCACACAAATAAAATCAGATTTAAACAATTGGAAAAATATTAACTGCTCTTGGGTAGGCCAAACTAATATAAAAAAATGACAATTTTACCTAGATTAATTTACATATTCAGTGCCATACCAGTCAAACTACCAAAAAATATTTTGTAGAGTAAGAAAAAAATTATAACAAAATTCATCTGGAAGAAAAAAAGGTCAAGAATATCAAGAAATCGTGAAAAAAATGCAAAGGAAGGTGATCTAAATGTACCAGATCTAAAACTATGTTATAAAGCAACGGTAATCAAAACTACTAGGTACTGGCTAAAAATAGAGTGGTGGATCAGTCAGTGGAACAGATTAGGTACACAAGAACAGTAGTAAATGATTTTTGTAATCTAATGTTTGATAAACCCAAAGACTCTAGCTTCTTGGATAAGAACTCACTATTTGACAAAAAAACAAGCAAACAAAACCTGCGGGGAGAACTGGAAAATAGTATGGCAGAAACTAGGCATAGATCAACATCTCACACCCTACACCAAGATAAGGTAAAAATTGGTACATGATTTAGACATAATGGGTAAAAACATAAGCAAATTAGAAAAGCAAAGATCTATGGAGAAGGGAAGAATTTATGACCAAAGAAGAGATAGAAAACATTATGAAATGCAAAACTGATGATTTTGATTATGTTAAATTAAAAAAGTTTTTGCAGAAACAAAACCAATACAGCCAAGATTAGAAAGGAAGCAGAAAGATGTGAAACAATTTTTACAGCAAGTGCTTCTGATAAAGGCCTCATTTCTTAAAAATATAGAAAATTGAGTCAAATTTATAAGAATTTATAATAATACACGTCATTCCCCAATTGATAAATGGTCAAAGGATATAAACAGGCAGTTTTCAGAGGAAGAAATGAAAGCTATCTATAGTCATATGAAAACATGTACTAGGCTCAAATTGTTAAAATCTAGACACTGCTCAGATTCTTGTAATCTAGCCAATAGCTCAGTACTGTGCAGATTCCTTAAGTCTGGCCAATATGGTGGATGTTCTAATAAACCTTATCTTTGGCTGAAAGAAGGCTTGGGTTGAATTTATTGGGACAGGACCTGTGTGTTGTGATTTTGGGGTCCCAGCACCCCTAAGTCCATAAACCTCAACATTTTGTTGGCCTGTTTGGAGGAGCTGCCTAACCCCTCCCAGCCAAGACTGAAAGGTATGTAAACCTATCCCTTTCTTTCTTGCCCTGAAGTTGGGGTCGTTCTCCAAGCACCTAGGAAGGCTTGGAGGTGCTTTTCAGGCAGACAGTTATGAGGCTGTCTCACACTAGGCCTGATGCTCTCAGGCACTCAATCCACTGGTTCACTTTGAGGCCACGGACCTAGGCACACTTTCCACAGCACAGAGGACAAGGATGGATGCCCTATCTGGAAGCGTATGTTCAATTCTATCAGTTCTCTCTGTGCTAGGGAATTGGGAAAATTGCAGGTGCTTTTTGCTTCCCTGAGGCTTACTTGACCCTTTCCCTCTACACCCCTGAATCTTCCTTCATGGGGGTTATAGGGAAAAGTTAGAACAGTTAAAAACAACTTAGCAGATTCTGGAAGTTTTGTGATTGATCATTAAGGAGTTTTGAAACACCTCCTTAGAACCCTGGTCACTCCCTTCTCTGACTCCTTTCCTTTGAATTAAGAGGATATCTATTAATCCCTCTCTTAGAAGAAGAGAGTTTCACCCTCCCTCCTGAACTTACCCTCTACAGCATGGGCCCCACTGGCAATGGCCTTGGGCCCTGGGGCGACCTTTTCCTGGAAGCATCACCCGGGTTCAGCACATCCTGCTGAAGCTAGCCTCTGAACTTGGTTAAGCATTCTCTTTTAAAGTCGTAGTTTTAACTGATAACAATGACGTGTTGATTCTCCATGTAAAGTAATTTGGAAATGCATTTAGCAAAATTGAAATCACCTGATTGGCACTAGGTTTGTTTCAAGTTTCAAACTGGTGAACTTTTTGTATCAGTTATGTCAAGCAACTTTTCATAATCTGATTACTGCTAAAACAATTTGGCTATTGTTGGTTATTGTTTAACGTGTAAACTTGCCAAAAAGCTTGTTGTGTGAGGTCAAAGCTCCTAGGATTTTATTTAGAGTTGTCTGGGATCATAATCATCCATAATCAATAATCCACCATCAGAGAGAAAAGCCACAAGCTACTAAGTCTGCATTGGGAAAAGCTGAGAGGACAATTTTAGCCTTAGTCCAAGATGGGATCCTCCTGGCTCAGTTTCCCCATTATGTTCCTTTGAAAAGGAATGTTACCCACCTGGCTATTTATGAGTCTGGCTATGAGGTAGATTTGATACTGCATGGTTGGAAAACTGAATTATCTGAATCCAAACAGAGCTAAGGATGTTTTATCTTCTCATTTGGGCCCTAAATCTAGTCCCTGCTTCATGCTTTTATAGCAAATTTATATAATCAAAGCAAGTGGTCAGTAAAAGATCAATGCAAGTGTATGAGGTCTTGTTATTTTGACCTGAATACTCAGTCATTGAATACCTCCAGATAACTGAAATTAAATCAGAAACATCTTCAGTTTGGTTGGGGAGGAGACTTTGAGTGATAATTGAAGTGAAAGTCAGCCTCTGGCAAATTCTTTTGCATAACTATTGAACCCAGGGGTGGGAAAACTTCTACCTGCAAAAGAGTTACTTAAACTTTAGAAAAAGTAACAAGATCAGATAATCCTGAAGGGTCAAATGTAAATGATTTTAATGGGGCTTTTATACTTTTACTTCTCCCTATATCTGGGCTCTACAGTATTTTCTGTCAGATTTGTGTCTTCCAGACTACAGGCCATTCACCTTGGTAGCAAACAGTAGGTACCAGCCAATGTCCCCTCATTGTGCCCTGGATGCAGCCGGTGCTTGGTTCCAGTCTACCCTTGAGGAAAGGACAGCTCTATGCTCCTTGCCAACAGGAAGCAGTTTCAGAAGCCAAGACCTTTGTCCCTTACCCCAAAATAATTTGGGTCCCATTTGTTTGAATGATGGGGATGGGATATGAACCCCTAAAAGAAAAAGACCATGTCTTTGTGATCTGGACCCCAATAAGGAAAAACCCTAGACTTTCCCACCCAGCCAAATCTCTGGCATTCACCTGAGACTATAATCCTATCAACTGGCCTTTCATTGTGGCTAAGCCAATCTCCTAATTTCCCACCCTTAATCCTATCTATACTCCATTCTCCCTTGGCCCTGTGGTCTGGGTCCCAGGCATTCTGTTCCACCCAGCTTACTTGCCACTCCCATCCATATCTTCCTTAGACCCCTCTTCCAGTCACCCCAAACTACTTGGCCACTCCTAAATCCCTCCCACAGTCTTTCTGTATATAAAGTCCATCTTGTCTCTATTAAGGTGCTCAGATTTGTAAAATCTAGCCACTGCTCAGATTCTCATAATCTAGTCAATAGCTCAGTAATGTTCAGGTTCCTTAAGAGTCTGGCCAATATGGTGGATGTTCCAATAAACCTTGTCTTTGGCTAAGAAAAAATAATGCTCTAAATCACTACTGATTAGAGAAACACTGATTAAAACAACTCCGAGGTACTACCTCAGACCTATCTGGTTGGCTAATATGACAGAAAAGGAAAATGATAAGTGTTGGAGAAGATTTGGGAAAATTGGAACATTAGTGCATTGTTGGTGGAGTTGTGAAGTGATCCAACTGCTCCGGAGGGCAAGTAGGAATTATGCTCAAAGCACAATCAAACTCTGCATACCCTTTGACCTAGCAATATCACTACTAGTTCTGTATCCCAAAGAGATCGTAAGAAAGGGAAAAGGAACTGCATTTACAGGAATACTTACAGCAGCTCTTTTTGTGGTATCAAAGAATTGGAAATTGAGGGGATGCCCATTAATTGGGGAATGGTTGAACAAATTATGGCATATAAAAGTAACAGAACACTATTGTGCTATAAGAAATGATGAGCAGGTGGATTTCAGAAAAAAACAAAACAAAACTGGAGAGGCTTACACGAGTTGATGTTAAGTTAAGTGAGCAGAACCAGGAGAACTTTGTACACAGTAACGGTAACACTCTGTGAAGACCGAGTATGATTGACTTAGCTTTTCTCAGCAATACGATGATCTAAGACAATTCCACAGGAAAGTAATTCTCAGAGAAGTTAAATGACTTGTTCAGGCTCAGCACAACTTAATATGGAAATGTTTCTGTGATTGCACATGTATAACCTATATCAGATTGCTTGCCATCTTGGGGAGGGGAGAGGGAAGCAAGGAAGGGAGAAAAAATTGGTACTCCAAGTCTTATAAAAAATAAATGTTGAAAACTAGCTTTACCTGTAATAGGAAGAAAATAAAATAGTATTTACAAAAAAACAACCCCCCCCCAAAACTAAGGTGTTAGATGGAATCATAAAAAAAAAATTGAGAACCTCTGATTTTTCTTTCAATAGATGAGTGAAATGACCAGATAGCATCATGAAAAAGATTATTCTGGCAGCTAATTAAAGGATGACAGGGTGGGGTGGGATGGGGTGTGTGTGTGTGGAGGAAATGATATTTCTTTAAGATTTTGAGGTTTTCAGACAGTTTTACATATAGTATCATATGCAACAACCCATTGAGGCAGGAATTATTTGTCATCAATGAGTTGAGAAGCATTTCTTAAACTCTTACTATGTGTCAAACAGACACTGTTGTAAGATTCAGATAGATATAAATGCAGTCTCTGCCTTCGTGGAGCTCATGGAATTCAAACAGAGGCAAACAACATGCAGATGACTTTGGACAAATATCTATACAGAGTAGATGGAAGGTAATTTCAGAAGAAAAGGGGATTGGGAAGGAGCTTTTGGAAGGCTTCCTGAATACAATGGCATTTGAGCTGTCTTTTGATGATAAGGAAACTAGGAGGTAGAAGTAAGGAAGAATAGCTTTCCAGGCATGGGGGCCAGACAGTGCAATTCAAAGAGGAAGGAGATGGAGTGTTCTTTTGGAGAAAAAGCAAAGAAGCCAGAGGATCCTAGAGTGTATTTAGGAGAATTAAGTGGAAGAACACTGGAAATGCAGGAAAGGATTCATTTGCGTATTTATTCATTCACTCATGTATTTATTCATCTATCTATCTATCTATCTATCTATCTACCTATCTATCTATCTATCTATCTAGTCCTGGAAGTAATAGGATGCCTCTGTAGTTTACTGAGTATTGGTACATGGCCAGACTAGTATTTTTCCAGATTTAACTCACACTAGAGAAGTGTTGTGTAACAAATCAAAAGCCAGCTTTTGAGTCTAGGTTCAATTCTCACTTCAGATATACTAGCTACATGACCCTAAGCAAATCGTTGAACCTGCTAGGGCTATCAGCAGAAGCTGATCAGTGTCTGTTTTGGCATCAAGGAATTCCCTATACCAATGAATTCACCTAAGCAGCCTCAGTCCCTGTTTCACATGAATCTGCTTCCACATCGTACATGCCTGACAAATATACCTATCACCCCGACCCCCACCCCAAACATGACATTCAAACTCTTAAGTCCATGCATTTCCACAAGCTGTCCCCTCTATTTGGAATTCACTCCCTGCTCACCTGATCCTCATAGAATTCTTACTGTTTTTCAGGACTTATGGGGTGGCACCTCCTAGAGAAGCTTTTCCACTACCCCCTAATACTAAGGAGCCAATTGATAATTTATGAAATTATGAAATAGGACAGGCCCACCTGGTTCTTTAGGTACCCTCTGGGAAAGACCTGGGTTCTAATCCTGCCTCTAACACAATAGTTGTGCTAAGCCTGAACAAGTCATTTAACTTCTCTGAGAATTACTTTCCTTATCTATAAAATGAGGGGGTCAGACTCTATGACCTAAAAAGTCCCTTCTAGCTCTAAACCTATGATCTGATGAGGCATCATTTAGTCTAATCCACTTATTTCACAGAGAGGAAACTGAAGCCCAGAAAGGTTATATGACTGGTTTAAGGTCACAAAACAATTATTAGATTAGCATGAATACATATGTGTGTGTGTATGTGTGTATGTATATATATGTGTATATATATATATATATATATATATGTGTATGTGTATATATACATGTGTGTATGTGTGTGTATATAT
Source organism: Phascolarctos cinereus (assembly GCF_003287225.1). Lineage (NCBI taxonomy): Eukaryota > Metazoa > Chordata > Mammalia > Diprotodontia > Phascolarctidae > Phascolarctos > Phascolarctos cinereus. The sequence goes on from NW_027556180.1 coordinate 22,468,335, forward strand.
GTATATATGTGTGTGTGTGTATATATATATATTCACAGTCTAATGATTTTTCTACTACATGCAGCTGAGATAATCAAGGAAATCCCATTTCCCTATCATTACATACATAACAATGCTTCTCATTATAGTAGAATTTTAGGGTTGGCTCCTAGAAAATTATACTGCTTTGAGCTATAAAATCTAATATTTCTTAAATGTTTATGACTGAAGTAATGTATTAGAGAATACAAGGTGAGAGAATTGATAAACCCAGTAACTCGGGGCCAGACTGTCCCTCATGCCAAGAATTCACTCTTCACCTTGGCATCTGAAAATCCCTCACTTCTTTCAAGACTGAACTCTGATGCTACCTACTAGCTAACCTCCTAGGGGTCTTTCCTGTCCCTCCCCAGTCATTTTTTAAAATTTGTGTGTTATTTTCTCTTCCTCCTATCTCACATAGGGAAAAAAGAAAAAAAAAAGGAAAGGGATGGGAAGGGAAGAGTGAGGGGAACGAAAGGGAAGAGGTGTAAAAGAAAGGGAAGGGAGAAGCAAAAAGAAGGGAAGGGAAAGAAGAAAAGGGAAGAGAATAAAACAACACTCTTGTAACAAATATTCATAGTGAAGCAAAACAAATCTGCATCCTGGCCACATTCAAGATGTATGTCTCATTCAGTACCCTGAGTTCATCAGCTTTCTTCAAGGAAGTGGGGGTCATTCTTCATAATCAGGTCCCTGGTATCATGAGTTGGTCATTGCAATGAGCAAATGTCTTGAGTCTTTCAAAGCTACTTACCTTCACAATGCTGTCATTGTATAAACTGTTCTCTTCCTTTGCTCTGCTTATTTCATTCGTCTTCTCTGAAACCATCCCTTTTGTTAATTCTTATGACAAAATACTATTCCATTACATTCACATACTCTAGCTGTTAGCACTCTATCCTTTCTCGTCAAATGAACATACACATGCTTATGTCTACCTGTAATACCCCTCTGGCAGACTATAAACTCCTTGAGTACAAAAACTTTTTTTCATTCCCAAAGCCTAATGTGCTGCTTTTATAAACATTAGGCTTTTAATACATATTTGTTGGACTGTATTAGACTTCAGTTTACAGGGAATGTGACAAAAGTCACAAAATGCTGAGGTCATCACTAACAAAGTGCTTCCCACACTTTTTTATAAAATGAAAAAAAAAATTCTCAAGTTTGCCACAGTCTGCCTTTTTGCCTTCTTAACAGAAGTGTGATGTCCTGCCTGGTGCCTGGAGGAGCTTGTTCTGAAAGCAGAGAAGGAGCTTTGTGGGCAAACTATTCCAATAGCAATATCCTATAATGGAAAAGTAGCCACCTGCTCCCCAACAAAGTACCCAGTGAGAGCAAACAGTGCCCGCTGGGAGCCACTGGCATCAGCAAACTTCATTTACAGAAACCTTTTCTTGGGCATTTGTCAGTGGCAGCCATTGCAAAGGCTTCTGGGATCCTGGGAGAAGCCTGGGGTTTTCTGATGCTCTCATCGCTGATTCATAGCTTTTTGTAGCCCACAGTGCCTCTTTTCAGTCATCATTAGGCATGATGCATCCACTTACGTTTTGCCAAAGATCAAGGTTGATAGATTTTGACTTTGAAGCTAGGAGGGGAAAGAGGTTAAGGACTTTTTTTCAGCCACCTGTAGTTCTGAGACTGCTTTCCAGTACTCACTGGCTGCCCTGTTACCCTATAAAGCCCTCGTATGTGGTAAGTCCATCAAATCCTCTTCAGGTCCTGGATCGTAGTCGCCTTCCATTTAGACTCAGCGTGTGTGCTAGGGCCACCAGAGGGGCAGCATTGTCTTGTGTTAACGCCAAAATGAGGGTGGGTGCTTTAATAGAACAAGAGGGAACCGTAGCTCTTTTGAACTTAAAGAGAACATCCAAAAATAAAGAGGAAAGCATAGAGGGAGAAACAAAGGCACTTCAGGAGACATAGGAATGAACACTCTCTCTTCTCCTCAACCCCAGGGCATCAACGGCCAATTCTGCCAGAGTCTTTTTCTCAGCTCAGACAAAAGGAACCATGAAAACAATTGTTACTGACCTCCCTTTGTAACAGTGATTAGCAGTTGGGGAGGATTTGGGGTTCCATTAGTTTTTCCTGTGTGTGTATGGGGCAGGGGAGATTTGTCCTTGACTTTGCCTTGGAAAACATCACGGAAGTTGTGCAGTAAAGAGACATTCAAGCCTCTGGGTTCAAATCCTGCCTCTCACACTTTCTGTTTGACCTTGTCAAGTCTGTCCATTTCCTCACCTTAAAATGTGGGCTGTGGGCTAGGTGGCCTCTGACATCTCTTCCAGTTCTTGATTCTTGAGCCCATAAAGGCTTCTCTGCCATCCTAGGGACAGAGAGACCAGGCCTTATTTGATCTTTGTATCATCCTTCGTAAGGGCTGCTAGGTGGCACTATAGTGCACAGAGTGCCAGGCCTGGAGTCAGGAAGACTCATCTTCCTGAGTTCAAATCTGACCTCAGATACTTACTAGCTGTGTGACCCTGGGCAAGTCACTCCACCCTGTTTGTTTTAGTTTCCTTATCTTTAAAATGAGCCTGAGAAGGAAATGGCAAGACATGTCAATATCTTTGTCAAATACTTCCAATGGCTACACTCTTTGGCTCCATTCTCTCAAAATCTCCACCCTACAGGAAATTGAGGCTCTATCCCTGGCTTCCTTATGTGTGATAGATGAACTTTGCCTCTTTTATTACTGGCCTTATATTACTCCAGGCAACTTCCTGTTGTCCTCTGGATATGACTCACTCCTTATCTTCTTCAAACACCTGTTTCCCCTTTATATGTTGTCTTTCCCCATTAGAATTTTTTTTAAATTTGTTTTATTGATGTGTTTTGTTTTTACATTATATACCTTTTCAGTTAGCCCTACTCCCTAAATAAAACAAATAATATATTGACTTCATCTGAATGCATATGTAACATTCTACTTTTGTTAACATTCCCTCCATTTTTCAATTGTTTTTTAAATTAGCAAAAATCAATTTCCTGTCCTTCCTTCCCACTCTTTAACTGAGGAGAAAAAGAAAATAAAATCCAATTTCTTATATTAAATATGCCTAGTAAAGCAAAACAAATTCCTTCATGGGTTTATGAATATGTGTATGTGTGTATACATGCATGTAGCATACGTACATGTATTCATACATATTTGTGTGTCTCATTCTGTACACTAAATCTGTTATTTCTGTGCAATGCATGGCATGTTTCATCACTGGTCCTTTGTAATCATGCATGGTCAATGTATTGATCATAATTCATATAGCTTTCAAACCTGTTTGTTTTCACATTGTTGTTGTTATTGTACGCATTATTTTCTCAGTTCTGTTCATTTCATTCTTTATCAATTTATAACAGTCTTCAAAACTGTTCATTTAAAAAACATTGATGTTGTAGTATAAATGTTTTGTTTTTGGTCCTGCTCACTTGACTCTGCATCAGTTCATATAAGTCCATGATTTTTTTTATAACAAATCTATTTTATTTTCAATTCACAGAACAAAACAAGCACTTCCATAATTGTGTAATAAAGATGACTGCACATGAAACTGCAAATCTACCATGTTCAATTTTCTATTCCCTACAGATATACAATGAAGAGAGGGCTACCATTATGTATATATGTCCAATTATTCTATACATACTTCTATTTATGAAATCTTTCTCTGGATACAGATAGCATCCTTCTTCACATGTCCTTTATTTTTAATTTGTGTATCTATAATAGTCAAAATGACCCAGTTGCTCAAAGTTGTTCTTAAAACAATATTGCTGTTATTGTACACAGTGTCTTCTTTGTTCTGCTCACCTCTTCAACATTTTGCGAAACTCTTTCCATGCTTTTTCAAGATCATTTCTTATAGCACAATAGTATTCAATCACAATCATATGTCACAACCTGTTCAGCCATTCCCCAATTGATCAGGATCCCTATAATTTTTGTTCTTTGCCACCATAAAGAGAGCTTCTATAAACATCCATGATTTTTTATAATTACTTATTTCATAATTTCTTATAGTATCACATTCATAAACCAACATTTATGGCATTTCTTAATTGAATGGCATCCTTTTAGTTTCCAGCTGTTGGGTTTTTTTTTTTACTACCACAAAGAGTTGCTATAAATATTATAAAAATATAGGACTGTTTCTTCTTTCTTTTATCTCTTTTGGATAGCAATGATATAGCTGGGTCAGAGGGCATGCAGTGTTCAGTTACTTTTTGCATGTAATGCTGAATTGCTTTCCAGAATGTTTGAGCCCACACATAGTTCCAGCAACAGTGCACCAAGGTGACTGTTTTCCAACAGCCCCAACAATAGATAGCATTTTTCCTTTTTGACATCTTTGCTGCTTTGATAGTTGTGAAGAAGGATCTCAGAATTGCTTTAATTTGTATTTCTCTTATTAGTGATGTGGAGATTTAAAAAATATATATATCTGTAGATAGCCTAGTTTTCTTCCCTGGATAAGTGCTTAATCATATACTTAGACCATTAATCAAATAGAGAATAGCTCTTATTTTTACAAATTTGAATTCATTCCTTATAAATCTTGGTAATGGGTTCTCTATCCTAGAAACTTGATGCAAAGATTTGTTATTAATCATTTTCCCTTTTATCTTAGTTTTACTGGATTTCTCTTTTGCAAAACCATCTTAAATTTTATATAATCAAAATTATCAGGATTTTAAAGAGAGTGTCCAGTATAGCCCAAGTAGTGGCTGTATCACCACTCAAATCAGATTAAGTCCCAATGCTTGCAGTGAACTAGCTGACCTCAAGTTTCAGTGACCAGTTCACCATCTGCTTCATTGAAAAAGCTTCAATGGCTTACCGTTCCTTAGAGGATAAAATGCAGATTCTTCAGTTTGACAGGTAAAGAAATTTGTAATCTGGTGCCAGCCTGATATTTCCAGGATAACTACACATGACTCCCTCACCACAGACACTGTTTTCAACCAAATATACCTACCTAATGTTCTCTGTGTGTGACATTACATCTATACCTTCATCCATGCCTGGAATGCTCTCTCTCCTCCCCTTTGCCTCTGGAGGCCTGTAGATCCCTTCAAGGCTCAGTTCAAGTGAATCCTATGTCAAAGAGTCCTTCCTACTTATTAGTGACCCTTCCCAAAAGACATTATGTATTCATTTTGTAAATATCAATCTGCATATTGAATGAGATCATATAGGTAAAGTACTTTGAAAATCTTAAAGTATTAACTGTTGAAATCATGAACCTGGGCAAATCACTTCAGAGTTTCCTCATGCAGTGTTCATACAGAGCTTTGAGGTTTGCAAAGGATATGTTCAGGGAATAAAAGGAGTCAGTCCCAATGGTGGGGCTTTGAAAGAGGCCAAATAGGTGGAATGACAACAGATTATGAAAAGCCTTGAATGCTAGGCAGAGAACAATGAACTTTCTTTGATAGGCAATATGAAATCGCTGAAGATTTTTTTTTAACAGATACTTGGTATATCCAGAAGTAAGGGCAATTTAAAAAAATGGAACATTGAATTTGGAGTGAAGATTCAAAGTAAACAGAGAGAAATAGATGAAATGTTGATGTACAATTCATGGGCCTTAGATATGTGAACCTCAGAGGTCATGTGGTACCACCTTCTCATTTTACAGGTAAAGAAGCTGAGGCCCAGAGAAGTCATACAACTTGCCTGTGATCACATAGTTAATCAGTAACAGAGCCATGATTCAAGCTGACGTCTTCTGACCCAACTAGTTCAGTGACTTCTCTGCTATATCTTGCTACCTCTCTGAATTAAAAAAAATTTAAGATAAAACTACTTTCAGTTAAGAGACAAGACTATATGATAACCTGAGATTAAGTTACCTAGCAAGATAAATCAATTATGATAAGCATGACTAGTTTAATTTTAAAGTTATGTGATATTTTATATTAGTTGATTATTTCCTGGGTAGACAGAACATTGAGACTCATATTCCTTAGTTTGGAGGTCTAACACTTTAAAAGTTGTAGCTTGAAGACCTTCAGAAAAGAGGAAAAATATGACCTTGGATCAATGTCTTGCTCAGTGGGGGAAATTTCTTTCCCTCCTCCCAATCCTCACCACTGAAACCAGTACAACAGCAAAGAGAGTAAGTGTCCAAATAAAATCAATGACTGGAAAGGGGGGAGTATGTTAACGTTTCTTTCACATGGCAACAAGAAATAGATTTTTAGTGAACTAACTTTTATGAATCAGAAGTGTAATGGGACTAAATAGTCAAAAGATGGGTGACACATCTGCTAGAGTATCCTGTTGTCCACATTTCTTTCTGTATTTAACTCAGTATTTCTCACTTTAGTCAACTGAGCTTTTCATATCACTAGCTATCTATCTCCAAAGACCAATGAATCACAAGAGAACAGTGAAACCATCAGCCGCTTGATTTACCACATCTTATTGAGTAACACTTTACTCACCTCCACTTTGAGGATTTAGAAAAGAAAATAGTCTATTTCAGCAAAAGTGGGAACAGGGCTATTGATTCTTTTTTGAAAGCCCAAACCATCTAACTGCAGAGCCATCCAAGATTGTTGTATGAAAGACAGCTTGTTTAAGAAAAACGCTATTTTTTTCTCTCACCTTGGGCAACCTGGCAGAGGTCCAGTGTACATTTAATGAGATGTGTTGACTGGTCCAAGTAGTTCAACTAAACAGCATTACTCATCAGCATCAGTATCATTTTGTTTGGAATAGGGTATGTGTAGACTTCATTTATTTTCAATGTACCAAATCACAAAATTGGAATGAATATCTGTGTCCATCTAGTCCAACTCAAACCACTAGTGTAATCTCTTCTATAATATTTCTTACAAGTGGTCATTGAATTTAGGCTTTTTCAGAAAACTTCCAATTAAGAGCTACTCATGACTTCCCAATGGAACTCATTACATTTTTGGATAACTTACATAAACAATGTTGTGATAGAAAGATCACTGGCACTGGAGTGCCAGCTCTTCCATTAGTGTCTATGTCACTTACCTAGTTTTCTCTCTCTCTCTCTCTCTCTCTCTCTCTCTCTCTCTCTCTCTCTCTCTCTCACACACACACACACACACACACACACACACACACACACACGTATGTATCTATCTATATATGCACAAAAAAGATATATATATATTTGTGTATTATATATAAATATATTATATATATATTAAAATAATGTAATTCACGTAATTCATAAGATGGAATTTATCAAACTTTTCTCTATGTTAATGCAACAGAATGATTTTATGCATAAAATAAAATACATACAATTATAAAGGGAACCAATTATATTAACATACAACCATCAAGAAAAGGAAGAAGTTCAAAGACCCCAGATTGAGAACTCCCATACTAGATATTCATTAAATTCCCAGATGATTCTAAATGTGTTGATTCTATGGAGTCAAGGAGAGTTTCATATTCCAAACTTAATGCTCTAATGTGAAGGTTTCACAATAATGCTATGCATGAGGTAATGGTGAGTTTACCACATTCACTCCAAAGTCTTCTCTGTCATTCTGATCATTGTGATGGTGTGGAGTAGAGCCATCTTGCAACCCTTCACCACCATGTCTTCCTTTGATGCTTGGGAAGAGTTAAATTATGCTAAACAAGGTCCTATCCCAATCAATGATGTTGCCAGAGCACATTTTGGTAGCTTTTCAGAGTTTCTTCCAAGCCTTCATAGTTACCATGATCCTTCTTACTTCACCCTGATTTCCTTTCCTTTTCTTTTATTGCTCACCCCTCAAATCCCCACCAACATCGCCTGGGCTGGATTTTAAGGGTTTTTGTTGTTGTTGTTATTATTTTATGTTATAGATTCAATTAGATGGCCACTGAAGTGCCTTCCAATTCTGAAATTCCATGATTCAAATAAGAAAGTTATAGCAACACTTTTAATATACTATAATGTGTTGAGAAATGTTGCTGTACCAAGAAAATCCCTCAGAGGTGCATCACAGTCAAACTGATTAAATATTAAGACAGCGTCAGCAGATAGAATATTGAGTTTTGTGATCTTAGGCAAATGACTTAAGTCCCCTGAGTCTCAGGAAATTCTCTGGGACTTACCTTTTAAGATGTAGAATGTTTATGATCTGGAAAATCAAGGAACCCACCTTGGGAGATTGCCTTCTTCCTAGTCTTTCATATCCAACTCTAGCTGTTTAGAGGTCCAAGAGGTTTGCCAAATAATTATCATAACACACTCTGTAGAAAGTGAGAGGATTAGGGAATGCTGGATAATGTTAGTGACCCAGTGGAGAGAGAGGAGAGAGGAAGCTCAACCCTACATTACTACCTTTACTACTGCATTACAACCCTACATTCCCTGTCCTGGGAATGACACCATTTCTTAGTAAAGGTTGCCTGGAATCTCTAATACTAATGAAGGGGTATAGATATTGAAGTAATTTCTTCCTCCATCCCTCCAGCCAATTTTAGAAAGAAAATACATGTGAAAGATATATGATTTCATTAGCATGGAAAATATAAGAAACAACATTTATATAATGCTTTAACATTTGCAAAGAACTTGACATTTATTGTCTTAGTTGATTCTCATAATAACCTTGCAAGGTAGGAACTCTTAGTATGCTTATTTTTCAATGAACAAAACTCTATTTTCTACCTTTCACCTCTCCTCCCCCATTGGCAAAAATAAAATAAAACAAAATGTATGTACTAAATATGCATAAACAGGCAAAACAAATTACTACATTGGCCATATCCAAAAAACCCTCAATTTGCATCCCAAATCCATCTCCTGTCTGCCAGCAGGTGGGGAGCACGGGTCCTTTGGAATCATGGTTGGTTATTGTACTGATCAGAGACATCTTAAGTCTTTCAGAGTCGTTCGTCTTTACACTGTTCTTGCTATTGCATAAATAATTCCCTTGGTTCTGCTCATGTCACTTTGCATTAGTCCAAACAAGTTTTCCCAGGTTTTTCGGATCCTGTTCTGGATCTATGCCACAAAGAGATTAAAAAAAAGGACCCACTGGTATAAAAATATTTATAGCAATAGTTTTTATGGTGGCAAAAAGCTGGACACTGAGTGGGTGCCCATCAGTGGGGGATCGGTTGGCCAAATCATTGTATGTGAATGAAGTGGCATATAGTTGCTCTATAAAAATGATGAAGGGAACATTTTCAGAGACATAGTGATATAGTAACTATATAAGGCAGGATTTGAACTCAGGTCTTCCTGACTCTCTATCCACTGTACCACCTACCTATTCCTTCTATGACTTAGCCCATAAGTCCTAAGTGTTGCTTAGGCACAAAGTTTCATGATTTCCTGTTATCAGATATTGGGCTCAAAATACTGCATTTGAACCCAGGACTCCAAGCCAAGCATTCTCAGGATCATTCCATGCCATCTCCAAAAAGAAATTAGAAGGTGAAAATATGTGGACAAATGTAGCATCCTGCAAAAAACAAACAATAAAAACTTTACAGTTTTATAGATCAAAGAAAGATGATCTTATTGTTTATTGAGGATAATTTTAATTATATTTTTGACTATTCTATTTGTCTTATTGCATTCTTGTAAATTTGTAATTTGCTCTTTTTGTTACTTTTTCAGTACTTTGATTCCTGTGGGGATGATTTGCCTTCAATTTTGCCTTATTTTCATTTTTTTTAAGTTAAAAGGGATCATTAATTTCAAGATTCTGCAGGAAGCCTTGAAGACATCGACCTGAGAGTACCTGGCACAGTGCTATGGTCCCCAGGAGTGCATAGTAAATATGATTTCGTAATCATCCTAAATTTCTCTTCCAGTAGGGCTGGATGAAAAAGGTATGCAGGAACAATAAAAAAAAATGAAGAAGAAATCTCTAACTCCGAATTTCATTTTCTGTAGTCAAAGAAATAGTTTATTGAATTACAACTGTTTGAATTACTAAATGCAGAGCCAATGTAATTAGGGAACTAATCTCACCCTGGAAAGTCTTACAAATGAGAAACTGAAAAGATACTTTTAGTTACACAATGCTCTCCTGCTTGGGCAGGATCATTTTGGCTTGAAGGATCCCAGTTTGGGGGCTACCATTAAATTGTGTGTGTGAGTGTGTTTAATTTTTCAATAGTGCGTGGCTGGTTCTTTCTTTAAATGAAAAAATCTGTGGGTACTTTGAAAATCTGTCTCTGCAAGGAGACATTGATATAGACATTTTGGACAACCCTCATTGAGCAGTAGGAGAAGCATGTGAGGCAGAAGGGACTATTGAAGTCATAAAGAATCTAGACTATAGACCAGTCCATTGCACAGACATCTTTAAGATTATAGACTCAGAGCTCAAAGGAAGCCTCAGGCTTATCTTATTCAATCCACGCATTTTTCAGATGAAGAAACTGAGGCTCTGAGGGGTAAACTGACTTGCCCCAAAACACACAAGTGATAGATGGGATTTGGATCCAGTGTCTCCAAATCTGAATCTAGGACTTTTATTTATTTGTTTGCTTCCACTCTAACATGCTACTTCCCTAAATTTACTGCTCAAATACTCGACTTGTCCATCCAGCTCTCAGTCCATCTGAAGCAATGTCATAATGTCTATCTTCATGAGGTGCTTGGTAAGCTTACCTTTAATGAGAAAGAAGCTCCACAGTTAGTCAGTAGGTCAGTCAATCAGCATTTATAAACCACTTCCTACATGCCAGGCGCTGGAGATAACAAGAAAGGCAAAGTGTAGCTCCTACCCCAGAGAAGCTTCTAGTCCACTGCTGAAATAAACCAAACAACCAGAAGAGCTGATTTCTTGTTCTTGTTCTTGTTCTTCTTCTTCTTGTTCTTCTTGTTCTTCTTGTTCTTCTTGCTTCTTGTTCTTCTTGTTCTTCTTGTTCTTCTTGTTCTTCTTGTTCTTCTTGTTCTTCTTCTTCTTCTTCTTCTTCTTCTTCTTCTTCTTCTTCTTCTTCTTTCTTTTTTGTTCTTCTTCCATGCATTCACACAACAAGAAAAAAAATGTTTAGTGGTGAGGAAACTTCTAGACCTCAGAGACCTGAGGACTAAACTGTCCTCAGACAGCTAGTGACTGTGTGGCCCTGGACAACTCACTTAAACTCTCTAGGCTTCAGTTTCCTCATCTGAAAAATGATAACACCTATCTTTCAAGATTGTCACGAGGATAAAATGAGATGTCTGTAAAATGCCTTGCTTTGCTTAAAGCACTACATATAAGTATTAGCTGTTTTTATATTTCTTTCTGTCCTTTCCATTTTTCATTCCTATCCTCCCTCATTCTTTTCCCTTCCTTCCTTCCTTCCCTTCTTCATTTTCTCCCTTATCCTCTTCTTCCCTCCCCTTCTCTACCCTTCCTTTGCCTCCTTTTCTCCTTTTCTTCTTTTTCTTTTTTTCCTTCCTCCCTTTTTTCCTTCCTTCCTTTTTCCTTCCTCCCTACCTGCCTTCCTGTTTTCCCACCTTCCTTATTATCTATGATGTGCCATTTGTGAATGGCGTCATCTCTCTGCAGAAAAGTTATAGTCAAAAGAACGATAGTTCAGTACATTTTCATTCAATATGAACAATAATTTACTAATAATTACATATGTTTGAAAATAAAATATGTTGCTTCAAGAAGCAGAACTTTCTTCATCACTGAAGTTCTTGAAGTAGGGTGGGGATCTGGATATTGACAACACAGGAATGTGCATGTCCCTACATGGGGAATGAAGGTGGATGAGATGATCTTGTATATGTCTTCCAGCTCTAAAATTCCATAACTCTATAGTTCCCTGAATGGGAATATAGCTTCATGGGAATTTATTCTGCCTGCCAATTAATTCTAATAAGTAGTCAGTCAGGTAGCACCTCTGAAAAATAAAACTTTGGTCAAACTAGCTTCGGTCTAGACTGGTTTTTAATGAAAGCATTTCAAGCATCAATAATTTCAATACTCTTCCAAATACAGTTGGGCTCATTATATAGAATCAAGAAATTGACCAACGACACTCTGTATTTACATAGGAATAGGATCTTATATACATATTAAAAATGTCATTAGATTGGAGACCATCCATTGATGCCCACCCCCCTCTTTTGCCAATGAGGAATCTGAGGATTGTAATGGGGAAGTGATTCGTCTATGTACGTTAAAGGCTGAGATTGGTCAGAATTGGGATTCAAACTCATGTTCTCGGATTTCAAATACATAGTTCTTGCTAGTAGGACACAATTGCATACTATATTCAATTGCTACATAATAGAATTGATCTGAGACTTCATGGTGGAGGGAAAGCTGTGCTTAAAATTAAGGCTGTCTAGGCTCAAATCCTGCTTCTGCCACATAATGATGGTGTAACCCTGGATAAGTTACTTAACCTAAATTACAAATGGTTTACCATTATGCATTTGTGGAAGGCATATCTGCATCAGGATTTCCTGACAATGATGAAAATACAGATTGAGTCCATAGGGACAGAAGACAAAAATGGTACCACTAAGGCCTGAGAAAGAAGAAAAGCTTTATATGTTCATTTGTTTTCTAAAGATATTCCATAGCCAAAGCTTCTAAAGATTTAAAAAATGTTTTTAATAGTTTGCAGTCTATGTTACTCAACAGAAAGATTGAAAATGTATACAAGCAAATGTTTTACATGAGAATTACTGTTGGTCAATGGGGAGTCAAACTGGAATTAGTGCTGGGGAGTTAGGATTTTTAAGTACCTCACCCCAAGAGATTTTCAGACTTCCTAATCCCATGTCTGTATGTCCATAAAATAATGCTTTTTCAATTTCAATATGACAGACTTTCTATTGAGATGGTACTATTTTTTCCCATGAGGCAAATGTGGGAAGACTGTCTCTCATTTGTTTTTCACAGACATTTTTTTAAACTGCTCTAGATTTTATATCTGTACAATTTATCTTCTCATGGCTGTAAGCAGCCTATGAGAGTATAATATAATCAGAGATATCAGAGGATGGGGAAAAATGAAGTGGCTTCTGTGATGAAATGTTACCTGTATTTCCTGCAACTACTTTCAATAAATTTATGCAAGATTTCTGAGCACAACACACTAATTCTTATTGATGCACAACTTACTCATCATATTCTGGGGCTTATGCCTTTGTCCAGGCTATGTATTTTTTTCTTTTTGCTTCATATTCACTATACTTTGTTCTATTTATTTTGAATGCTCAGGAAAGTTATCATCACCATGGAGAAACACTTGCTAAAGCCTCTCATTAGGTGCTATGCTAGCCACTATACTGTATAGAGGAAAAAATGTGAAGAGTCCGTGTATGCAAAAGCAAGCTGATTAAGTTGGTTCAGATGTAATAAAAGGCACTCAAATTAACCAGCCGTGTTTTTTTTTTTCTGCCAGAGTATTTAACTGGTATCCCTATGAGGCCGGGAGAATTTGGCAAGCTTCTCAGATTGTTGAGTGGCATCTCTATTGCAAGCTTATGGGAGTCCATAGAAGGACTGGCGTGGAAGGATTGTGATTGGCCTAATTGGAAGGAATACCTGACACTTATCAAATTGCAGAAGAATTGAATTTTTACAGTTTTGTGCATGAAGATAACATAATAACCAAGAAGAACATTGGCCCCGAAAATACTTAATGAATCAATGAGCATTTGTTGCTTACTATATGCCACACATAGCCCTGAATTTGAGTCCCCATTTAATAGCCTTGGGAATGCAGGCAAGTCAATTTTCCTCTCTAACCCTCAGTTTCCTCATCTGTAAAATAGGGCACTAAAAGCTTGCACATGGTTATCATGCTAAAATATAATTGGGAATTTGAAAGCAATATAAAAGTGTAAGTGTTAATTTATAAGATACAAATCATTATGTAAATATAAGGCTTTATTATAGCTCCTTGTTTCTAGGATGGTTGAGTTAAATAACTAATGCTTTAACAAACAGTGTTCATTAAAGGGCTCGAATCTTACATATACACATTGTGCATATATATGTATGTATATATGTATGTGTGTGTGTATATATATTTGTGTGTGTGTGTGTATATATATATATATACATATGGAGAGAGAGAGAGAGAGGAGAGAGAGATGGTCTCTCTCTCTCTCTCTCTATATATATATATATATACACACATATGGAGAGAGAGAGAGAGAGAGAGAGAGAGAGAGAGAGAGAGAGAGAGAGAGAGAGGAGAGAGAGAGATGGTCTATAAGCCTCTTTATTAACAGGTATTCATTGATCACTCTATATATGTTCAGAATTGAGATAAATGGTACAGAATACAAAACAGAGGACATTTCTACCTGTCAGTAACTTCCAATGTAGTTGAGAAGATAAGATATATAGGTGCAATACCCTACCCCACCCTAAAGCGTCTCATGCTGGACTTTTCTGCTGGTTGGTCTACCTGCCTCAAGTCTCTCCCTATGCTATTTATTTTTCTGTTCAGCTGTCAAATTAACCTTCCTAATGCACAAATCTGACCACATCAGTTCTGAATTCATTCAACTCCAGTGGCTTCCTATCACCTTCAGGATTAAACACAAAATACTCTCTTTGGTATTCAAAGTTATTCATAACCTATCCCCTATTTATCCAGTATTCTTATATCTTATTCACCCCCTCCTCACCCCCCCTCCCAGCCACACACACACACACACACACACACACACACACACACACACACATATACACACACACACACACACCCTCATGTAATCTGCAATCCACTGAGTTGGCCTCCTTGTTCTTCTTTAACTAACAAACTCCATCTCCAGACTCTGGGCATTTTCACTGGCTGTCCCCAGTTCCTGGGATTCTCTTCTTCTTCATCTCTGCATCCTGACTTTCTACAAGTCTCAGCTAAAATCTCACCTTCTATGAAAAGTCTCGTCTGATCCCCTTAATTAACACTAGTCTCTTCTCTTTGTTTATTCTCACTAATTTATCCTGTCTATGCCTTGTTTGTGCTTGGCTGTTTTCATGTCGTCTCATCTGTCTGAGCATGAGTTCTTTGATAGCAGGGTTTGTCTTTTGCCTTTCTTTGTATCCTCCGTGCTTAGCAGAGTGCCTAGCACATAGCAGGCTCTTAATAAATGTTGATTGACTGATTAAAGAAGATGAAAGAATCAAAGAATTTCAGAGTTGAAATGGGACCAAGTGGCCCTCTAGTCCAATTTGTATTGCCATGAATCTGTCACGAATCTATATCCAGTAAGTGGTTATGTAAACTTCCTTTGAACACCTGAGGCTAGATGAAACTCATTACTTCCAGAAAGCCAAGTTTGCTTGTATACAGCTCTACTTGGTAGTAAGGTTTTCCTTTTACCAAGCTTAAATCTGACTTCTTAAAATTTCTGCTTATTTTTCTTAATTCTGTCCTCAGAGGTGAAAAAGGACAAATCAAATCACACTTCCATGTGACAGACAACCCTTCAAAATACTGAAGATAGTTGTCATGAAACCTCTCAAATCTTCTCTTCTCCAGGCCAAACACAATCAGTCATTTCAATCCATCCTCATATGACCTGAACCTCAAGGCTCTTCACCATCCTGTTTCCCTTCTGTTAGAAAACATATGTATCATTATAAATATAACTATATTAAAAGCTGACATAATATAGCAATAAATTATCCAGAGTAGACAATAAGAGAATAGGACAGTATAATTCAGGAATCAGATGGTAAAGGGAAACTAAGATAATGTATTTGTAAAATGCTTTGTAAATTTTAAAGTACTCTATGGAATTCATTATTATTATTGCTGCTATATTTATTTACGCAGTGGGTAAATGGACTGGCCACTCCCACTGGTATTACTTAATACCTCTTAACTGAGCCTGTAGAAACTTGTCTTTTCTGGCCTGGCTTGCTCAATATGACTTGTTCTCATTTTGCTTACTATAACCTACTTTCATTTTGGAAGCACTAGGTTTCCAGAGAAGAACCACAATTGTGCTACTTTTTTTTTGTACTCCATACCCTCAGTGTACTAGGAATAATCCTGTGAAGTAGAAATAGACTTCCCTGCTCATCACTGTAGCTCTTGAGATGCCACTGATATGTTCCTATTTATCCAAACAGTCACTCACAAAATGATACTTTTGTATCTTAAACATAACCACTTACTTTGACAATAATGACAAAAGAAATCATAATACCACTGGTACTCATAGATGAAAGCAAATGAATAAATAATAAATACATCACAATCTACTTAAACCTAAATAGATTAAACTTAACCTTAAACACTTAAACTTAACCTTAAACCTAACCTTAAACACTTGTACCTAAGTCATGCATTCCAACCAATGTACACAGTAATTGTTGGAAGAGTGGGCACGTATAGCAAACTGCTGAAGGGGATGCATGAATAAGGAAAAAAAGGTACAAGGTCAAGACCATTTACAGCTCTGGAACTATAAACTTTGGTGTATTCTTTCTGTCTCAGGAACTGACCAAAACAATTCCTTGATGAATCTAGCTTTGGTGTTAAATAGATGCTTCTACTGAAAAGCTGGGTTGATATGTACTGTACTTGACAAACTCCTTATTATGTACATAATATCTCATGCAAACTAGTTGACTTTCTAATTCCAATCTAGTCCTCTGACTATTTGGATTTACTCATCAACCACAGCTGTGGCATCGATTTCTTCCAGGTGCAAACTTAGCTGGTACAATTCTGAAATCTGTCTTTTTACCATCTCTCTTCTCTTATCTTCGTGAGTTCAATTTTTGGATCCTTTCTCCCAACAGCCAGCTGCAGCTTATGCTTAATAAACACATTTTCATCTTTTGTCTATAATCAGTTGAATTATATTTGATTCCAAGCCATTCAGCTGGGCTCATGCCCATATCTACTCAGTTTTCCCTAGTTTGACTCCTTCAAAATTGAGCAGCGACTCTCTCTGGACTCTAAGTAAGACAGTAATATCTTCAGCAACTGTTTTTTTGTGGAGACTTTCTTTTCAAAATCAGACCAGAATTTTCTCAGCAGCAAACCCTAAAGTGACACTGCATCACAATTATATAAGGTGCTAATTGTGAAAAAAGGAGTAATAGAAAGACTGTATTCACTTTATAGAATCATAATTATTGGAAAGATTAGTTTCTAAATTTTTCCTATCTTCTAGAAACTATGTCCTAATTACAATAGCTAGATGAATAATGTTCTTTAAAATACATATTTACCGCACCAAAACCACTTGAAGTACTCTCATTAATGCTAGTTATTTGTACAAGAGCTCTAAAATAGGTGAAATTGGAATGTAATTATCCCACCTGAAAAACTCTAAGATCATTTCTTCCAGTAATTTATCTACAGTCGACACAACTATGCTATTGAAATAGCTTTTTTAAAGTGCTGGACTGTATGTTCCTTCCATTTTCCCTTCTTTCCTTCCTTCTTTCTATCAATTAATCAACATTTTATTAAGCACTGATCATATATAAAACACTATACTAAGTCCTGGGGATTCAAAGTTAAAAAGGAAGCAAAAGTTGGTTACCCTCAGGCTGGTTTAGCCCATCTGCCAAGACAGTTTTACTGGGGTGCGGCCACTGAACATGCTGCAGGTTCTTGGAGTCACAGGTGAGAGTCTTTCCACCAGAGGTCCTCTCTAAACACGTCATTTAGGGGTTGTCTTAATAACCCTGCTAGGGAGGTAGGTCAGGTATTATTGTTTTCATTATACAAAATTGAAAACTGAGGCCAGGAAGAAGAAAGGGATTGCTTCAGGTCATATGGAGAGAGAAGCAGTAAGTGTTAGAGCCAGGAATTGGCCTCAGGCTATGGTTTGAAGGCCCATGGCCTCTGCATTGCATGGATGGTATAATGGTATAAGTGAAGAGAAAGTGAAATGTAACTTTTATACTGTAAATGCTTCACTTACAACCAGAAGTTAGTTTGAATCCTTGAGGCAATTATTCAGATCCACAACTAATTCATTTACCCTAATATGATTGTAAGTGTTATATATACCCATTTTGATGGTGAGGATACAAGGGCCAAGAGTTTGTGACTTTCCTGGGCTCACACAGCTAGTGCATCTTAGAATTAGAGAGTCGAAGAACTCTCAGAAACAGAACATAGATTTAGACCTAGAGGGGCATTACGGATCATGATTTCCAACTCCCTCACTTTTCAGATGAGGAAGCTGAGGCACAGAGAGCGGAAGGAATTTGCCCTTTGTCACACAATTAGAAAATATCACAGGCAAGATCTGAGCCACATTCTTCTCTCCAAGTCCATCTCTCTGTCCACTCCATTATGCTGCCTCTTAGAGGACATGTGGTCCAACTTAGACCTGAAGAGCAATGTCACCTAAGATATCCATCACGAGGGATCATGTAGTTTTCATCTGATGACTTCCAGTGGAGGGGAACTTCCTAACTCCCAATGCCATCCAGTTCACTTCCAGATACCTGGCCCTTTTACTCCTTACAGAAGCCTCTCTGCAGCCTTGGTCTTGCGCTCTTAGCTCTTCCTGCTTGAGTCAAGTAGAATCCGTCTAATCCTTCATCCGTGTGACAGACGGATGTCCTTTTCCAACCATAAAGCAAGCTGTTGCTATTGTTTTCCCAGGTCTTACCATCACCATTATCATCCCTCCCCAGGCTTGTTATTTTTTCTCCAGGCTAAACACCTCCATTTTCTTCAATGGATTCTCACAGGGCAGGACCTCAAAGCATTCATCACCCTGGTTGTCTTCCTTTGGACACTGCAAGCTGTCAATACACTGCTTAAAATACAGTGTCCAGAACTAAATGCAATATATAGTGACAGTTAAGTGACACAGTGGCTGCTAGAGGATTGGACTTGGGAATCAGGAAGACCTGAGCTCAGATACCTCAGACACTTAGCTTTGTGGCCCTGAGCAAGTTGCCCTCTTTCTGCCTCAGTTTCCTTATCTGTAAAATGGGGTTAATAATAACACTTACCTCCTATTGTTAAAGAGGCTGCTAGGTCACCCAATGGATAGAGTACTGGGCTTGGAATCAGGAAGACTCATTTTCATGAGTTCAAATCAACCTCAGAAACTTACCAGCCATGTGGCCTTGGGTAAGTCACTTAACTCAGTTTGACTCAGTTCCTCATCTCTAAAATAAGCAAATCACTCCAGAATCTTTGCCAGGAAAGGCTCAAATGGAGTCACAAAGACTGAACATGACTGAACAGCAATAAAACCCATTGCTAATGTGGGGACAAAAGGAGACAATATTTGTAAAGTATTTTGCAAATCATAAAGCACTAATATATTGATGCAGGCTATTATATACCAAATGCAATCTCTCCAGGGCAGAGTGTAGTTGAACTTTCTGCTCCCTCATTTTGCCTCTCCTGATATAGTCCAAGAACACATTCACTTTCTTGGATACCATAAAACTCTGTGAAGCTGATGTTGAGCTTGTAACCCAGTAAATTCCCCAGACCTTTTTCACACGGAGCATTATGTAGCTGTTCCTCCTCTATCCTGTGCTGGTGAAGTTGATCTTTTGAATTCTATAATTTGGCGTTTCATTTCCTCTCCAGCCTGCCTGCAGTAGCTTCCCACTTAGATTCCTCTATATGTAATGTGTCGATAGTAACTGTTGGTTCTTAAAGGCTATGCCATTAAAATATACGCTCTGGCATACTTCTCCCAGCTGTAAAGTTTTCAAGTGACAGACTCAATTTCTGTTGTCTAAAGAACAAACTTAGTAAATTTTGGGCTGCATCACAGTGGTCAATTGGTGATTTTTCTTTTTTCCACGGCAAATCTTAAAGACTTTCTTGTTAGTAGTATAGGGATTGCTATCTGCATAGGTGAAAGGTATATAGAGACCAACACTATAGATTTCTGACATATTTATGTCATTTTAACCCATGTTTCTGGTCCATCAAAATAACTTTAGATTATGAAACTGCCACTTGATAAATTTGCTTTCCACAAAGTTACATAGGTTGCCATCTTTGTCACCATCCAAGTATCAGATTAAAGTGCTAAAAGCAGGAAGTGAACCCCCAACTTTCCTGATTCCCAGGTGTCATGGCCATTACTCCACACTGCCTGTTCATTTCCATTATATTTCTATATATTTTAAAAATACATATTCCAGAAAATCTATTTCACCCCCGCGACACCCTCAATCAAGGCATCTAACACATATTTCTTTGGGGTAAAATACCTTTGCTGTATCTTTGCCTTAATCAGTTTCTAGCTTTCATATAGACTTGTCATTTCTGACTCACTTTTGAGTTGTCATGAAGGTTTCACAGGTAGATGACTGAGTGTAAAACACTCATTTTAGAAACCAGTTACTCTCAGGGAATTGAAAGCACTGACATAGTTCTAGAATCATTTCTTATAAATCCATCAGGCCTAAAACAGGCCCTTTTGAGTAAATGTTATACTTTTGACAGTTTATTAAGGAAGAGCTTTTGATAGAATTAAGGACGGAGATAACAGCAAGAGACAACATATGGTCTCGGAACACAAGGCCAGTGCTCATCGACAGTTTCCATTGATTTAACAGTCTTTAGAATATTTCATTTCTGGAGCTGGTGTTGGCAGCTGTTCCTGAAATTATATGTTTGCTTCTGCTTGGAAATTATGCCTCCGAAAGTCTCTAATTGTAATTAAATGGTGTCTTCAGATTTATTTATAATTTTCTTTTCAAAATGTGGAGTCACTTGAGCCATTGTATAGCCAACACAGGGGACTTCCTCCTGAACTGTATCTTTTAGACTAAAAAAAAAATCTGTGTGGGATTGATTTCTCCAAAAAAAAAAATATGGCATTCTTATAAAAGAGAAACATGTGGCTAATTCTTCGGGGAGGGGAAAAAAAGCTAATTGGCAGGTGTTTGGGTCCTACTACCATAAGGCATAATTCCTTACAGGCAGGTAGATTCCATGTTTTTTTGGCTTTGAATCCTCAGAGCTAAACATGTGCTCAGCTCAAAGTAGGTACTTAATAAATGTTGATTGCTTAATTGATTATTAATGATAAAAGTGCTGCTAAAGATGGGTGGCTCTTGTACATAAGGAGATCCTACAGCTGGTTTAGGTCATATTTGTGTTACACCTTAACTTTCACAAAGTATTTGACACACTTTATTTTCTTTGTAATGGAAGAAATATTGGATTTGTAGTCAGAAAATATGTAGATTTGAATGCAAATTTTTATCACTGTGGTTGGCAGCTAGATGGTACAATGGATAGAGCATTGGGCCTGGAGGCAGGAAGACATAGATTCCCATGTGGGCTCAGACACTTGGTAGCTGTATGACCCTGGGCAAGTTATGGAAACTCTGTTTGCTGCCGTTTCCCTAAATGTAAAATGAAGATAAATAATAACATCTACTCCTAAGGTTTTTTGTGAGGATTAAAAATGAGTTTTTTGGAAAGCACTCAATAGCATCTGGCACATAGTAGGAACTATATGAATGTTCATTATTATTATTGTTATTGATATTATTATTACTTCTATTAGTTCTATGACCTGTATGTCTATTAGCTGAATAAACAAGTCCCTTAATTTGTCTATGGGGGGTTCAGGGAGAACTAACACATTTTGTTTGAGGGCTTGCTGAGCCCTTTTCAGGGCTCATCCTGCTCATCCATCTTTGGTGTCTACCTGTCACCCAACTGTCATGTGTGGCTCCAAGAAGCTGTAGCACGGTCAGTGACCACAGCTGGGTAAAAACATCTCAGCATACAGGCTAGACTAGGTGGCGTGTAACTGGCAAGCCTCAAATCACAGAGGGTTAGGGGGATGTCTGTCCGAACCATGTGAAGATTTCCTTGTTAGAATAACCAAATGAAAGTAATTGTTCCAATGGCCACAAAAGTGGCTGAGGAGGTGCTGTGGAGGGCTTAGAGCTTGGTCAGACATCAGAGATGCCAAGGTCATGCAATGCATTGGCCCACAGTCAGTTGTCCTGCCTTTTGTCTTGCCACTGGACTTTGATGACTCTGGAAGAGAGAATGAGACTGATGACTCTGTACAACTCTGCCTCACTTCAGTCCAATTGGCAAGCATTGGTCCTCTCTGAAAAAGAAGGGCAAACAGTAATAAGCAAGTCACTTAATCTGTCTAAGCCTGAGTTTCTTTATCTGTGAAACAGGGCAGTAATATTGATGGAACTTACCTTTGGAAGTGTAGTTTCAAGTTATAGACTGAGGGCTGGTAGTATTGGGCTTACAAAGTGTCCATAAAATTTATATCTGTTCTGAGCACTTTTATGGTGTCATGATGTCAGCTAAAGTGTTTTGGGGTGCCATTTTTCAAATGTCATCACTGTGTTGAATCAAGAAGGCAAAAAGACTTATTCAGTGTCTGCTATGTGGTGGGCAATGAGTTAGAGATGCAAGGGAAAACCAAAACAGTTGCTGCCCTCAAAGGGCTTACATTCTGATTGAGGAGAGAACATGTTTTTTAAAAAAGTGACATAATACACACAGCAGAGATAATTGAAGGTAATTTCTGAGGAAAGATACTAGCAAGCGATCAGAATGGGGTTTGGAGGCCACCAGGAAAAAGTCTCTTCCAAAAGATAGGATTTGAGCTGAGTATTGAAAGAAACCAGGGAAACCGAGAGGTGGTGATGAAGAGGGAGAGACTTCCAGGAAGGAGAGACAGGCAACTAAAAGAGTTGGGAAATGGAGTGCACTGTTCTAGGAACAGTAAGGAGGCAGTGTTCCTGGATCATATGGTAAATGGAGGAAATGGAAATATTCGTCCTTCGTTTTGGAAGAAGACCAAGGACATCACAAGTGAGTGATGTCTTGCCTTGTGTGTGAATTGGATTTAAGTGAGGCAGAATTGCACAAATGATCAACCTCACTATCTTTTCCAGAATCATGGAAGTCCAGTGACAAGACAAAAGGCAGGATGCCTGTCAATGGCCTGCAATGCAGTAGATTTCCTTGGTATCTTCAAAGTCTTACTAAGGTCTAAGCACTCAAGAACACTGGAAAGGTAGGTAGGGATCTTCCAAAGTGGCAGCGAAAGCGCAGTGTACATATTTCCAAATTCTGTCTTTTAACTTCCTTCTGGAAGCATATTTAAAGGAGGAATTCAATAAACAGTCAAACACTTAAGCTGTCATTACATTTTTGAGCAGACTATTTCATGCCGTCTTTTCAAACTACACTGGAATAGGATTTTTCCATATTTATGCACATCTGTACCTTAAATATTGGCAATCATTTAATTCTTCCATTCCTTTCCTCAGAATTTTGAGACCCTTTTTAACTCTTAATGAGTGGGCTGAATATAAAGATCAGGTGTGACTCTGAGATTACTTCAGGATAGGTTCGTCCCACCTAGAACATAGATCTCCTTGGTGTTCTGTAGCGAGGCTCTTTGCCCGGTCATCCCTGATCTCTTCTTTCAGCTCTCTCCTACCTTGAGTTATTGTAAAAGAAACTAAGGCCAGGATATATGGGTAGAGGATGGAGGCACTTGACATGAGAGCAAAGGCAAAGCCTAGAAGGCCTGCTTCCTTTGAAATTTTGTTTGGCAGTATATTTAGATTATGACAATATTTTAGAGAGATCAGCAGTCATAATCATCAAAATGATTTGAGTTCATAGACAGACTCTTAAAGTTGTTGAATTTCTGGAATCTTTCTGTAGCTAAAATTAGAATGAAATGAAGAACTTTTGGGAAAATATTTCTAAATGATCAAGAGACGGGTATGCTGTGAACTAAATAAGGAGAAATGTAATAAGGAATAAATGTAACATCTTCCATGTGGGTTCAAAAAAGTCAACTTCATAAATATTAGATGAAAATGACATGACTACACAATGGTTCATATAAACAATCCTGGGGACTTTAGTGAACTATTAGCTCAACATGGCTCAATAGATTGTGACTGTATCCAATAAAATTAATGTGATATTAGGCTGCTTTAAAAAAAGTCATAGGCAGCAACAAGAAGGTGAGAATGCCACTCTGCTTTGCCCTGATTAGACCAATATTGGTTTACACCATTTAGTTATGGACATCCTACATTAGGAAAGGCATTGGAAAAGTAGGGATGGCTCACAGGAAAGCAGCCAGGATGATGACGGGCCTCTAGTTCATGCTATATGAAGACCAGTTGCAAGAACTGTCTGTGTTCAGCCTGGAAAAGAGAAGGCAATGGGGACATGATAGCTGCCTTCAAGTGTTTGAAGGGATTTCACCTAAAAGCAGGATTAGTCTTGTCCTACTTAGATTAAAGGAAAGAAATAGGAATAGAGGGTTGAATTTATAAGGTGACGAATTAAGCTTGGTGTGAGGAAAAAAAATCTTCATAATATTTAGCTTCATAATATTAGCTACCCCACAGTGGAAGAGGATTCCTTAGGAGGTTCTACAGGCAAAAGCTAGAAGATCGCTTACTGGCTATGTTGTAGTGAGGATTCTTTTTCATGTAGCAGTTGTATGCGATAGTTACAGAGGCCCTTTCTCAGATGGAACTTCTAGGATACTGTTATATTTCTGTTTGCTAGATGCTTGTGAACCAAACCTGCTTTTGATTAGATACCATATTTTGGGTGGGGCAGAATGTTACTTCTCATATCTTCTCACTATGAATGATAAGAACTTGGGGGACCTCAGGTTGTTGATGGTAGGAAGAAACATTTATGTTTTATTTGAATTTAAACATATATGCAATGTGTACATATATACATATCATTTATATATGTGTATATATGTGCATGTACAATATACATGCGTGGATGTGTATATATTTAACATGTATTTGTATGTGTCTTTATGTGTATATACATATACACACATGCATACATGTATCATTTTTGGAATATATATCATATGAAAGTTATATCTGTGTATATATACATATATATACACACACACACACACACACACATATATATATACACACATATAACTTTTATGTATATAATGTGTGTATTTAACTTTTAGAATCCAAGTTTTTACCCTGACCATTAATTCTTATGCACTTTCACAAAGTTTTCATGGATTTCATATATTTCCCATTTCAGAAGCACTAACATAGAAACCATCTGTAGCTCAGAAATAATAAAAAAAAAACAACAACTGAGGAGCGACATAATATAGTACATGTAGCTTTCAAGTATTTTTCTGTCATGGTGTTAGTCCTGCTAAAAGATTTTGCATTTTTCAGCCTTTGGTAAAATAGCAATGGCACCTGACAGAAGAGTGGTCTGCTAATGATGGCTGTGATTTTGAAAATTATCACGTAACATTGTAAAAAAATAAAACAAAACAAAACACCACACATATATTAAAAAACCCTCCACAGAACCTTCTAGTTCTTTGAAAGGAACTTCCATTGCTAAAAACTGTTCTAGTCCTTTCCAGATCACTTTAGACCACATATTCCCAGAAGCCAGGATCATAGAATGATTACCATAGAAAACGTGATGCTATATTTATCCCGAAGAAGCTACAGATGTCAAGTGCAGTGGTATTGGGTCTAAAGCGATTAAAAATACTGTTTTTCATTTCTCTATTAGCATTATAATGCCCCAGGGAAATATGAGCTTGACAGATGCATTATGGATTTATGCAAATGACTTATCACAAACTGAGCAAAGTAGCAGACACCTTTCTAAAAGAGGGAGAGGGGGATGCCTCCTCAGTAGGTGTGCTGCTGATATTTGCACGGCTGTCACAGAAACACACCCAGTAAACTCTTTCTTGAATTAATTTAGAATAATTTCTTCCAAATATAGATGCTTTCATTTTGAATATCTACTTACAGTAGCCTTCTACATGCCAAACAAACAATTTCTGAGCCAGCGCCCCTTGGTTACCAGCCAGAGACTGATTAAGCATCAGCCTTTTCTACATGGTTTCCCAAGTACTTGAAGAATTAACGAGTTAACAGCCCTAATTGCCCACCCTCCCAGCTCCCAGTCACAATTTGACTAACTACCTTCTCTCAGCAAAAAACTTTTATTTTGAAATTCCATTGAAAATGTATTCCTTTTTTCTTTCATAGAAGGCTCTCTTGTTCTCATGTAGGAGACAGTGAATTACAGCTCACTGATTTACAGTTCAAGCCTCTATTATGCATCCTTTATTGTTATCTCTGTTATTTGTATCCTCCCCCTCCTCAGGTCAATAATCTCCACAATTTCATTTACTTATTTTTTCCCCACCAAGGAACTTTATGTGTGACTCAACAGCAGAGGCTTCCTTTCTGATTTCTTACCCATGTTTTCTTTCTCTCTTTAAAAACAAGGTAAGCAGACTTGGATAACTGCATTCCAAATTCCAAGATCCTCTGAACCCTGATTTTTGATTGATTTTTAATCTAGGCAAGGTTATTGGGAGAGGATGTGCATATTCAATAATAAACCAGGATATTCAATAATAATTCAACAATAATAATATTCATATTCAATAATAGTAGGATTCAGTTTCTTTAAACAAAGGTATTTGGGATTTGTTAAGTCTTGGGCTACCCCTGCTTCTATTTCCCCTTTCTGTAAATAGGAAACTGAAAAAGCACGAAATACATGATGACATTTTATTCTGTCATGTAGGCTGCATATCTTTCTGAGGCAGCAGGATGACTAATATGGAGTCTATGAGTCTTTGAGATGGAAATGAATCATGCCAGATGCTAGCTAGCTCCAACTATTACCCATTGTCCTAGCCTATCATCTGGATGGTGTAAGAGAAACTTAAAGAGGACAGGAGGAACAGGGAGGGAATCTGTATTCACCAGCAGAAGCATTGTAGCATTGCAAAAGACTTGAAAGGGTTATGACAAATAGTAGATGGTTCAAAAAAAAAATAAGCAATTTCCCCATGATTTCCATGAGAGGTTAGGTTAACTGCTAAGATCATTTGTTGTTTTTCAGTTGTGTCCAACTCTTCATGGCCCCATTGGTGGTTTTCTTGGCAGAGATACTGGAGTGGCTTGCCATTTCCTTCTCATTTACAGATGAGGAAACTGAGGCAAACAGGATCACATAGGTAGTTAAGTGTCTGAGGCCAGATCTGAACTCAGGGAAGGTGTGTCTTTTGGACTCTAGGCTGGAAACTCTATCCATTGTCCCACCTAGCTGCTCCACATAACTCACTAGCCTAGGGTAAATGGCCTTGAGGTATATGGTTAATCTCCTCTGCTACTGAGGAGCATATAGAGGCTATTATTATATTCAGATCTACAAGATTACCTCTTGATTCCAACTAAGATTAAAAAAAAAGATTTCTTTTTTTTTTTTTAATCTGTGATTTATACCTCTGGCCTATTTATTTCTATATACTACAAGCTATTCACTAGCCTCCTCCATTGTATTTCTATATGTAATTAGCCATAGAAATGAACTGCAGAGAAGCTATCACTGGTCATTGTTTTATCAGGAAATAGAAATAGCTTAAAACTGGAGACATTTGAAAGTAAGCTGTTGTCATCTGTAGGCAGAAGGGTGGGAATAGGAGGAAATTATAGCTTCACCAGCTTTTTGAAGATGTCAAGGGATGACAGGAGTTAAATACACTTCTGTCTTATCCTAAGCCATCACAATACACACACATATGTGGATTTATTCCTATATACACACAAATATAGATATAGATTTAAATATTATATATACATATACATATATTTAACAAATATATGTAGTACAGATTTATAGGTAAGCTATTTAATTTATCTATAAATTTACCTATAAATTCATTCACTCATCATTCATTTATTTGTTTATTCACTCATTCATTCACTGAATTTACATATAATCATAGGACACAGCTTCTAGAGCCAAGCCTTCAATAGCCAGACCCTAGTCTCTAAAATTACTTAGATGAATATCTGTCAGGGCTTCCCTTTCTCTAGCTGCAATAGCTACTATTGTGCTACCACTTGCTCTCCAAATGTAAAACTTACAGTCTGATGCTTGAGATTCTCCTTCTCCTGCTCCTCCTAATGTGAGAATTTATCTGTCTTTGTGGATAACAATTCCCAGAGGTCCATTCAGTAGAAGCCTTCTTTATCTGCTTGCAGAAGCAGCAGTTGGCCTCAAAGCGTGAGTGGACTAAATGTGATATCCAAAACTGAACCCAGTGCATTAAATGGGTTCTGTCTAGCACAGAGTACAGTAGGCCTCTCACTTTTTTGGTCTAGGCATTTTGGCTTTCAATGAAGACCACAGGGAAACTTGAACATCTTTTGTCACGTGAACAGTCATCCAACGTTGTCTCTGCCATTTTGCATTTGAAAAGTTAGTGTTATATTCATGCTTCTTATTTTTTCTTGATTCCCAGGTTTTTTGTTTTTAATTTATTTGTGCTCTTACATCTGTATAAATGTAAAGTAAAAATAGCTAATGGGTAAAACATTCTGCTATTTTCAGTGCTCCTATATTAGAACTGAAAACTGCATTCATTTCAATGTTGCTTTTGAGGTCAGGTCAGTTTATTTAGGTGTTTAATGTTCCCAGGAATGGGAAGCTAGTTGCCCACATTGGATAGAGTGCTGGGCTTGGAATCAGGAAGACCTGAGTTCAAATCTGGCCCCAGATTCTTACTACCTGTCTTACCCTGGACAAGAAATTTTACCCTCTTTGCCTCAGTTTTCTCATCTGTAAAATGAGCTGGAGAAGGAAATGGCAAACAACTCTAGCATCTTTCCAAGAAAACCCCAAATGGGATAATGAAGAGTCTGAAATGACTGAACAACAAAAAACCAAAATGTTTCAAGGAAGGGAAAACTATAGTATGCCAAATATTCATACCATAAATCAAACTGCAATTTCTTTGTGGTTAGTGAAGCAGATAGTACAAGAGAAGAAGGTATGGATTGACATGCTGTTAAGATTTTATTCCCAAATTGAATTAATTTATTCTGTATGTTGGAAATGTTCCATTACATATACATTATAATGGCAGTTCCCAAAATGGAGGTCTCTGATACCCTTTCTGGGGTTTGTGAAGTCAACACTACTCTAATAATAATGCTAAGGCTTTTAAATTCTAATACAGCCTATATCAATAGATAAAATGTAAAAGCTCTTCTGGGTGGGTGGGGGACCAATAATCTTTAAATGGAAATGTACTTTTAAAGTGTAAATGGGTAGTGAGGTCAAAAAGGAGAAGTAACATAATATAGTGTAAGAAAAATGTAATAGGAAATGATTTGACTGGCAACATAATATGATATGATATGATAACATTACATAGCATAACATAACGTAGTATGTTATAACATAATGTAATGCAATGCAATGCAAAGGAGCCTATAAGTATACATGTATACATATACATACACATGTGTATATATGCACATGTGCTGACATACATACATATCTGTATGTATTTATGTTTTGTATACAATACATACATACAAGAATTGGATTTGTGGTTTTATTGGTACAAGTAACTCTCAAGGTAGAAATTTCCTCCGTGGAAGCAAAATAATACCTTAACTGTACTTTAAAATTTTAGAGAATTATACAGGATGCTGAGAGGTTAAGTAACTTGCCCATAGTCATGTAACTGTTGCATTTTAGAGATAGAACTTGACCCCAGTTCTACCTAACTCTAAGGTCAACTATCTATTAGATCACACTTGCCTTTGCATTCCATTGTTTTATGTGCTAAATCAAATTTTCATCCTCTCACGTTTATACAGCAGACTCTCTTGAGTCAAATAAACAGAGGTCATAGAAGCATTCATTCATCTATGTGTTTGCTAGTGGTTTTAATTGCTTTTTTGAAATTGCTAAGTATCATGTTTTGTTGTTTACATTATCATTCTTTTGTATTCATAGCTTTTGAATAATACTAATTCTGTCTTTCTACCACATTAATTGATTTTATTTGGAAGTCAAATGTTATTTGCTGATTACTTTGTATTTTGCATTTATTTATGGGGAAGAAGTGTGTGTGTGGGAATCCAAAGAAATAGAAAGTAAATGGATGTAATTGGCTTCATGGATTTGTGGGTTTTGATTTATTTGAATATAATGAAATCAAGACTGCTGGTGATAAATGATGTGAAATCAACAAAACAGGGTATTGAAACCCTGTCACAGCCTTCTCTGGATGCTTACAATCATAGGATTTTAGAGTTAGAAGGGACCACAAGATCATCTATTAAAGGGGTCCTTCACCTGGAGTTTGTGAACTTTCAAATACAAATACACATGTCTAGATATGTGTTTATAAATATATACACATATGCATATATATATATCTATATGTATACACACACACACATATATGTGTGTATGTGCATTTCAATATAATTGATTTCCTTCATCATTCCATGTATTTTGTTTTATGTTTTTAAAAATGTTTTTCTAAGAAGAGGTCCACAGTCTTCACCAGACTGACCTTCAAAGGGATACATTACAAAAAAAAAAGTTAAGAATCCTTAAACTACGACAATTCTCTTGTTTTATAGCAAAGGAAATTGGAATCCAGAGAGGTGCAGTAATTTGTCTAAGAAACAGAGGTAGCAGCTTGGAGGCTCAGTGGACAGTGTGCTTGGCCTGGAGTCAGGATGACCTGAATTAGAATCTGACCTCAGACACTTCTTAGTGGTGTGACCCTGGGCAGGTCACTCAATCCTGTTTGCCTCAGCTTCCTCATCTGTAAAATGAGCTAAAGAAAGAATGCAAACCACTATAGTATCTTTGCCAAGAAAACCCCAAATGGGGTCACAAAGAGTCAGATATGACTGAAAATGTCTAAACAAACAATAATGGAAGAGGTGGGATTAGATCCTAGCTTTTGTTAACTACAAATTATACTGTCTGTGTAATTAAAAAACAAAAACCAAAACAAAACAGAAAACAAAGTTAGGTCACTTTGCTTTCCTGTTCTTCAAAGAAGCAGTTTTAGGACTTTTTGTTTTTCTTGGATTTTTGATCATTTAAAAAAGTTAGACACATTTTTAAGAGAGAGAGAAAAAAGCAATTCAGTAGAGTTTTAGTGAATCTGCTCTCACAGCTGTGTATGAACCACAACTACTTTGAAATAAAATTTAAACTTATTGGAGAATTACTAGTCTTGTTCTTGACTGTTTGGGTAATTGAAAGTAAACGAAACAAAAAAGTTGACTTCCAGGGCTCAAATGGAAAGGCTTCCTAGTGCAGTGAGAAGAAGGATAGATACATCCAGGGGCCTGTATTTAAATACTGCCTCTGAAACACATTGCTGTGTGACTGTGCACACATTATTGATCCTTTCTAAACCTCAATTTCCTCATTCCCTATTCAGAAAATATATATACAAAGCTACTACTTACCTCACAGTGCTATTGGGAGAAAACTGCTTTGGAAAACGTAGAGTCCAATTATTGTGTGTGTGTGTGTGTGTGTGTGTGTGTGTGTGTGTGTGTGTGTGTTTTAATAAAGATTAAAAAAAGAAAAAGGAAGTCAAAATAATCCAATAAAGGAGGATTTTAAATTATACCTTTATGCTCCTATGGAATGAAGTAACTTTAATATAGTAGAAGGAGCAAAAAGAATACCATCTAGCAACTTTCAACAGCAGATTTGAAATCCATTTCCTAAACCTATTGCATTTGAATAGCTTATGGAATTTTCCAGGTTACATATGAACAAGATCAGCACATATCTAGATGGACAAAATAAAGGATGTGTATAACAAAGGCTTGTTAATTAGGTAATTGATAAATTGTCATTGTGAGCAGATTTGCTAAATGTGGAGAGTTTATCACTGCTGGATTGGCCACCTTCTGCTGATGTTTTTTTTCCCACTCATGCAGAAGGATTTACCAAGGCCTGGGAGTTTTCCACTCTATGTGAGTGGAGGGAATACTCACACTCATGGAGACCCAGGAAGTCTGTCAAGTATTAAAATATTTATTGAATAGACTTCAATCTTCTCCATTCTGAATTTTAAAAGCATGTAAGTGGTATATTTTATTCTTCTTTTCTAAAACCCCAAACTTAAATATTTCAATGAATTGGAGCCCTGCATTTTTTTTTCAAGAAGATTCAAATACTTTTGCAATTAAGAATGAAGAAAGAACTTAATGTAATAAATATTTCAATACTTAGACGACCTGTGATTTCATCAGCAAATATAAGCTAAATGAAGCTGCTTTTTATTTATTAAAATATCAGTTCTTTTTCTCCCTTTTTTTGTGGATCAATAAACAAAAATCTTTTTTTCAATGAAAATTCAAGCAACACTTGCTAAATGAAACTTCCTGATTCCACCACCTGCTAGGCCCCTTTGTCCTTAAACTAACTTGTGCTTATTTTATAAATGCTCATATATGTACATTTCCCAATAGAATTGAAACTCTTTGAGGACATGGGATATTTGCCTTTGTTTTTTGTATTCCGGGGCCTAGCACAGGACCAGACATATGAGAGTTGATTAATACGTGAGAGGTGATTAATAGATTAATGAATGCTTGGTGAGTGATTCATTGATCAGGTGGCCCTTGATAGAACAATTTTCTTTGTTCTTTACAGCATTTACTGCAATCTGTAAGGCAGTAAAATTGATGTGTGTGTTAAAAGGCAAACAACACTACCATAACCTTCAGGAAAGGGCCCACCTAACTACCTTTGTAGCAGTCTATATAGTTAACCCAATCCAGATTACAAAAGATGGGTTAGGTCCTACTTGTACGCCATTGTTTCTATAATGGTTCTCACACTGCATATTTGACTGTGTTGAGGAGAGGATGAGTAAGCATGCAGGATAAGAGCTCTGTGTGCTTGAGCAGTGTAGGACAGAGAGGGTCATCTTCTGTTATCTTGAAAAGTTGCCCTGGAAGTGGTTCATAATGCTCATAAGAGTCTATTGTTGAACTCTGAGTGTGAGCATTTACACCTAAGAAATTGATTAACACTGCAAATCAAGGTCTGATTTATTGTACTCATGATTATGCAGACTTAAATATTAATAAAATGATAAAAATGTTATTAATGTAGATTAAAACTAAAGCATTTTGTAAATACAGCCCCCCCAAAGCCAGTTGTTAAACATTTGCCAATACACCCATGGTTATGTTTGTCCGTGGAGAATTTTGTGCAGAATGCACTCATGTAGACCATTGGTCCTAAAAGCCTGAGCTG